>NC_090726.1:124610858-124675858 GCF_036898095.1 Palaemon carinicauda | reverse complement strand
TTACTGAAGACGAAGTTCATTTGTCACAGCATTACTAAGGATGCTAAGGATTTGTCCATGCCTATACTTTATGCAAAGCTTCAAAATTACATTGATACACGGATTCAGGAGTGGACACCTTCCCTCAACCTCAGCTTCATTTTGCCCACATTCATGTCGATGTAGTAGATGCACTACCAACATCACAAGGATACTGTTACCTGTTTACCATCACCGAATGCTCCACGCATTGGCCTTAAGCCATCCCCATGCAAACTGCAACGTCCGTCTCATGTACATCCATCCACCTTGCTCTCAGGGTGTATAGCGAGAGTTGGTATCCCTGTGCATATTACTTCTGACAGGGCTACAATTTTCACCTTTCAATTGTGGACATCATTTTCAATGCACCCTCATAGCAGCTTTGATGTCCAGCTACAATGACTCTTACTGGGTCCTCCTAGGACTAAGGACCACTCCTAAAGACGCCCAGGAAGTCTCGGTAGCTAAGATGGTGTATGATCACCTGTTGGTCATCCCTGCCATTTTTTTTTTTTTCATGTGCAACCCTCTTCGAAAATCTCCAGCTCTTACAGAAAAACTTAGTCCCTGCTGCCAGATTTACAAGCCTCCAGCCAAGCAATACATAACAAAGGATTTTCACACTAGCAAGCCACCACTAACGCCCCCTTACACTGGCCCTTTTCTTGTTATCTGTCGCACACTGAAGGTTTTTTTAATTAACATTCATGGCAATAAAGACTGCGTATCTCTTGCAAGATGACCAGCCTACAGTGCGCGTCTCATGAGCAAGGCATTATATTTCACATGCATGTCCTTTTAAAGGTGGAGCTATGTACAGCACGGGGTTCATACACGCTCGCACACTTTAACATTATTGTTTTTTTATCTCTCGTTCTCCCCAGTACTGATGATAGAAACCCGTTTAAGGCTGTTATTGCCTATTTTGTACTATTTGAATTTAGTGTCTTTTTTGCTCACAATTATTTGTATATAAGTTTGATGTCTTGTTGAATAAATTTCCCTTGCATTCATCCCGCCTCTCTGTTAGTACATAGCAGTCACCTCGCACAAACTAATTGATAAAGAATAGAAAACTGCATCTATTAATGTAACTTATTCAAAATATAATATATAACTAACGCATTTCCATAAACTTGCTCAGGAACAGCTATGGTCATCGGAAATAGAAACAAAACATGAGACAGATTTGTATAAAATATGAGCATGTGATGCTATCATTTACCATTTTACCTCTGTTCATTAAGAAATCCTTAGCATGGAAAATATGAAATGATAATATCTTCCACTAATATATAATGATAATTAAGAATTAGTCATTCAAATTAATAACTTCCGCTGAATACCTCATTGACGGAAAACATAAATAGAGAAAAAAAGTCATCTAGCCCCTCTATTACTTGTAATCCTGACTGACAGGATACTAGGAGAAGTTTGGAATTCGAACTCCTTAGAGACAGGGGACTGATAACGAGATTACTTAGAACTGTCCAATATTGATGAATATTCTGTGTACAAGTTTTAAATCGTTCACTTCTAAATTCCATTTTCTGAGAAAAGTAATTTATTTAACAAAGACATCGAAGTTTAAATTTATGCTGTTGGCTTATTTCTTTATGCTGCTACAGTAAGGCTTAATAGATCCCTAATTCAATTAACCTGAGAAAGAAAGATGTGTCTGATGGTCTCTTGGCCACCCATTCCCGTCCCTTAATTTCATTATCTTTTTATCTAGTCCTTGCTTATGGTGAAGTATTTCATTTGTCATTTTTAATCATTCGTTTCTCTTTTATGCTTCGATTCTTTGATTAGTTTTGCTGTAATACAAATATTTAGTCAATCTCTCCTCGTAACGAAGAAAGAAACTACAATTGATAGAAAATGCATAAGAAATTGATAGATCATAAGTCATGTTGAACATACAAGGTTGTGTCAAAACATTTACGACAGGCTGCTAACGCAAAAGTCCATGTTCCGTCCATGTGTTGTGGCACTCTAAAAACAGAGGCCCCCCCCCCCCCCCACAAAAAAAAAAATCATAATTTCCATGAATCCCTATCGCTACAAACAATTAATGCCCTTGAATATGAGATTGTTCTTAGTTCTGATTTTCCTTGAAATTGATTAATCATCTTTTTTTTTTAATGAAGAGAGTTTTTTCCTTCGTCTCACTTCTCAAGATAGTGTTCTTATTAGCCTATGATACAAAATATTCCCCCGCTTACTTGTATGAAGTTATAATTTGCATAGATAATTTAAGAATTAGATGCAGTTTCAAAGGCGTAATCTAGTTTCCTTTTCCCGACCATCTAACGTTTATAAGATCCTCATCAATTCTAATTTGGATTATTCTCCTCATATTCGAGGTGCTTCTTTCAAACTGTTTTCAATCTAAGCGGGACTGAATCCAGGGAAATTGTCTCCATAATGATCGTTCTAGTCTTTACTTTTGATCGTCTTTTAGTTGCCTTACTATTTTCGCTTTTATCAGTTATGTTTTCCAGAGCTGAGATTTTTTTTTTCCTTTGCTAGTCTCCTCTTCCCACATTGACAATTATAAATCGATAATGCTTGGATTCCTCGACTTCGTGGCTTTTATTATCGTCCTCTGCTAGTTTGAAATCCTTCCTGTTCCTATATTTTTCGTCCTTAAACCTTTTCTCGTTAAAGCTGTCGTGGTTCCACCAGTTCAAGGGCTCTGCATTTCAAAATAATATGAAATCAAATGGAACTAGGAAAGCATTTTGAGAGTGTAAACCTTCACCACGGCAGCCTATTTCTCGAAACAAGCGCCTTTCCTGGAATCAAATTAGAACGTTGGCGTATTTAAAATATGTGTGACAATCAGGATCCAGAGAAGAACGGGTCTGCTAACGTGGTGACTAAAATTTCTTTACCGCGTAGGTAGTCACGTGAGCCCCTCTCCACAAGAGATTCCTATTGCCCGGCATTGTGCATTTATGCTATCGGTTTGCTTAATTCCATTTCCTGTATTAAAACTAATCTACGTTTAAAGCTTTTTCAACTTTCACATTAATGCTAAGTTGACCCTCAGGGACCCTGAGTCATCAAAGGTCAGAGAACATGAAACCATCCAGTAATATAGATAACAACGGAAGCACTTTCATCTTATGTATTATTGTTTGGATTAATTTAACAAAACAAGGACAAGCAATTTCTTGATATCATTTCAGTATTAATCTATTTGCTTATTTTTTCTATGCTGCGGCACCTATTCCTTTACTTGTTACTATATAAAGTAATATTATTTACATATTTCCTTCTAAAATACAAAGAACTTTTATCAAAGAACTTATATCTTAGGGAACATCAAACTCATAAAAATCCAATTCATAAGTTATCGACTTGATGCATCCTCTACCGTCCCGTATAGTTTTGTCATGAGCTGCAATAAATATCTCCCTCATAACAAACATCTTAGACATAAAAGCATCTGAAAAAGTGCATATAGTAAGCCTCTGATGATATTGTTCATTATTGTTTAGCCAAGAACTTTTTGATTCATTACATTGTGATGCCTTAACCCCTAAATTAGGATATTTTAGTAAAACTTTCTTGCCAATATATCTAACAATGTAATGAGGAGAGTCAGAAATAGACTATCTCTTTCTCAGTCAGATTTTGTTTTCTCCCATATCATCCATTATAACTTTCATTTTCAACAAAATGCTAGTCAAGCACATTTGTACTAACAGTTTTTGCTCAGTGTTCTGTTTTGCATGAGCAAATGACAACTCTCCGTTTAAAAAATGTATGGAAAATGATGGTAATAAAAAGTAAGATAGAAAATGCAGAAAAAAAGATTATACGAACGAAAGAAAATGAAAAAAAGGGACTTAGAAGAAAGGACACTTCAAAATATAAAAAAAACCCAAAGTACTATATTCCTAGGCAAAAAAGATGAATAAAGGGATATTAGAAATAGGCCCTCTAAGAATTGAAGGACGGTTAACGAATTAAAAAAGGAAATATGCAACATATTAGCAGAAAAATGTAAGAGTGAATTCACGCCAAGAATTGCGAATGAGAATAATGAAATAGAAATGAGAGAAGAAAATAGTGAATATCTAATGAATATAGATATTAATGAACCATATATTGTGCAGGCTATAAGCGAAATTAAAAATGGAATACTGCTGAGACAAAGTGTAGATATGAGCGAGATATATGTTAAACATAAATTAGCATATATAACCCCTATTTTCAAAAGTGGATCAAGACTAGAAACAAGCAATTATAAACCAGTTAGTCTAACAACACATATTATGAAAGTGTATGAAAGGGTAATAAAAAAGAATATAATGAATCATTTGGTTACAAATAATTTGTTTAGTGTGGGTCAACACGGTTTTGTGCCCGGAAAAAAGTACACAAACCCAACTGATAGCACACTATGAAAACATATATAGAAATATGATAAATGAAAAAGACACAGATGTGGTATATCTAGATTTTGCAAAAGCCTTTGACAATGTTGACCATAATATATTAGAGAAAAAATAAGAAAGCATAATATTAAGGGAAAGATAGGAAAATGGATAAAAGAATTTCTACAAAACAGAAAACAGACAGTGGTTGCAAATGAAGAGAAATCAGATGAAGCATAGGTAATATCTGGCGTGCCACGGGGTACGGTATTAGCTGCACTGCTGTTTGTTATTGTGATCTCAGACATAGACTGTAATGTTAAAGACTCTGTAGTGAGAAGTTTCGCCGATGACACAAGAATAAGTAGAGAAATTACTTATGATGAAGATAAGAACTCATTACGAAGAGATCTAAAGAAAATATATAAATGGGATAGTATTAAACTCCGATAAGTTCGAATCAATAAATTATGGAAACAGAAAGAATGGTATATGCATACAGGGGACCTAATAACGAGACAATCACAAACAAGGAAGCAATTAAAGACCTTGGTGTAATGTTAAACAGGAATATGTTATGCAACGACCAAATAGCAACACTGTTGGCCAAATGTAAAGCAAAAATGGGAATGCTATTTAGACACTTTAAAACAAGAAAAGCTGAACACATGATTATGCTGTACAAAACTTATGTACGTAGTATACTCGAGTACTGCAATGTGATATGGTACCCACACTACCAAAAGATATTGCACAAATAGACAGAGTACAAAGGTCCTTTACTGCTATAATAGAAGAGGTTAAGGACCTTGACTACTGGGAAAGAGTGCAATTTCTAAAATTATACAGTCTAGAAAGGAGAATAGAATGCTACATGATACTACAAGCATGGAAGCAATTCGAAGGAATTACTGAAAACATCATGGAGCTAAAAATATCAAAAAGAGCAAGCCGAGGTAGATTAATAGTGCCCAAAACTATACCAGGAAAACTAAGGAAGGCACACAGGACATTAATCCACTACGCACCAGCATCGATAATGCAGCGACTTTTTAATGCGCTGCCAGCTCATCTAAGAAACATATCTGGAGTGAGCGTAGATGTGTTTAAGAATAAGCTCGATAAACACCTAAGATGCATCCCAGACCATCCAAGACTGGAAGATGCAAAATACACCGGAAGATGCATAAGCAACTCTCTGGTGGATATACGAGGTGCCTCACACTGATGGACCTGGGGGAACCCAAAGATAGAAATAAATAAGGTAATAAGGTGGGAGGTTTTTCAATTAACCGTGTAATTGCTTTCCTCAACAAATAGTTTCTTGAGCAAAGCTTAAAACTTGATAGATTTTGATTGTCATGTGGGCCATTTTGGTGTATTCAACCTAAATGTATTCAAAGATATTTGAATTTCGCACTATTTAATGTACTACACATTTCATAAAGATCTATAAGCGACTTACATGACAGCATTACTCTTCTTTTTTTTCTATTCATATGGGTATTTAAATCTTGAGTTTGCAACTTTCATGGTTTTCGTGGTATCAACTCTTTTCTGTTTAATTATTTTCTGCTCCTCATGATTTATCCCAAAAGCATTTCGTGAAACTTTGTAACCAAACATTGAACAAAAAAATTATAACAGGGGATCACTTGAGCTCCCATTCTGTGGCGGCGGCCAGTTATGTTGCAACTGGGATACTCGAGAATGCAGCGAAATTTCATTTGGACGGCGCTTGAGTATTCATACAACCCATTCTAGTCAAGAATGGCATATAAATTCAAACACAATGGTGCACGAAAATACGGGCATGAACAAGTTATGAGTGTGAGGGGAGAGTGATAACGACAATATATGGAAAATAAGAAATACACATGCGATACAATTCTAACCTGAGTGTTAGCAGACTCGTTCTCTGAATCCTGTTGACAACTATGTGCTATCTTGTGGTTAAGGTTAGGTTTAGTTCGGTAGACCTTCTGCTTGACATTGACCTTAACTGGGAGACTCATGAATGCAATAAAATTTTATTTGGACCGAGCTTCATTATCTATACAACCCATTCTAGTCAAGAACGGCACATAAACTCAAACACAATGGTGCAAGAAAATACAGGCATGAACAAGTTATGAGTGTGAGGGGAGAACGATAACGACAATATAAGGAAAATAAGAAATACCGTTACAGTGTGCGGGCGTGTTTGATACACATGCGGTACAATTCTAACCTGAACGTTAGCACACTCGTTCTCTGGATCCTGTTGACAACTATGTGCTATCTTGGGGTTAAGGTTAGGTTTAATTCGGTAGACCTTCTGCTTGACTTTGACCTTAACCGGGAGACTCGTGAATGCAACAAACTTTTCTTTGAACAGAGCTTGAGTGTTTATACAACCCAATCTAGGCAAGAACGACACATAAATTCAAACACAATGGTGCAAGGAAATACAGGCATGAACAAGTTATGAGTGTGAGGGGAGAACGATAACGACAATATAAGGAAAATAAAAAATACCGTTACAGTGTGCGGGCGTGTTTGATACACATGCGGTACAATTCTAACCTGAGTGTTAGCAGACTCGTTCTCTGGATCCTGCTGACAACTATGTGCTATCTTGGGGTTAAGGTTAGGGTTAATTCGGTAGACCTTCCGTTTGACCTTGACCTTGACCTTTGACCTACTATGCATTTATGAATTTTTTTTTCTGTAATATCTCCCATACTAATTGATCAGAATGGTATTTTGACAAAACACTCACAAAAGGTCCCCTATTTTTTTTATATAATGCATTGGTAAATCTCGTTAATTGCAGTGTTTACTCTTGGCCTAAGCCAAGTTAATCGGGTAAGTATGTAAAGCAATTCGAATGCCTATATTCCCCCGTCCCTCTCCTCTTCTTCCCTCCCTCTTACTTGACCATCCTCCTATCCCTCCAGTATCCCCGTTTCCAAGCTCTCCAGCTTCGTTTACTCTACCTTTTCTGTAACCTGTTATATTTGTTAATAATTGACAGAATTGATATTTTGGATTCTTGATATTATTGTATTTCGCCAGGGTGTATAAGGGATTTATAGCCTTCAAAAGCCTATGTATCCAATTGTATGAACCTGATCTAAGGGCTTCTTAAATCCTTAAATTTTCGTGTGCTATACGGCTACAACTTCGAAACATACCCAACATTAAATCTCATAATACAGTTCAAGGCCTACCATACAATTACAAGAGATTCAGATATCTAAAGCCAAACTTGATTCATTTATTAAGGTGTAGATAGCATAAAATGCATTGAACAATCATGCAGAAGTTATCTTCATTTAACGTATCTGCATTCCCTTTCGTTTTACTGCTATTGTCCATAACTGGGCTACCTTGTTTGTTAGTACCCTCTGGTATCTATACCTAATAAGACAAAAATAGTGATATGATAACAGTTTTAATGAGGATCATGATAAAGATGTTAATGATAAAAGAAGTATGGTAAAAGTTTCTCTCTCTCTCTCTCTCTCTCTCTCTCTCTCTCTCTCTCTCTCTCTCTCTCTCTCTCTCTCTCTCTCCTCTCTCTCTAATGTGAAATAATTATCACTATCAGTTGGAAAGCAAAGGAAACAATTGAACAAGAATCACAAAAAAAACATTATTCAAAATCGTCATCACTGTCAAAGAACAGATCATCCTCATCATCACTATTCATGGTGATGATTCTAGGATCTTCAGATCTCGGGATGTTATCATATTACCAGTATACTTCCTCGAAGGCTCTGGACCGTCTAATTGCTCCATCTCATAATTCCTTATTGCTTAACCTTCGCTTCCTCTATTCTGGTCTAAAAATCTGCCTGAAAGAAGCGCTGCAATGAGGAACGCACACTTTTTCATAAAGCCCCAGACCTGCTCAATAGCATTGAGCTGAGGATGAGCAGGTGGTAGTCGGACGACTTCATGCCCCTATGAACGGATGATGTTGTTAATATTATACACAGGTATTGGGTGATTTTTCTAGCAGACTTGTAACAGCTCAGGGCTTGTGGCATTTGAGGGAATGGTATCTGGTGGCACGTCAACCATTTCATGATGTCTGTTTTAATGGTGGAGGAGTTTGGGTAACGAGTATCTTCGCTCAATTTTTTATGGAAAGCGCATTATCAAGCACAAGCACTGCTGGCTCAGCCAATGATAATAGAAATTTAGACGTGAACCCAAAGAATGGAGAGGTCGGCATTAATTTCGCCATGGTAGTCACCAGTTCTTCTATTTGGAAGAAAACAAGAAAAATTCCTCAACGACACCATCTTCTGTGTTTGGCATTTGTTATCAATGTAGTTGCATTAGTTACTACCCTCAAACACACCTGGAATAATAATTTATTAGTATCGTACTTGGCAATCCGGGTGAGTTTTGCAGTGTTGTTCTATAAGACAATAAAAACTTTGACACATGAAAAAATATGTTTTTTGCATTTGCTTTTCTACACTACACTACAGTGTTATTCTTAAATGGTAGAAAAAATCTTTCAGCCTCTCCATCCATGGAAGGATGATATGTTGCTGAAAATGTATGCTTAATGCCATTTACATTACAAAACTCATTAAATTCTTGCTAGGTAAACTGTGGACTATCATCAGTTACAATTCTTTCTGGAATACCATGTGTAGAAAAATCTGCATCAATTCCTTTACATTTGTGTAAGACGTCTTCATTGGAATTACTTCTGGCCACTTACTGAAAGCATTTATAACTATAAAAAACAAATAACCTAGAATAGTTATCTTGTGAATTACTAAAAATCTAATTAAGATGGCTATGTACAACACGGGCAAGGCTTGGAGAGACATCGCTGGACTCAGCAAAAGTAAATTCCATGAGTTGGCGAAACAGGAGCTCGACCGTCTGATAACAGAGGTCACTAGTAACGTCAACCAGTGTGACGGAAAAATATTCGCAGACATATTGAAACAATATGATCCAATAAACTGGAGAAATCTGCGGAAAACATCAGCAAAATAATAGAAGAAATTCCAAAGAAGATCCAAGTGATAAAGAGACTTATAAAGAAAGTCTACATCAATCAACACATTCCATCAAAGAACAATAAGAAGTCCAATATGGTGAATATGCTGATTGATGCAATGGGAAAAAGAATGCCAAAATGGTGTAATACATGTAAGATATGGTATTCCATTAATAATCCTCAACAATTGATTTGAAAATGTGATGCTTGTCATGTTCCAACACACCCCACATTTGCTGAAATACAGCAAAAAATAAGAAATAAAGACACAAAGGTATTCTGCTCAACATGCTTAGTCTGGATAGAAAATATAATTAAGTCGAGACTAAATCTGCAAATAGTTGAAGATGAAGAAGAGGAAGAAGAAGAAACAGAAGAAGAAGAAGAAGAAAAAGAAGAAGAAGAAGAAGAGAACAATGAACAGGATATGTGTAAGGATGCAGAAGAAATCATTGATATAACCTATGATGCCATCCAACAACATACTTATGAAGAAATAAATTACCAGATGGAAACAAATAATAGACCCAAGAGACTCTACCCGGACCTACATAATTTTAGGGAAGAGCAAGAACAAGAAAAAATAGAAAAGAAGGATATAGTCTGCAATATGCTGAAAAGAGGGAATTGCAGATTTGGCGAAAGATGCTACTATAAGCATCCAAAGATATGCCATAATTATGAAATATATGGTAAATGTGCGTATTTAGACGGATATGGAGACGAATGCAGAGATCTCCATCCAAAAATATGCAAAAACCTAAAAGAAGGAAAAGGATGCAGTTTCAACAAAAAATGTCGATATATGCATCCTGCAACCATGAATGAAAGTAAGAAAACTCAGCAAACTGAAAAGAAAAATGAAAGCATAAAAGAAACAAAAAAAGAAACAAAAAAGCAGGCTGTGTATATACCGCGCTATGAACCAAGAGCCCCAAGAGCCCAAAGATATGAGGCCTTTCAACCCAAACCTGCACATTTAGAGCCCAACTACAAAGAATGCATCTATAATGCCAGGGGTTGGTGCAGATATGGGGACAATTGCCGGTATACACACAAAAATAAATATGAAGGCGAAAGAGCAAATATAATAGAAAAGTCGGATTTTTTAATGGCAGAATTCCGGGAAATGAAGAAAAGAACATCATATCAGAACAGGAAGGAAGCATGGGAGAATCCATATTATTACCAATATTAAATAATGGGGATGAAACACAAACCATAATAGTGATGAATGCACAGGGTTTAGTCACGAGTAACTCTAAAAGGAAAATAGAGTTCTTAGAAGAACTAACCCAAATTGAAAAAATAGATATATTAAATATAAGTGAAACATGGTATTCCCAAGAGACTGGCAGTGATGACCAGATAAAGGGTTTCCTAACTTATAGATGAGACAGAAAAAATAGGAATCAAGGGGGAACCGCAATATATGGAAGAGACATAAATCAAGGAAAAGTCTGTGAAAAATACAGCAACACAGAAGGTGAATTGATTGCGGTAGAATTTGAATTTGAAAAACTAGTGAATATTGTAGTTACAGACCCCCAAACACTAAGGAGTTTGACATAATAATAGAAAAAATAGATGATATATGTAGAAACCATAAAGACTGGAATATACTCCTATCCGGAGATTTTAACTTTCCTTTCGTGGATTGGAAAGAACGGATAGAAGAAAGTGGTTGTATGTATACTTATAAAAAAGATAGTAATAGTAGCGCAGAAGATAAGAGGCAATTTGAAAAGCTTCAAGATATGCTATTAGAACATAATATGCAACAAATAAACCACATTCCAACAAGAAAGGAAAATGTCCTAGATCTAGTATTTGTGAATGAGGTGAATTATGTTAAAGAAATAATAGTGTATAACACGGGAATTTCAGACCACAATGTCATAGAATTGATAGTCCATTCCAAAGCAAGTGATCGCAGAATTAATAAAAGCACAAAACTTTGGGAAGGATTTGGAAAATATAATTTTTACAGTAAGAATATAAAATGGTCAGAAATAAATGAAGAACTGAATAAAGAATGGAAAAATGTATTTGTAAGTGATAATATACACGTAAATACGGACATACTGTACAAAATACTGGAGAAAATTGTTGAAAAATATGTACCGAAAAAAAAACAATAAACAAAAGACGTGCATACCAAGAGACAGAAGGATCTTATTTCAGAAAATTAGAAAGTGGAAGAAAAATCTTGCAAAAGAAAAAATGTGTGGAAAATGAGGGAAATAAAATGTAAGATAGAAAATGCAGAACAAAAGATTATACAGTCGAAAGAAAATGAAAAAAGGGACTTAGAAGAAAGGACACTTCAAAATATAAAATGAAACCCCAAAGTACTTTACTCCTATGCAAAAAAGATGAATAAAGGGAGATTAGAAATAGGCCCTCTAAGAATTGAAGGACGGCTAACGAATGAAAAAAAGGAAATATGAAACATATTAGCAGAAAAATATAAGAGTGAGTTCACACCAAGAATTGCGAATGAGAATAATGAAACAGAAATGAGAGAAGAAAATGTTGAATATCTAACAGATATAGATATTAATGAAGCAGATATTGTCACGGCTATAAACGAGATTAAAAATGGATCGGCAGCCGGACCAGATGGAGTTCCAGCGATTTTGTTAAAAAAACTGCAAACACTATCGCGAAGCCGCTTGCAATACTGCTAAGACAAAGTGTAGATATGAGCGAGATATATGTTAAACATAAATTAGCTTATATAACCCCTATCTTCAGAAGTGGATCAAGACTAGAGGCAAGCAATTATAGACCTGTTAGTCTAACATCACATATTATGAAAGTGTATGAGAGGGTAATAAAAAAAGAAAATAATGAACCATTTGGTTAAAAATAATTTGCTTAATATGGGTCAACACGGTTTCGTGCCTGGAAAAAGTACACAGACCCAACTGATAGCACACTATGAAAACATATACAAAAATATGATAAATGAAAAAGACACATATGTGATCTATCTAGATTTTGCAAAAGCCTTTGACAAGGTAGACCATAACATATTGGAGAAAAAAATGAGAAAGCATAATATTGTGGGAAAGATAGGAAAATGGGTAAAAAAATTCCTGCAAAACAGAAAACAGATAGTGGTTGCAAATGACGAGAAATCAGATGAAGCCCAGGTAATATCTGGTGTGCCACAAGGTACGGTATTAGCTGCACTGCTGTTTGTTATTATTATCTCAGACATAGACTGTGATGTTGAAAACTCCGTAGTGAGAAGTTTCGCCGATGACACAAGAATAAGTAGAGAAATTACTTGTGATGAAGATAGGAACTCACTACAAAGAGATCTAAACAAAATATATGAATGGGCGGAGATAAATAGGATGGTATTTAACTCCGATAAATTCGAATCAATAAATTATGGAAACAGAGAAGGAATGGTATATGCATACAAGGGACCTAATAATGAGACAATCACAAACAAGGAAGCAATTAAAGACCTTGGTGTAATGTTAAATAGGAATATGTTATGCAACGACCAAATAGCAACACTGTTGGCTAAATGTAAAGCAAAAATGGGAATGTTATCCAGACACTTTAAAACAAGGAAAGCTGAACACATGATTATGCTTTACAAAACTTATGTACGTAGTACACTCGAGTACTGCAATGTGATATGGTACCCACACTACCAAAAGGATATTGCGCAAATAGAGAGTGTACAAAGGTCCTATACTGCTAGAATAGAAGAAGTTAAGGACTTTGACTACTGGGAAAGACTGAAATTTTTAAAACTATACAGTCTAGAAAGGAGAAGAGAACGCTACATGATAATACAAGCATGGAAGCAAATAGAAGGAATTACTGAAAACATCATGGAGCCAAAAATATCAGAAAGAGCAAGCCGAGGTAGATTAATAGTGCCAAAAAATATACCAGGTAAACTAAGAAAGGCGCACAGGACATTAATCCACTACGCACCAGCATCGATAATGCAGCGACTATTTAATGTGCTGCCAGCTCATCTAAGAAACATATCAGGAGTGAGCGTAGATGTGTTTAAGAATAAGCTCGATAAATACCTAAGATGCATCCCAGACCATCCAAGACTGGAAGATGCAAAATACACCGGAAGATGCATTAGCAACTCTCTGGTGGATATACGAGGTGCCTCACACTGAGGGACCTGGGGGAACCCAAACAAAAAAAATAAGGACCTGCAAAATCTATGTGCTCTCTTTGACATAGATACCTAGGTAACTCCCATGGGTGCATTCTAGCAAAATGTTGATTGTTCTATTGCGAAACACAATTCATACTTTCTCACAAATAATTTAATATCTCCATCTACACCTAGCAACTAAACAAAAGACCTTGCAATAGACTTTAATCTGACAATGCCTTGGTGATGAACCTGTTTTTCAAGCAAAACCTTATTCCTCAGTGAGCTACGAATAATTACTTTTGATCCTTTTTTATGCAACCTTGTGTTATGGACAATTCACTCCATATATCCTTAAATGGTTTACAATTTCCCTCATTTTCACACAAGTCGCTACTTGTCATTAAACTCTCTAAAATCTTACTAATTGCTGGTCCTTTCTTAGTATTTTGTGCAATATCCTTCGCTGTATTGGGTACATCATATGATGAAACTAACAATATACTGTCATCGTACTCTTCTGGTGTTTTGCCTACTGGAAATCTAGATAAAGCATCTGTATTACCCATCTCTGATGTAGGACGATATTCTATATCATAATTACATGCGGGTAACGCAATTGCCCAATGTTGCAGTTTTGCAGCTACCAAGGTAGGTAAAATGGCTTTTGGACTCAATATTGCTAACAAAGGTTTATGATCTGTAACAAGTGTGAAGTTTTTCCTTCCATTAAAATATATATGAAATTGCTTAACTCCATACACTAATGCTAAACCTTCTTTTTCTATTTGAGAGTAATTCCTTTCTGTCTTGTTCATTACAGGAGATAATACTACACTTAAACCTATGTTTGATGCATCACAAACTAATTTAAACAGTAAATATATTTAATAATGTACTAAAAATATAGGTGGTGTTATTTCCTGCTTGATTCTTTCAAAACATTCCTGACAAATCTTTGTCCAATTCCACTTTACACCCTTATTCAACAAGTTATACAGTGGATGTGCCATTGTAGATAAATTTTGAATGATATTTCCATAAAATGTTACTAAACAAAAAAATTTTTGTAATTCTTTAATATTTTCTGGTACCTTTGTTAATTGCACTGCTTTAATTTTCTTCTTAGCCTTGTGAATATCTTTGCCATTAATTATAAAACCTAAGTATTCCACAGAATCAACTTCTGAAATAAATTTACTCTTATTTACTCTAATATTATGTTCCTTCAACTTCTTCAGAACTGTCCGCAACCTTTCTCTATGTTCTCTTTTATCTTTATCAGAGACTGAAATATCATCTATGAAAATAAATACTCCTTGCATTCCTGAAAAAAATCTTATCCATACAGTTAGACTACTTGCTAGTCCATAAGGCAATCTCTTTGGCCTATACAATCCTAAGGATGTATTTACTGTACATAGTTCTTGTGAATTCTCATCCATGGGAAGGTGTTGAAATGCGTGTCTAAGATCTACCTTACAAAATACAGTACATCCTGACATACTTGCAAACATTTCTTTAGAATTTGGTAATGGATGTTGAGCTACCTAAAGCTGTGGATTCAACGTTACCTTGTAATCTCCACAAAACCTAACCTCACCATTTTCCTTCACAATAGGAACTAATCATGTAGCCCAACCTGAGTATGTAACCTTTTCATATGAACCATCTCTTTCTAGCCTTTTGATATCTGTGGCAACTGCACTTTTCAGCGCATATGGTGATTTTATGCTCCTTATAGTACAAACTTTATCTTAAAATACGCACTGAAACTCTGATAGATTATTATCTACAGTCACTTCTTTTTTGTTTCCATCTTGTATACCTGTAACATTCAATATACTAGGCCAATCTAATTTCAAATACTGTAACCAATCCAAACTTAGCAAAGTTTGACCTTTACCTTTAACTACGGTTAAGGGCATTCTATCTAACTTCTGATTTTTATACTGTCCTTCTACATTCGGAGCACCTATTACTTGAATATCAACACCATTAAAACCTTTCAAAAGTCTATTTGTGCCCTCTAATAACAAATTATGTATGGTTTTAGCTGTTTTCTCAGACAAATTGATACATCAGCTGTTGTGTCTACCAATATGTGTTTCTTTGCATCTTTGTTGACAGATTTAATGCGAAATGCAAATCAGTTTCTGACCTCTTCTGATTATCATGAAAATTTTTCGCATTATTCTTTTTTCCTATGGTATCAAATGCTGCATTTATTTTCTTTGCGTACTGTTCAGGGAATCTACAAACATTTGCGAAATGGCCTATCTTTTAAGATTCTGGCATGTCTGTCCCGTAGTTGGGCATTTCCTTGCTTCGTATGCAAGATGATCAGTTTTACCACACCTATAGCATTCGGGTTTTTCCTGTGGTTTTTGCATATAGGTCTGATTCTGATATTTGTGACCATTAGAGTTCAGCAATTTCCTATGACTAAGCTTTGACGTATTCTGTCTCAGATTCTCATTGCCTTTCCACTTTGAGCCTATCTTGCTAATTTTAGAATTTTCCATTCTATCGCTTGTAAAATTACCTATTATATCAATTTGCCTATTTGATGTTTCTAAAGCTCTGTTTATAATCAATACCTTCTCTAGTGTTAAATCTTTATCTTGCAGTAATTTTTTTCATAGCTCTTGTGATGTGCATTGGGCAACAACTTGATCTAAGATAACGGATTTTGAGCTAAGCGAAAAATCTATTTTTGGGTGAAAGAGCCACGTCGTCCTGATGGAAGTTCCTTCATTAGTAGCTTCCTAAGTTATATGTGACTACAGTGATATATCCCAGAGAATTTACCGAAGGTACCCAGAATTCTAACTCCTGGAGCGAGTATCCCTTAAATTTCTCCAAGGGATATCGCGTAAGGACGTATCTTGACACATCTCATAGCTATTTACACCCCGAATAGCCTTTCACTTCGAGAGGGAAAGTGGCAAGAAAAATAGGAGAGTCGTTAAAGAGGTAAACAATTCGACTCTCCTAATGTACTGTAAATAGTTCGGCCAATCGCCACCGTACGACGCCACCAAAACATTCTCCGTAGCTTTGTAAGCATTACAGATACAGTACCAAAAGGGAGGGATGAACATCCTTTTACCAAAGGAGGGTTGGTCCATCAGGACGACATGGCTCTTTCACCCAAAAATAGATTTTTCGCTTCGCTCAAAATCCGTTTTTTGGGCTTAGGCCATGTCGTGCTGATGGAAGTTTACCAGAGCATTAAATGTATCTGTGGATTTAATAGTGCCGTTATCTCGAATTGACTATTTCCTAATCGGTCATAAAGACCAAAGACACTTGATGTTACCGTAATACATCAACCAACTGAGCATACCATATGCCAGCTCTTCCTGCCCCCTACAGGGAAAAGTCTGTATAGACTCTAGGAAAAAACCCGAGATTGCGAGTTCAAGGAACAATAAGCAAGCAGAAAGTATATCGTGTCGTATATACGTAAAGTGTAGTTTGTATTAAAGTTCTGAATAGAGTACTGTACCTCCCAGGTCTGGATCAGGCAGACGAGTTTATGTTCACGTAGGAAACATAATACAGTAAACAAACATAGCACAACCAAACTTACCTGTTTGCAAGGTAAGGGAGACTTTGTCCCACAAGGTCCATAAGAGAATCAAGGATACTCTGAATATAATCTAATAATCTTAAGGCGAGAGAGACGCAAAGATTCCTTCTATAGTTTATTTACAAGAAACACAGAAGTTATGATTAAATAATATATTTATGCTAGACATAGACATAACAAGCATAACAGTAATAACAAAATAAATAAGTTTCATCTGAAAGAGAAACGTTGCCACTCCATGAAATTAGGAAATTTCAATATATATGTTATTACTAAAAGACATTATGCATAAACATGCTGGCACTCATGTCAAAATATTATGCTTAACGTCACTTAACTATGGAACACAGTTTATAATGTTCATATCAACACTAAAATATCATGATATACCCAAGTCTATCATGCACACCCTTCACTAACAGTCCCAATTAGTGCACTGTCCTTCGCAGTAATCAAACTACAGGCTTTATTACACTGCCTGCAGCCACCACATGAAATTTGATTTCTTGTAATTGCTTCGCATAGTGCGTAAAAAATACTCTGGAAGACTTCCAACCAGTATAAGCACGCAGGTTATCAAACGACATACTCTGAAAGAAGTTTAGAGACGAGGCAACCTTTCTCGGATCATGACCTGCGGGTGTACTATCAGGATCCGCTCTGCGAATAAAGTAACTGATTTTCGCCCTTATCTGTTTCAAAAATAACGTCAAACCAGAAGTTTCCCCCCTAAAAAGCTAACCTCCCTTAAAGTCTGATGTTCTACGAAGATAGACCTTTAGGCATTCCACTGGGCAGAGTGATGCTTCTTCCTTCAGAGGGCAGATTCTCCAGGACCCCATCTCTTAGTGGGTAGCTCATTCTTGGCGAGAAACGTCGGATACGGAAAGAGATTCAGTTCTCCATTCGGTGTAAACTGAATGTGGCCATCATCCCTCGAGAGGGCCCCTATTTCACTAACTCTGGCTCCTGAGGCTAGTGCAAATAAAAATATCACTTTCTGAGTCAAGTCATTCAGCGAGCAATCTTCATTGTTCAAGGTCGAGGCCAGATGAAGAACCTTATACAAAGACCATGAAATAGGCTTTGGAGGGGCTGCAGGCCGAAGTTTTGCGCAGGCTTTCGGAATCTTGTTGAAGATTTCGCTTGAAAAATAAACTTGGAAGGCATATAGAATCGGTCTAGCTAAGGCAGATTTACACGTCGTGATTGTATTAGCCGCTAACCCTTGTCCGTGAAGATGGATGAAAAAGGACAAGCAGAAATCCGTAGAAATCTCTTGAGGTTTCTTCGCCTTAACAAAGGCCACCCATTTCTTCCAGGAAGATTCGTATTGTCTTTTTGTTGACTTTGACTTGTATTCTTCTAAGAAATTAATACTGTCTTCAGAAATCCCAAACCTTTTCTTGACCACAAAGGCGAGAAAATCATGAGATGAAGGTTCTGGGTTTTCTCTGATGAAGCGTAGACAGTCGAATTCTGTACTAGCTGAGTCAGAACTGGTTCCGGCAACGGGATCAGCTTCAGGCGTAGTTCTGTTATCAATGGAAACCAGACACTGCCTGGCCACTTGTGGGCCACTATTGCTGCCCTTCCCCGAAAGGATCTCAATTTGTCGAGGGCTTTCAACAGTAGGTTGGTTGGTGGGAACAGGTAAATCCTGGACCATCTGTTCCAATCTAGGGACATCGCGTCCGTCGCTTCCACTAGAAGATCCTCGTACGGGGCTACGTACCGGGCCAACTTCTTGTTGTCGCTCATTGCAAAGAGATCTACCTGCAATCCTGGGACTTTGCTCAATATGAAGGAGAATGATCCTGCGTCTAGGGACCATTCGTCACATTGCGGAATCCTTGAAGGTGGACTGCTGATAAGTGCCATTTCATCTTCTTGGACAGATGAAAGATGGCTATTATCACCTGATTTAACTGAGGCGATCTTGAACCTTGTCGATTTATGCATCTTATAACCACTTCGCTGTCTAGGACCAGACGAACGTGGATTGAGCGGCGAAGTTTCAGTTTCTTCAGGGAAAGAAACACTGCCATGGCTTCCAGATAGTTGATGTGGAAGGTTTTGAAGAGGGGAGACCAAGTTCCTTGCACTTTCCGAAGATGAGAATGACCCCCCCATTTTCCTTTGAAGCATCCGTGTGGACAGTGACTGCAGGAGGAGATGGTTGCAAGGATACTTTTCTTCTTAAGTTCTTCGCTTCCGACCATGGCTTGAGAATCGATCGCAGACGATTTGGTAATGGTCTTAGTAGATCTCTTCGATCGTTGCAAGCGTATTTTCTCCAGATCCCTGATGCATCTTTTAATTGTGCTCTCAAAAGTGGGTCTGTCAAAGAGGCAAACTGGAGAGACCCCAACACTCTCTCCTGTTGTCTTCTTGAAATCCTTCGTGATTGAAGCAGACTTTTGACGGCCCCTACTATCTCCATTCTCTTTGCTTTTGGCAAGGAGAGGCAATGTGAGTGTAAGTCCCAGTGAATTCCCAGCCACTGGAACTTTTGAGCCGGAGACAGCCGACACTTCTTCAGGTTTATCTTGAATCCTAGGTACTCTAGGAATTGGATCACTTTTCTGGAGGCTTGCATGCATTCTTCTTTGGATGCTGCCCACACCAGCCAGTCGTCCAGGTAGGCCATCACCTGAACACCTTTGAGGCTTAGTTGTCGAACAACTGCGTTCGCAAGCTTTGTGAATATTCTCGGTGCAATGTTCAGACCGAAGGGCACGGCTCTGAAAACGTATTTTCTTTTTTGGAGCTTGAACCCTAGGTAGGGGGAAACCTGACGGTTGATTGGTACATGCCAGTATGCGTCCGTCATGTCTATGGAGACTGTATATGCCCTTTTGAGCAGAAGGGTCCTTATGTGCTGAAGCGTCAGCATTCTGAACTTGTAGTTCACAATGAACTTGTTGAGTGGTGATAGATCCAGAATGACTCTGAGCTTTTCCGAATCCTTCTTCGGAACACATAATAGCCTTCCTTGGAATTTGATGGACTTTGCTTTCCTTATGACTCTCTTGTCCAGTAGTTCTTGAACGTATTCTTCCAGAACTGGGGTTGAAGGTTGGAAGAATTGAGGAAAGCTTGGTGGGGTTGAGTTCCAACCCCACCCCATTCCCATCTTGATCAGGCTGTGGGCCCAAGGATCGAAGGTCTACCGATCCTGAAAGTGTAGAAGTCTCCCTCCTACCGGCAGCATCTCATTTTGATTGCTGATTGGAGGACTTTCCTCCTTAGCCACGACCACCTTTGTTGCCTCTTCCTCTAAAGGGGCGTCTAGAGGAGCCCCGAAAGGAGCTTCGAGACTTCGACTTAGAAGAAGCCGACTGCCTTTCGTAAGCTGGGGTGAAGACTGGTGACGAGTCGCCAGTGTTTGGGGCACCAGTTGAAAGGTAGTGATGGGTTGTGCCACCGTCTGGGACAAGCCCCATTTGGAGAGGAGATTCCTATTTTCCGAAGCAGCCTTATTTACGACCTCCTTGACCACATCACTAGGAAAGAGGTCTTTTCCCCAGATATTAGAAGCTATCAGCTTCCTAGGTTCGTTTTTCACGGAAGCGGAAGCAAACACGAACTCCCTACAAGCCGTCCTGGCTCTGATAAAGTTGTATAGGTCCTTAGTTACTGTAGCCAAGTGAGCCTTGGCAAAGACCATATACATATCTGGGGTATCAGGAATGCTAGCCATCGTTTCTAGCCCTGTTTGTAGAGACATGGACGCCGCCAAGCGTTCCTTCGTCTCGTGTTCTCTCTTCAGGAGAAACTCTGACAGCTTTGGGAGGTCCTCGTTGAACTGACGTCCAGTGATATCGGCCTCCAGCTTCCCGACTGAGAAAGTAACATGAATGTCCTTCCAGTCTTTGTCATCTGAAGGGAAAGCAAGGGAGAAAGGCTTGCTTTCTTCTAGCGTGGGACATTGTTTTCCTGCCCTTACGGCCTTCAGGGCTGCTTTAAACCCTTTATCCATAAAGGGAAAAGCACGTTGAGGGTCAGCAATAAACGACGGATGTTTCTTGCTTAAGGCCGGCACCTTTGAGCTAGTGAATGCCCTCTCTTTTAATTTCACTGTAAGCATAGCTAGTGCCTTAGCGAGCTCATGGACAATTACTTCCTTGGGCTCCCTCTCCTCTTTGGATGCCAGTTCAGTTCTGAGCCGGACATAACAATGCGGGTAGGACGCTCTGCTGGGCCAGAACTCGACTTCCTCTACTGGTACGGTACCCAGTTTCTACGAGAGGAAAATCTTGCCTGCTGACATAGGCATGTGCTCCGCATACCTCCACGGGTTAACGTCAGAGAACACAGGAAGGTCCTTAACATTTAGCTTCTTTGGGGCTAAACGCGAGGAAACTAGCTGCTCAATTTCTGACCGGAAAGTAGTCTATTTTTCGGTAGACCTCTTCTGTAAGTCATATACCATAGACATCAGAGATTGCAGAGTGGTCGTAATTGCCTCCAAATGAGGCGGTTGCGAAGAGGTTGAGGGTGCTGGTTCAGCCGCAGCCGCTGAAGAAACCGACACTGCTTCAGCGTTCTCAACCTCACTAGTAGGAGGAACCACTGCCTCCTGTTCTAACTCTTCCACGAGGAGATTTTTCTCAGTCTCCTCGGAAACGACAGACATATTGTCGTCCAGGTGAATACTTTCCAAAGTATCCGCAACGTCAGGTTCTCCAGGCTTCCGAACCTGAATCTGCACCAAGGGGATTGAAGGCTTAGTCTGGGGATGATGGAATCATCACGAGCTCCGGGGAAGAGACAGTCCCTCATCCTAACATTAGGAAGGTATGGGCCCCAGGTGTTCTTCTGAAAACCTCTTACCCATTTATGCAGCGTAGCCCTAGCTGCATCCCTAGACTCAGCAGACTTTTGATCATCAAAAGCCTCCTTTACCAACTTGTCACACACAGTACATACCTCTGGGTCCCAGTACTTGAGGGCCCCTTTGGTGACAGAACAGCGGGCGTGAGACCTACACACGCCATGTCCGTAGAAGTCCTTGCTGCGGACCCTACAAAAGTTGTTCCCGCACTCGGGATGCTCCTCCTGTAAAGAAAAGCAAATGAGTTTTCTGTGAAATCTTCAGATTTCAACATAACATAATTTATTATATTTAGCTTGGATAGGGTAAGCTATAGAGTAGGAAAGACACCCACATGTGTTTCCGGTTCAGTCATTTTCTATGACCTCCTCCCATATTGAACTAAGAAATTCGTAAAGAATTAAATAACAGAGGGAGTATCCAAGATATATAGTGTCCTCTTGACACATCCTTTTATAATATTCAATATAGTGGATAATTTTAATGGACATAACCATTAATATAAGAGAGAATCAACTCTCTATGTGATAGTCTCACAAATGGCTGCTCAAGAACCACTTGCAGGTTGGAAAAATTACTATATTTTTCTGGATACAGCAGTTACCGGCGGCAGTATGCCGCCAGCATTGCCGGCTCCGCAGACACTGCCGGCCCCGCCAACACTGCCGGCCCCGCCGACGCTGCCGGCCCCGCCGACGCTGCCGGCCCCGCCGACGCTGCCGGCCCCGCCGACGCTGCCGGCCCCGCCGACGCTGACGGCCCAGCCGACGCTGCCGGCACGCTGCCGGCCCGGCCGACGCTGCCGGCCCCGCCGACGCTGCCGGCCCCGCTGACACTGCTGGCCCCGCCGACACTGCCAGCCTCGCCGACACTGTCGGCATGTTGGGCTAGCCAGTATATACCAGCAGGCCGGCGTCTGCCGGGCCTGCCAGCAACTGCCTGCTATAAAAATAAAATTCATGGATGGAAGGCATAGGCCAGCTGCCGACAAGCTAATCAGTTGCCGGTAGACAGGCCTAGAAAAACCCTACCAACAGCCATCGATCAACGGTGATCAAGGTAAGGGATGATATTGAACTGTAGCCTAACCATCCAAAATTGATGGCAGAATTAACCGCCGGCAGTAGCCCATGATTGACAGTAAAAGAGAAAGTTAAGGATAGAAGACGGCAAAGGATCAGCTATGTCGTCTACATCCCGAAGGAGTGTGCCAGTGGAAGAGGGAAATATATTCGGGCTTCCACTCTACCATATCCCATCTTAAGGCATATGGGAGGCAGTCCAAGGGAGGACTCTAAGGTACACTCAAAGATATGAGGTTATCTGTCAGCGACTTACTAGCAGCAGACAGAAAAACTCATGCCAGGTCTACAGACGTCCACAGGAGCCTATGTAGATCCACAGCCATAAGGGTGTTGGTTCATTCAACACGAAAGAGATAGCGGGAAAGGGGTGAATAGTCCGTAAGTAAAGTAATACCCTAAGGCATTACCTAACCTGAAGGATTCTGTCCTCATAGTAACCTCAAATAGGGGAAGTCAATTCCCCAGGTTGGGTTAGGCAATGAGAGAACGTCCAAAAACGAACTCAAAGAGAACAGAATCTCGTACCAGGGATCAAAACAGGGAAGAAACCTATCTTCCAGTTAAGAACCCCTAATACAGGACTCTCTGCTAGATACATAAGAGGAAATTGTGAAACAATAACCTTTATAAGATCTAGGGAGGCTAGCCTCCTGAACAGCAACTAGCCATACTGGAATACCGCCAAGCTACTCAGTTGCCGGTTTAAAACCAGGTAGCCAGATGCCTAACACAGACTTACTCTGATGTCCCGTCCCCAACTCTAAACTCACTGCTGACAAGCTACTTAGTTGCCAGCTCAGAGAAAAGGAGAGAGAAACGAAATGCCCCAGAAAAATTACCCAACCACAGGTTACAGTAAATTAACTGAGGATAGCCTAGGCTAATCAGAGGGAAAGGGAATTACTCTTAGATCTCATAGAGATAGTATTGACTTAAAGGGGTATATAAGATATCTATCTCCCCCAAAAGACAAAACAAGAGTAATGGGGACATATAAAGTATACTAAAGCACTAAAGCTATGAAGCCAAAGAGCTTAGAGAAACGTTCTACGTAACTCTAGTATACTAGTATGGAAGAGGAAAATAAACAGTAATATCTTAATTGTATAAAATATTGCCTGAACTTCAATAAAACTTTACCAGGAAGGTTATATCATGCATGAGGTGTGAAAGTGCCTAGGCTAGAAGCCTAGCACTCGTGAGGCTTGAATTAATAGCCAAATTCATGACAACAATGACATAATATAAAAATCCCTAGCTAAAATACTAAATAGCTAAAGTTATTAAAGCAAAGATGCCGGGAATATCATTCTTGCTAACTAAATGAATAAAAGAACGATCGCGTCATGACGCCATCCGGCTGGCAGCAGCTCTTGTTACGTTAATTACGATATCAATCGAAAAGCAAAACTGGCAAGAGCTTACATTTACACAATTAAAAGATATTACATAACTTTCCAGAAGCTGATGAAGCTGGGGAATCCATAACAGCGATGAAAAGCTTCGAAAATAGCGAGATAGCACAAGGAAAATACTGGCCACTAAAAGCTACAAACGAAAGAATGTTTTGGTGGCGCCGTACGGTGGCGATTGGCCGAACTATTTACAGCATATTAGGAGAGTCGAGTCGTTTACCTCTTTAACGACTCTCCTATTTTTCTTGCCACTTTCCCTATTCGGGGTGTAAATAGCTATGAGATGTGTCAAGATACGTCCTTACGCGATAACCCTTGGAGAAATTTAGGGGATACTTGCTCCAGGAGTTAGAATTATGGGTACCTTCGGTAAATTCTCTGGGATATATCACTGTAGTCACATAAAACTTAGGAAGCTACTAATGATGGAACTTCCATCAGCACGACATGGCCTAAGCCCTAAAAACCTTTTGTAACAAAAAATTCACATGAAACAGCTACATTCTTAAGTCTAGTCACAAATGCATCCAAGCTTCAATTTTCTTTTTGATATGCCTGTGCTGTAAATTGGTACCTTTCAAAAAATTTATTGATCTGAGTTTCAAAATATGTGCCAAGAGCTTTCATTGCAGCTTCATTGATGTCATCAACAGGTTGCAGTGTCTTAAACACTTCTCAAACCTATTTACCAGCTGGTTGAAGTAATAATGCCTTCTTCTGTGCATCTTTCATACTACCTAAAGGTTCTAAATATATCTTAAATTCCTCACACCACTACTGCCATCGTGTTACAACGGAATTGGGTTCAGCACCAATACTGAATTTCTTTGGATGCTCTATGTCCAGAGGCATTTTGAATTTTTACCTGATTAGGTTAGGCAAATGAAATCTACGAAATTAACTTGCAACTTCTTAAACAAAGTTAATTCTAACCTATGAAGTTTATTGCACTTTTTGTTTTATGCAACAAACTTTAGTAGTTTTACACTTTTTTTCATGCAAAACTAACTCTGACTTACGGTAAATATTTACCCTTGGGCCTCTGCCTACTCTGCCTACTGGTAACAAATTTTAATCCTACCTTACTTGGTCCAACCAAAAAAAATATTAATGTATGATGTTTGCTTCTTTATTGACATCGAACTGGAATGTTGACTAGGGCAGTGGCGTTCCTCAGGTTGGCTGTATTCCTGCTGCATGGGGTTGCAATCTTCTAGTAGGCTTTTCTGCTGCTGCTGCTTCTCTGCATGGGTTTCCTAGTCGTCAGTTTGGTATTCTTTATCAATGTAGTTGCATTAGCTAATACCCTCAAACATACCTGGAATAATATTAGTTTATAAGTGTTCTACTTGACAATCATAGCATCCTTGCTGACTCGTCTTGGTGGTATCAAATTAGAGACAAGTATTATTAAAATACATTTAATGTTTTAACACCTACATTTTTGCTCAACTCTCAATGGCTTGTGACTCTCGAGTGAGCATATCAAGATAAACAAACTCTGATACAAAAAATACCAACTAACAATTGACCATCACTCTTAAAAGATTGGATCCAACTGCATTACAAAAGTAAGAAGAACCAAATCCTATCTTTGAGATAATTGGTAAATGATTAAATCCTGCCTAACATGCACCACTACATCTATAACTACGTTTAAACATGCTCTATCAATGCAATACTGTGCAAAACTATTCTTAATACATGTAGCACATATGGTATTACAGTAAAATACATAACACTCTGCCTACAATAACAAGCACAAAATACTCCCCTTTTTCAGGAGGGACCTGCCGACTGTAGATGGCACTTGTCATGGACTGTGTGGCATCAACACCCTCACGGCTAGGATGCATACTCATGGTGAGCCATATTTCATCTATGTATACCACCTTTTCCCGTCCTTCCAATATTTATTAAGTGCTCGAAGAGTGCGAATACACCAGCATACTATATCAAGGGTTTTCTTTGTGACAAACATTTTCCTTTTTGTGGTCTTATAGCAGAACCTCATATAATGTAGTAACCGCCACACTTAGGATTCTGATGTTCCAGTTGGGATGATGCTGTTGTCACGTAAACCCTGTGTCAGACTTTAAATTATGAATATGTTTTCTTAGCGAATGTACATACCGGTGAATGGTACCAATAGCAAAATTATCACTGGCCCTTGTTATTGGTGTCGGGGTACATGTGTCGTTGACATGTAACTGGCTGTTCCAAAAGGTGCTGTTCCCATGCATTGTTGTTTAAGGGGTAAGGGGATGCACTGTCATTTTCTTCAAGCTCATGACGTCTGCAATACGATCATAAGGCCTGTGTGGAAAACATTATAACTGTAGAATACACAGAGAATTATACTGTGACACAAACAAATATAAATTAATATCTGAAATTATGATAGAAAATCTACAAACTACATAATTTGTTGAATTGATGTGCACAATCACAGACACACATACATACATACACACACACACACACACACACACACACACATATATAGGCTATATATATATATATATATATATATATATATATATATATATATATATATATATATATATATATATATATATATATATATATATATATGTGTGTGTGTGTGTGTGTGTGTGTGTGTTTGTGTGTGTGTAGAGAGAGAGAGAGAGAGAGAGAGAGAGAGAGAGAGAGAGGGGGGGGGGAAAGATATTATTGTGGCTGGCAAATTACATATCTCGAGCTCATAACCTACCTGTTTATATTACATAAGTCTGTTACACTTGAAAAATAATACCCGAGCTCTGAGAATATTACGTAACTTGCACCCAACAACATATAATCACAGTGAATATCCAAAGGTCTCTTACGTAACACTCAAAACAAATCTGGGTGATTACTTAAGATGAACTATGCAATATCTAACCTCTTAATTTGGTTCTTAGTGAGGGATTACTAACAAAGCACTGTAAGGAAATATTAGTGATCAAATTGATACACTCTTTAAAAATAGAAATATATTCTATAAAAAGTTAACAATAATACAGTAGAACTAACGCTAAAATGAAATCACTTCAATAATTAAATCTGAACAAATCCTTACACTTAGACAAGAAAATGTTACTCTATGGAAATTATTATACAATCACTTATTTCACGGGAAATTAATTTATGAAAATATTTAATTTTGATAATTAATAAAAATAGTTAACGCTTTGACACTCTAATGATTAAACACTAAAGGAAATTTATATAAATGTAACTGTTACACTTACATATTTGGTTCACACGAGGTTACCGAACAGTTGAGCAAAATAAATACATTTCACTTTTAACCTAAATCTCACAGGGCTTGTTACAAAAATTTATATGACAATCTATTTACATTATCCCACTACACTTGATTTGACATTCAATAAATTCCACTAACGCTTGAACAACACTATACGTAATATATTTTGGGTAAAAAACTTATTCACGTTTCAGATGTCAAACACTAGAGAGGAGAGAGGGCTGGCAAACTTTGGCTCTTTTAAAGGGATAGGCTGCGTCTTTTCTCCAGCTTATGTATTCCTAGGGTATACATATATGTATATATATATATATATATATATATATATATATATATATATATATATATATATATATATATATATATACATATATACCCTAGGAATACATAAGCTGGAGAAAAGACGCAGCCTATCCCTTTGAAAGAGCCAAAGTATATATATATATATATATATATATATATATATATATATATATATATATATATATATATATATATATATATATATACACACACACACATATATATATATATATATATATATATATATATATATATATATATATATATATATATATATATATATCAATTTGATTATTCCAGATCCTTCTAGGATATGGTCTGGAAGCTTGGGAGCGAGCTTACGGCGCCAAAGTTGCCAACTAGTCACGTAGCAGACGAGTTACAACATACATGGCAAGGCAACTCTCTCTCAACTATCTCCACCCGCCCTCTCCTCAAAACAATAAAAAAAGAGTAAATCTAATTTCGAGAATTTTCCTGCACCTTCTAACCACGTGGAAACATGAAGATTACATAAGCCCTCGTGTTAATACCTTGAATGGGTCATACATTGTACCTAAACCAGTTTACATAAAACTTCGTAATAAACTACATGAAATAATAAGTTAATTCTTGAAATTAACATAAATTTGCATATACAAAATTGGATGAAAATATAATTAAATGAATGACAAAAGTCTTGTGTGATTTATATATGTTACTTAAAACTACATGAGGGGAACTCAAGCTTCCAGACCATATCATAGAAGGATCTAGAATAATCAAATTGATATATATATATATATATATATATATATATATATATATATATATATATATATATATATATATATATATATATATATATATATATATATATATATATATATATATATATATATATATATATATATATATATATATTTATATATATATGTATATGAATATATATATATATATATATATATATATATATATATATATATATATATATATATATATATATATATATATATATATATATATATATCAGTTTATTATTCCTGCACATCGTGTGTTCACAAAAGTCTTTGCCCTTGTGGTTGCAAAACAATGCTGCACACTTCTTCATCGGCTCCTCCTGTAAAGGAAAAGGGCTCAATAAGTATCATGTTTTTTTTATATCATCGATAAAAAAGAATACAATTTTATTAACAATAGTAATCACTATTGGTTATAATAGCTTAGCATAGTAAGCTTGAAAGGAAGTAGAAAAGACACATATCTGTGTTTCCTCTACTAGGCCATAGCTGAGACCTCCGTCAGTAATAATATTTGGTTTCCCTTGTAGGAAGAATACAAGATAGAAGAAACTCTAGGAACTAGAGGTAGAGTTAGTAAGTGTCTATACCAACATTATCCACCGGTATTATATATTAATACTGATCGGTGATTTTTAGGATCCTGATGATCGAAAAAAAAACCATCGGGGTGTTGAGGGAGTACTCAACCTCAACAAATTACTGTGGTCCCAACAATTGACTGCGATAGAAAACACAGCGTATATTAGAAAACATGTGTACTACTATATAGTTGTATACTGTAGTTCAGCTGGCAGCACTGCCGGGGTTAGGTTAGTACCTGGCGGTACTAACTGATAGAGAGAGAAAAAGCATGAAGGAAGAAGAATTTCCTATTATTATGGTTTAACACAACAATTGGAAGTGTAGGAGGACTACCAGGCCGCCTACTGTCTCCTTGCCAGAATGAGAGTTCCAACGGAAGGGGTAAGAATCTGTATGATTCTGGCTTCCACCCATCCACAAAAGGCCTGTCGCTGGCTATACTGCCGGCGGCAATAATTGTGGATGGCAGTCCAAGAGAGGGCTTAGGACTTCCCAAAGTATGTTAGGTATCCAACCGACAGCCGTCAGGAGCCGGCTCAATCTTCCCTCCAATAATATTCACTTCCTGTGAAGGAAGGAAGTAAGGGGAAGGTGGCTGAGGTGGCTGAACTAACTGCTACCGGCAGGGCACCAGCCGGTAACGCAGTCAATCTAGCAAGCCAGGATGACTGTCAGAATACCGGTGAAAGAGTATTGTGACGGCTATGACATCACTAAAGGACAGAAAGGGGAAGGGTAAGGGTCTTATAGTTCATTGAAATGAACTGAGGAAGCATGGCCTCCTGTGCTGATGAAATCGTCAGCGGCAGAGGAAGCATGGTTCCTTTCCTGACAAAATTGTCGGCGGCAAGACAAGGGCACCCTGAATTTGTTACTTTCTAAATCAAAGCCGAAGGTGGAAAGAACTCTGTTCTACTTGACGGTGATGAAGGAAGACAGTGGTTGCCGCCTGTAGCGGCGGCAGCACTTAAGGAGGGAGGAAGGGTTTAGGATCTTTTCTCTGAGAGAGAATGTATATCGTAACTTATCCATAGATTCTAGAGAATGTAAGTTCTCATCCGAAATCAATAGGGAACAATAGGGTGAGGCTAAACATGGGGAAATACTTTACTAACGTATATATAAGCGAAAGTACCCTAGCTCTGGTAGGGTCCCTGGCCAAGGTTGGTACCGCCGGGGCTCCCGCCGCATACAAAAAGTAAAGTTATATAATAGGAAGAGGAATCATATACATGTATGCAACATCTTCACTTGCATAAATTGCCTAACTAGCTAATATTGTAGCTTAATACCGGGAATTGTCGCATTACTGACTAAATAAAATGCAATAATAATGGGAGACTGCAGTCATAAAATGGCTGACTCCAGTTCTTGGCAATACTCAACCAAACACACTTAAAATATTGAAATTCAACTGTGAGAAGGGAGCCTAAAATTATACACAGGAAAGAATTAATATTCAACTTTCCAGAAGATGAAGACGCTGGGGATTGCATGATGAATATGCTGGGTTAACGTGGGAGAACACCTAGCTTAGAGCTCTACAAGGAAAGGAATGCCACTCTTCCCCCTTTCATTAAAGAGTTATATCTATTCGGGGTGAAGATTGCTATGTGTCGTATCTAAAAAATACGTCCCCTGTTATTATGCGATATCCTTAATTGAATACTCGCGCAAGCAGTTAGAATCCTAGAGACCTTCGGTTTATTTCTCTGGGAGTATCACTGTAGCAAATATCCCTTAGAAGGATACCTAAAGGAACCCTTCCATCAGGACGACATGGCCAGAGCCCAAATATATATGTGTGATTTATATATGTTACTTAAAACTACATGAGTGGAACCCAAGCTTCTAGACCATATCCTAGAAGGATCTAGAATACGCAAACTGATATATATATATATATATATATATATATTCTTACAGAACAGGTCTTGTATAAAGAGTAAATATTTTATTCATGTATTTCATTTCTGTACTTGAGATATATATATATATATATATATCAATTTGATTATTCTAGATCCTTCTAGGATATGGTCTGGAAGCTTGGGTTCCACTCATGTAGTTTTAAGTAACATATATAAATCACACAAGACTTTTGTCATTCATTTAATTATATTTTCATCCAATTTTGTATATGCAAATTCATGTTAATTTCAAGAATTAACTTATTATTTCATGTAGTTTATTACGAAGTTTTATGTAAACTGGTTTAGGTACAATGTATGACCCATTCAAGGTATTAACACGAGGGCTTATGTAATCTTCATGTTTCCACGTGGTTAGAAGGTGCAGGAAAATTCTCGAAATTAGATTTACTCTTTTTTTATTGTTTTGAGGAGAGGGCGGGTGGAGATAGTTGAGAGAGAGTTGCCTTGCCATGTATGTTGTAACTCGTCTGCTACTTGACTAGTTGGCAACTTTGGCGCCGTAAGCTCGCTCCCAAGCTTCCAGACCATATCCTAGAAGGATCTGGAATAATCAAATTGATATATATATATATATATATATGTGTGTGTGTGTGTGTGTGTATATATATATATATATATATATACTTTGGCTCTTTCAAAGGGATAGGCTGCGTCTTTTCTCCAGCTTATGTATTCCTAGGGTATATATATGTATATATATGTATCTATATATATATATATATATATATGTGTGTGTGTGTGTGTGTATATATATATATAAATGTTTATATATATATATATATATATATATACATATATGTATACCCTAGGAATACATAAGCTGGAGAAAAGACGCAGCCTATCCCTTTGAAAGAGCCAAAGTTTGCCAGCCCTCTCTCCTCTCTAGTGTTTGACATGTGAAACGTGAATAAGTTTTTTACCCAAAATATATTACGTATAGTGTTGTTCAAGCGTTAGTGGAATTTATTGAATGTCAAATCAAGTGTAGTGGGATAATGTAAATAGATTGTCATATAAATTTTTGTAACAAGCCCTGTGAGATTTAGGTTAAAAGTGAAATGTATTTATTTTGCTCAACTGTTCGGTAACCTCGTGTGAACCAAATATGTAAGTGTAACAGTTACATTTATATAAATTTCCTTTAGTGTTTAATCATTAGAGTGTCAAAGCGTTAACTATTTTTATTAATTATCAAAATTAAATATTTTCATAAATTAATTTCCCGTGAAATAAGTGATTGTATAATAATTTCCATAGAGTAACATTTTCTTGTCTAAGTGTAAGGATTTGTTCAGATTTAATTATTGAAGTGATTTCATTTTAGCGTTAGTTCTACTGTATTATTGTTAACTTTTTATAGAATATATTTCTATTTTTAAAGAGTGTATCAATTTGATCACTAATATTTCCTTACAGTGCTTTGTTAGTAATCCCTCACTAAGAACCAAATTAAGAGGTTAGATATTGCATAGTTCATCTTAAGTAATCACCCAGATTTGTTTTGAGTGTTACGTAAGAGACCTTTGGATATTCACTATGCTTATATGTTGTTGGGTGAAAGTTACGTATTATTCTCAGAGCTCGGGTATTATTTTTCAAGTGTAACAGACTTATGTAATATAAACAGGTAGGTTATAAGCTCGAGATATGTAATTTGCCAGCCACAATAATATCTTTCTCTCTCTCTCTCTCTCTCTCTCTCTCTCTCTCTCTCTCTCTACACACACACACATACACACACACACATAAGCACACAAACACACACACACACACACACACATATATATATATATATATATATGTGTGTGTGTGTGTGTGTGTGTATATATGTGTGTGTGTGTGTATGTATGTGTGTCTGTGATTGTGCAAATCAATTCAACAAATTATGTAGTTTGTAGATTTTCTATCATAATTTCAGATATTAATTTATATTTATTTGTGTCACAGTATAATTCTCTGTGTATTCTACAGTTATAATGTTTTCCACACAGGCCTTATGATCGTATTGCAGACGTCATGAGCTTGAAGAAAATGACAGTGCAACCCCTTACCCCTTAAACAACAATGCATGGGAACAGCACCTTTTGGAACAGCCAGTTACATGTCAACGACACATGTACCCCGACACCAATAACAAGGGCCAGTGATAATTTTGCTATTGGTACCATTCACCGGTATGTACATTCGCTAAGAAAACATATTCATAATTTAAAGTCTGACACAGGGTTTACGTGACAACAGCATCATCCCAACTGGAACATCAGAATCCTAAGTGTGGCGGTTACTACATTATATGAGGTTCTGCTATAAGACCACACAAAGGAAAATGTTTGTCACAAAGAGAACCCTTGATATAGTATGCTGGTGTATTCGCACTCTTCGAGCACTTAATAAATATTGGAAGGACGGGAAAAGGTGGTATACATAGATGAAATATGGCTCACCATGAGTATGCATCCTAGCCGTGAGGGTGTTGATGCCACACAGTCCATGACAAGTGCCATCTACAGTCGGCAGGTCCCTCCTGAAAAAGGGGAGTATTTTGTGCTTGTTATTGTAGGCAGAGTGTTATGTATTTTACTGTAATACCATATGTGCTACATGTATTAAGAATAGTTTTGCACAGTATTGCATTGATAGAGCATGTTTAAACGTAGTTATAGATGTAGTGGTGCATGTTAGGCAGGAATTAATCATTTACCAATTATCTCAAAGATAGGATGTGGTTCTTCTTACTTTTGTAATGCAGTTGGATCCAATCTTTTAAGAGTGATGGTCAATTGTTATTTGGTATTTTTTGTACCAGAGTTTGTTTATCTTGATATGCTCACTCGAGAGTCACAAGCCATTGAGAGTTGAGCAATAATGTAGGTGTTAAAACATTAAATGTATTTTAATAATACTTGTCTCTAATTTGATACCACCAAGACGAGTCAGCAAGGATGCTATGATTGTCAAGTACAACACTTATAAACTAATATTATTCCAGGTATGTTTGAGGGTATTAGCTAATGCAACTACATTGATAAAGAATACCAAACTGACGACTAGGGAACCCATGCAGAGAAGCAGCAGCAGCAGAAAAGCCTACTAGAAGATTGCAACCCCATGCAGCAGGAATACAGCCAACCTGAGGAACGCCACTGCCCTAGTCAACATTCCAGTTCGATGTCAATAAAGAAGCAAACATCATACATTAATATTTTTTTTGGTTGGACCAAGTAAGGTCGGATTAAAATTTGTTACCAGTAGGCAGAGTAGGCAGAGGCCCAAGGGTAAATATTTACCGTAAGTCAGAGTTAGTTTTGCATGAAAAAAAGTGTAAAACTACTAAAGTTTGTTGCATAAAACAAAAAGTGCAATAAACTTCATAGGTTAGAATTAACTTTGTTTAAGAAGTTGCAAGTTAATTTTGTAGATTTCATTTGCCTAACCTAATCAGGTAAAAATTCAAAATGCCTCTGGAATAGGGAAAGTGGCAAGAAATATAGGAGAGTCGTTAAAGAGGTAAACAACTCGACTCTCCTAATGTACTGTAAATAGTTCGGCCAATCGCCACCGTACGGCGCCACCAAAACATTCTTTCGTTTGTAGCTTTGGTGGCCAGTATTTCCCCTGTGTTATCTCGCTATTTGCGAAGCTTTTCATCGCTGTTATGGATTCCCCAGCTTCATCAGCTTCTGGAAAGTTATGTAATATCTTTTAATTGTGTAAATGTAAGCTCTTGCCAGTTTTGCTTTTCGATTGATATCGTAATTAACGTAACAAGAGCTGCTGCCAGCCGGATGGCGTCATGACGCGATCGTTCTTTTATTCATTTAGTTAGCAAGAACGATATTCCCGGCATCTTTGCTTCAATAACTTTAGCTATTTAGTATTTTAGCTAGGGATTTTTATATTATGTCATTGTTGTCATGAATTTGGCTATTAATTCGAGCCTCACGAGTGCTAGGCTTCTAGCCTAGGCACTTTCACACCTCATGCATGATATAACCTTCCTGGTAAAGTTTTATTGAAGTTCAGGCAATATTTTATACAATTAAGATATTACTGTTTATTTTCCTCTTCCATAATAGTATACTAGAGTTACGTAGAACGTTTCTCTATGCTCTTTGGCTTCATAGCTTTAGTGCTTTAGTATACTTTATATGTCCCCATTACTCTTGTTTTGTCTTTTGGGGGGAGATAGATATCTTATATACCCCTTTAAGTCAATACTATCTCTATGAGATCTAAGAGTAATTCCCTTTCCCTCTGATTAGCCTAGGCTATCCTCAGTTAATTTACTGTAACCTGTGGTTGGGTAAATTTTCTGGGGCGTTTCGTTTCTCTCTCCTTTTCTCTGAGCTAGCAACTAAGTAGCTTGTCAGCAGTGAGTTTGGAGTTGGGGACGGGACATCAGAGTAAGTCTGTGCTAGGCATCTGGCTACCTGGTTTTATACCGGCAACTGAGTAGCTTGGCGGTATTCCAGTATGGCTAGTTGCTGTTTGGGAGGCTAGCCTCCCTAGATCTTATAAAGGTTATTGTTTCACAATTTCCTCTTATGTATCTAGCAGAGAGTCCTGTATTAGGGGTTCTTAACTGGAAGATAGGTTTCTTCCCTGTTTTGATCCCTGGTACGAGATTCTGTTCTCTTTGAGTTCGTTTTCGGACGTTCTCTCATTGCCTAACCCAACCTGGGGAATTGACTTCCCCTATTTGAGGTTACTCTGAGGACAGAATCCTTCAGGTTAGGTAATGCCTTAGGGTATTACTTTACTTACGGACTATTCACCCCTTTCCCGCTATCTCTTTCTTGTTGAATGAACCAACACCCTTATGGCCGTGGTTTTACATAGGCTCCTGTGGACGTCTGTAGACCTGGCATGAGTTTTTCTGTCTGCTGCTAGTAAGTCGCTGACAGATAACCTCATATCTTTGAGTGTACCTTAGAGTCCTCCCTTGGACTGCCTCCCATATGCCTTAAGATGGGATATGGTAGAGTGGAAGCCCGAATATATTTCCCTCTTCCACTGGCACACTCTTTCGGGATGTAGACGACATAGCTGATCCTTTGCCGTCTTCTATCCTTAACTTTCTCTTTTACTGTCAATCATGGGCTACTGCCGGCAGTTAATTCTGCCAGCAATTTTGGATGGTTAGGCTACAGTTCAATATCATCCCTTACCTTGGTCACCGTTGATCGATGGCCGTTGGTAGGGTTTTTCTAGGCCTGTCTACCGGCAACTGATTAGCTTGTCGGCAGCTGGCCTATGCCTTCCATCCATGAATTTTATTTTTATAGCAGGCAGTTGCTGGCAGGCCCAGCAGACGCCGGCCTGCTGGCATATGCTGGCTAGCCCAACATGCTGGCAGTGTCGGGGGGGCCGGCAGTGTCAGCGGGGCCAGCAGCGTCGGCGGGGCCGGCAGCGTCGGCGGGGCCGGCAGCGTCGGCGGGGCCGGCAGCGTCGGCGGGGCCGGCAGTGTCGGTAGGTTCAGCAGTGTCGGCGGGGCCGGCAGTGTCGGCGGGGCCGGCAGTGTCGGCGGGGCCGGCAGTGTCGGCGGGGCCGGCAGTGTCGGCGGGGCCGGCAATGCTGGCGGCATACTGCCGCCGGCAACTGCTGTATCCAGAAAAATATAGTAATTTTCCCAACCTGCAAGTGGTTCTTGAGCAGCCATTTGTGAGACCATCACATAGAGAGTTGATTCTCTCTTATATTAATGGTTATGTCCATTAACCCTGGATAGGTACGATGGGTCGTTTGCGACCCCGAGCGTAAAAAAAAAACAGGTTTTTCTCACGTGACTCACCCCCGTGACTGAATTTGTGGGTGATCGACCTGCAGGAGGTGTCTCCCCTACACGCTCTAGTAGTGTCCAGATGTGCATTGCTGTAGCTGTACTCCTTCCCCGATTTCTGAGACGCGTCGGGGTCGTTCGCGACCGAGTTTACCCTTCTAAGGTAGTTTGCATAATTATCAAAGTTATTACGTATTATGAAATTGTCGTAGAATGGTGCAACTTGTATAGGTTATCAGTTGTGGAAAGTCTTGGTGGATTGTTTGGCTACCATGTGCATGATTTTTTTTTTAGTTAAAATGTCGTTCATCACCACGAGGACCATTTTACCGCGAGTGCCCCTTTTTCATTTTTTTTCATTTTTTTGCCAAGTCATTTTTCCGTAAGATATTGCCAAATAGGCTCGTAAAACTTTTGCTTGTTTAGTGTTGGAAAGTGTGTCTAGATGATCTGGCTACCCATACATGACTTTGTTTTTGTCAGATACGACGTAGTTATTGGTATATTGGGTATTTAACTGCGGTTACCAATTTCTGTTTTTTTTCAATATTTGTAAAAATTACTACGTAGTAAGGAATTGCCGTATATTATTCATTTTTTTTTCATGTTTATGTGTTAGAAAGTGTGCCTTGATGGTTGGGCTAACACGTGCATGTCTTTTTTTTTATCTGAGATGCCGTATATTAGAATGTTGGGCATTTTTCCGCGAGTGCCCCTTTTTATTTGTTTTGCATTTTTTTGCTTAGTCATGTTACCGTAAGGAATTGGCAAGTAGTGTCGCAAAACTTATAATTTTATAGTGTTGGAAAGTGTTTCTAGATGATCTTGCTACCCATGCCTATTTTTTTTTAGCCAGATATGGCGTATATATAAGTATGTGTTCGATTTTCCTGTGATTGCCATTTTTTCGTTTTTTCCCATTTCTTTCAAAATTACTACGTACTAAGGAACTATCACAGAGTAATATTTCATTTATATGTTTATTTGTCGGAAAATGTGCCTTGATGGTTTGCCTAGCACGTGGCTGAAATTTTTTTTTCTGAAATGCCGTATATTAGAATGGCCATTTTTCCACGAGTGCCCCTTTTTATTTGTTTTGCATTTTTTTGCTTAGTCATGTTACCGTAAGGAATTGGCAAGTAGTGTCGCAAAACTTATAATTTTATAGTGTTGGAAAGTGTTTCTAGATGATCTGGCTACCCATGCCTATCTTCTTTTTTTAGCCAGATATGGCGTATATATAGGTATGTGTTCGATTTTCCTGTGATTGCCTTTTTTTCGTTCTTTCCCATTTCTTTCAAAATTACTACGTACTAAGGAACTATCACAGAGTAATTATTCATTTAGATGTTTATTTGTCGGAAAATGTGCCTTGATGGTTTGCCTAGCACGTGGCTGAATTTTTTTTTTCTGAAATGCCGTATATTAGAATGTTAGCCATTTTTCCGCGAGTGCCCCTTTTTATTTGTTTTGCATTTTTTTGCTTAGTCATGTTACCGTAAGGAATTGGCAAGTAGTGTCGGAAAACTTATATTTTTATAGTGTTGGAAAGTGTTTCTAGATGATCTGGCTACCCATGCCTATCTTTTTTTTAGCCAGATATGGCGTATATATAGGTATGTGTTCGATTTTCCGGTGATTGTCATTTTTTCGTTTTTTCCCAATTCTTTCAAAATTACTACGTACTAAGGAACTATCACAGAGTAATGATTCCTCTAGATGTTTATTTGTCGGAAAATTTTGTTTACTTTTTTTTTTGATTGAATATCATCAATTTTTTTTTAGCTAAAATATTATATTGTTTTACATTTTTATTTTTTTTCGATTTTATTCCCCTTCAAAAAAATTTTTTTGGGTCAGAATTTTAATTTTATAGTCGTAAAATAATCGTCAATTATCCAGCAACCCACCATACAATTTTTATGCATATCCAATAATAATTAGATTAGTAAATAACACCTTAAAATTGACATACCCTTCCTACATTTCAAGTGGCAGATTAGGGAGTCTGAGTCAGTGTGGTTGGCGGCCATTTTGTGGACATATCCGAAGCGTAAGCTGCCCTATCTATATATATTCTTGTTCCCTATAGAATTTGTGATATTTTGGTATATTTTTACCTGCATAAATATCATATATTATATTAAATATATGTATTTTTTTACGAAATTTCTAAGTACTCAAAAAATTACCTTTAGATATGGCCCCTGATATAAATGTAATTTACAAAATAATGAAGATTTTTTTACATATTTCTATTTTAGGATAACATATGTTTATTCCCTAAAAAAATTAGCCACTTCATATTTCATTTGGGTACCCAAAAAAATTCATGAAATTTGGACAAATTTTTTTGGCCAAAAAAAGTTACCCTTTTTTTCTCATTTCAGATCTTCACCTCCATGGGTCTGACTTCATCCAAAATACATCAAGATGTGTCCTAAACATTCAAGAATCAATTCCTAAAAGGAATTGTGTATATATGTATAAACTTTTTTTTTATGAATTTTTATGTCAGGTCTTTTTTTTTTCTACTTAATTTTTAAAAATATTTATAATAAATAGTTTTTCTGCAGATGAGTAGTATTTATCTTTACAGTTGTTTTAAGCATTCATTGAAGTTTTTTTTGGCAAAAGAAAAAAGGAGGTTACTGCAAAAACTGATTTTTCAAGAATTCTTTTTAGCGTCAGGGTCGTTCGCGTCCGAGTATACCCTTAAAGAGTGTCCGAGGAGCGTACCTATCCAGGGTTAAAATTATCCACTATATTGAACATTATAAGAGGATGTGTCAAGAGGACACTATATATCTTGGATACTCCCTCTGTTATTTAATTCTTTATGAATTTCTTAGTTCAATATGGGAGGAGGTCATAGAAAATGACTGAACCGGAAACACATGTGGGTGTCTTTCCTACTCTATAGCTTACCCTATCCAAGCTAAATATAATAAATTATGTTATGTTGAAATCTGAAGATTTCACAGAAAACTCATTTGCTTTTCTTTTCTTTACAGGAGGAGCATCCCGAGTGCGGGAACAACTTTTGTAGGGTCCGCAGCAAGGACTTCTACGGACATGGCGTGTGTAGGTCTCACGCCCGCTGTTCTGTCACCAAAGGGGCCCTCAAGTACTGGGACCCAGAGGTATGTACTGTGTGTGACAAGTTGGTAAAGGAGGCTTTTGATGATCAAAAGTCTGCTGAGTCTAGGGATGCAGCTAGGGCTACGCTGCGTAAATGGGTAAGAGGTTTTCAGAAGAACACCTGGGGCCTATACCTTCCTAATGTTAGGATGAGGGACTGTCTCTTCCCCGGAGCTCGTGATGATTCCATCATCCCCCAGACTAAGCCTTCAATCCCCTTGGTGCAGATTCAGGTTCGGAAGCCTGGAGAACCTGACGTTGCGGATACTTTGGAAAGTATCCACCTGGACGACAATATGTCTGCCGTTTCCGAGGAGACAGAGAAAAATCTCCTCGTGGAAGAGTTAGAACAGGAGGCAGTGGTTCCTCCTACTAGTGAGGTTGAGAACGCTGAAGCGGTGTCGGTTTCTTCCGCGGCTGCGGCTGAACCAGCACCCTCAACCTCTTCGCAACCGCCTCATTTGGAGGCAATTACCACCACTCTGCAATCTCTGATGTCTATGGTATATGACTTACAGAAGAGGTCTACCGAAAAATAGACTACTTTCCGGTCAGAAATTGAGCAGCTAGTTTCCTCGCGTTTAGCCCCGAAGAAGCTAAATGTTAAGGACCTTCCTGTGTTCTCTGACGTTAACCCGTGGAGGTATGCGGAGCACATGCCTATGTCAGCAGGCAAGATTTTCCTCTCGGAGAAACTGGGTACCGTACCAGTAGAGGAAGTCGAGTTCTGGCCCAGCAGAGCGTCCTACCCGCATTGTTATGTCCGGCTCAGAACTGAACCGGCATCCAAAGAGGAGAGGGAGCCCAAGGAAGTAATTGTCCTTGAGCTCGCTAAGGCACTAGCTATGCTTACAGTGAAATTAAAAGAGAGGGCATTCACTAGCTCAAAGGTGCCGGCCTTAAGCAAGAAACATCCGTCGTTTATTGCTGACCCTCAACGTGCTTTTCCCTTTATGGATAAAGGGTTTAAAGCAGCCCTGAAGGCCGTAAGGGCAGGAAAACCCTGTCCCACGCTAGAAGAAAGCAAGCCCTTCTCCCTTGCTTTCCCTTCAGATGACAAAGACTGGAAGGACATTCATGTTACCTTCTCAGTCGGGAAGCTGGAGGCCGATATCGCTGAACGTCAGTTCAACGAGGACCTCCCAAAGCTGTCAGAGTTTCTCCTGAAGAGAGAACACGAGACGAAGGAACGCTTGGCAGCGTCCATGTCTCTACAAACAGGGCTAGAAACGATGGCTAGCATTCCTGATACCCCAGATATGTATATGGTCTTTGCCAAGGCTCACTTGGCTACAGTACCTAAGGACCTATACAATTTTATCAGAGCCAGGACGGCTTGTAGGGAGTTCGTGTTTGCTTCCGCTTCCGTGAAACACGAACCTAGGAAGCTGATAGCTTCTAATATCTGGGGAAAAGACCTCTTTCCTAGTGATGTGGTCAAGGAGGTCGTAGATAAGGCTGCTTCGGAGAATAGGAATCTCCTCTCCAAATGGGGCTTGTCCTCCAAAAGAAAATCTTCTGCTGACGGGGGTCCCCAGCCAAAGAACAAGTCAAAGCGGCCTCGCTTGCCCTCTCGGCCAAGACAGCAACAGCTTCCCGTGGCCACGGTGTCCCAGACGGTGGCACAACCCATCTCTACCTTTCAACTGGTGCCCCAAACACTGGCGAGTCAGTCACCAGTCCTCACCCCAGCTTACGAAAGGCAGTCGGCTTCTTCTAAGTCGAAGTCTCGAAGCTCCTTTCGGGGCTCCTCTAGACGCCCCTTTAGAGGAAGAGGCAACAAAGGTGGTCGTGGCCAAGGAGGAAAGTCCTCCAACCAGCACTCAAAATGAGATGCTGCCGGTAGGAGGGAGACTTCTACACTTTCAGGATCGGTAGACCTTCGATCCTTGGGCCCACAGCCTGATCAAGATGGGAATGGGGTGGGGTTGGAACTCAACTCCACCAAGCTTTCCTCAATTCTTCCAACCTTCAACCCCAGTTCTGGAAGAATACGTTCAAGAACTACTGGACAAGAGAGTCTTAATCATAAGGAAAGCAAAGTCCATCAAATTCCAAGGAAGGCTATTCTGTGTTCCGAAGAAGGATTCGGAAAAGCTCAGAGTCATTCTGGATCTATCACCACTCAACAAGTTCCTTGTGAACTACAAGTTCAGAATGCTGACGCTTCAGCACATAAGGACCCTTCTGCTCAAAAGGGCATATACAGTCTCCATAGACATGACGGACGCGTACTGGCATGTACCAATCAACCGTCAGGTTTCCCCCTACCTAAGGTTCAAGCTCCAAAAAAGAAAATACGTTTTCAGAGCCATGCCCTTCGGTCTGAACATTGCACCGAGAATATTCACAAAGCTTGCGAACGCAGTTGTTCGACAACTAAGCCTCAAAGGTGTTCAGGTGATGGCCTACCTGGACGACTGGCTGGTGTGGGCAGCATCCAAAGAAGAATGCATGCAAGCCTCCAGAAAAGTGATCCAATTCCTAGAGTACCTAGGATTCAAGATAAACCTGAAGAAGTGTCGGCTGTCTCCGGCTCAAAAGTTCCAGTGGCTGGGAATTCACTGGAACTTACAGTCACATTGCCTCTCCTTGCCAAAAGCAAAGAGAAAGGAGATAATAAGGGCCGTCAAAAGTCTGCTTCAATCACGAAGGATTTCAAGAAGACAACAGGAGAGAGTGTTGGGGTCTCTCCAGTTTGCCTCTTTGACAGACCCGCTTTTGAGAGCACAATTAAAAGATGCATCAGGGATCTGGAGAAAATACGCTTGCAACGATCGAAGAGATCTACTAAGACCATTACCAAATCGTCTGCGATCGATTCTCAAGCCATGGTCGGAAGCGAAGAACTTAAGAAGAAAAGTATCCTTGCAACCACCTCCTCCTGCATTCACTGTCCACACGGATGCTTCAAAGGAAGAATGGGGGGGTCATTCTCATCTTCGGAAAGTGCAAGGAACTTGGTCTCCCCTCTTCAAAACCTTCCAAATCAACTATCTGGAAGCCATGGCAGTGTTTCTTTCCCTGAAGAAACTGAAACTTCGCCGCTCAATCAACGTTCGTCTGGTCCTAGACAGCGAAGTGGTTATAAGATGCATAAATCGACAAGGTTCGAGATCGCCTCAGTTAAATCAGGTGATAATAGCCATCTTTCATCTGTCCAAGAAGATGAAATGGCACTTATCAGCAGTCCACCTTCAAGGATTCCGCAATGTGACGAATGGTCCCTAGACGCAGGATCATTCTCCTTCATATTGAGCAAAGTCCCAGGATTGCATGTAGATCTCTTTGCAACGAGCGACAACAAGAAGTTGGCCCGGTACGTAGCCCCGTACGAGGATCTTCTAGTGGAAGCGACGGACGCGATGTCCCTAGATTGGAACAGATGGTCCAGGATTTACCTGTTCCCACCAACCAACCTACTGTTGAAAGCCCTCGACAAATTGAGATCCTTTCGGGGAAGGGCAGCAATAGTGGCCCACAAGTGGCCAGGCAGTGTCTGGTTTCCATTGATAACAGAACTATGCCTGAAGCTGATCCCGTTGCCGGAACCAGTTCTGACTCAGCTAGTACAGAATTCTACTGTCTACGCTTCATCAGAGAAAACCCAGAACCTTCATCTCATGATTTTCTCGCCTTAGCGGTCAAGAAAAGGTTTGGGATTTCTGAAGACAGTACTAATTTCTTAGAAGAATACAAGTCAAAGTCAACAAGAAGACAATACGAATCTTCCTGGAAGAAATGGGTGGCCTTTGTTAAGGTGAAGAAACCTCAAGAGATTTCTACGGATTTCTGCTTGTCCTTTTTCATCCATCTTCACGGACAAGGGTTAGCGGCTAATACAATCACGACGTGTAAATCTGCCTTACCTAGACCGATTCTATATGCCTTCCAAGTTTATTTTTCCAGCGAAATCTTCAACAAGATTCCGAAAGCCTGCGCAAAACTTCGGCCTGCAGCCCCTCCAAAGCCTATTTCATGGTCTTTGTATAAGGTTCTCCATCTGGCCTCGCCCTTGAACAATGAAGATTGCTCGCTGAAAGACTTGACTCAGAAAGTGATATTTTTATTTGCACTAGCCTCAGGAGCCAGAGTTAGTGAAATAGGGGCCCTCTCGAGGGATGATGGCCACATTCAGTTTACACCGAATGGAGAACTGAATCTCTTTCCGTATCCGACGTTTCTCGCCAAGAATGAGCTACCCACTAAGAGATGGGGTCCCTGGAGAATCTGCCCTCTGAAGGAAGAAGCATCACTCTGCCCAGTGGAATGCCTAAAGGTCTATCTTCGTAGAACATCAGACTTTAAGGGAGGTTAGCTTTTTAGGGGGGAAACTTCTGGTTTGACGTTATTTTTGAAACAGATAAGGGCGAAAATCAGTTACTTTATTCGCAGAGCGGATCCTGATAGTACACCCGCAGGTCATGATCCGAGAAAGGTTGCCTCGTCTCTAAACTTCTTTCAGAGTATGTCGTTTGATAACCTGCGTGCTTATACTGGTTGGAAGTCTTCCAGAGTATTTTTTACGCACTATGCGAAGCAATTACAAGATATCAAATTTCATGTGGTGGCTGCAGGCAGTGTAATAAAGCCTGTAGTTTGATTACTGCGAAGGACAGTGCACTAATTGGGACTGTTAGTGAAGGGTGTGGATGATAGACTTGGGTATATCATGATATTTTAGTGTTGATATGAACATTATAAATTGTGTTCCATAGTTAAGTGACGTTACGCATAATATTTTGACATGAGTGCCAGCATGTTTATGCATAATGTCTTTTAGTAATGACATATATATTGAAATTTCCTAATTTCATGGAGTGGCAACGTTTCTCTTTCAGATGAAACTTATTTATTTTGTTATTACTGTTATGCTTGTTATGTCTATGTCTAGCATAAATATATTATTTAATCATAACTTCTGTGTTTCTTGTAAATAAACTATAGAAGGAATCTTTGCGTCTCTCTCGCCTTAAGATTATTAGATTATATTCAGAGTATCCTTGATCCTCTTATGGACCTTGTGGGACAAAGTCTCCCTTACCTTGCAAACAGGTAAGTTTGGTTGTGCTATGTTTGTTTACTGTATTATGTTTCCTACGTGAACATAAACTCGTCTGCCTGATCCAGACCTGGGAGGTACAGTACTCTATTCAGAACTTTAATACAAACTACGCTTTACGTATATACGACACGATATACTTTCTGCTTGCTTATTGTTCCTTGAACTCACAATCTCGGGTATTTTCCTAGAGTCTATACAGACTTTTCCCTGTAGGGGGCAGGAAGAGCTGGCATATGGTATGCTCAGTTGGTTGATGTATTACGGTAACATCAAGTATCTTTGGTCTTTATGACCGATTAGGAAATAGTCAATTCGAGATAACGGCACTATTAAATCCACATATACATTAATGCTCTGGTAAACTTCCATCAGCACGACATGGCCTAAGCCCAAAAAACGGATTTTGAGCGAAGCGAAAAATCTATTTTTGGGTGAAAGAGCCATGTCGTCCTGATGGACCAACCCTCCTTTGGTAAAAGGATGTTCATCCCTCCCTTTTGGTACTGTATCTGTAATACTTACAAAGCTACGGAGAATGTTTTAGTGGCGCCGTACAGTGGCGATTGGCCGAACTATTTACAGTACATTAGGAGAGTCGAATTGTTTGCCTCTTTAACGACTCTCCTATTTTTCTTGCCACTTTCCCTCTCGAAGTGAAAGGCTATTCGGGGTGTAAATAGCTATGAGATGTGTCAAGATACGTCCTTACGCGATATCCCTTGGAGAAATTTAAGGGATACTCGCTCCAGGAGTTAGAATTCTGGGTACATTCGGTAAATTCTCTGGGATATATCACTGTAGTCACATATAACTTAGGAAGCTACTAATGAAGGAACTTCCATCAGGACGACATGGCTCTTTCACCCAAAAATAGATTTTTCGCTTCGCTCAAAATCCGTTATCTTAGATCAAGTTGTTGCCCAATGCACATCACAAGAGCTATGAAAAAAATTACTGCAAGATAAAGATTTAACACTAGAGAAGGTATTGATTATAAACATAGCTTTAGAAACATCAAATAGGCAAATTGATATAATAGGTAATTTTACAAGCGATAGAATGGAAAATTCTAAAATTAGCAAGATAGGCTCAAAGTGGAAAGGCAATGAGAATCTGAGACAGAATACGTCAAAGCTTAGTCATAGGAAATTGCTGAACTCTAATGGTCACAAATATCAGAATCAGACCTATATGCAAAAACCACAGGAAAAACCCGAATGCTATAGGTGTGGTAAAACTGATCATCTTGCATACGAAGCAAGGAAATGCCCAACTACGGGACAGACATGCCAGAATCTTAGAAAGATAGGCCATTTCGCAAATGTTTGTAGATTCCCTGAACAGTACGCAAAGAAAATAAATGCAGCATTTGATACCATAGGAAAAAAGAATAATGCGAAAAATTTTCATGATAATCAGAAGAGGTCAGAAACTGATTTGCATTTCGCATTAAATCTGTCAACAAAGATGCAAAGAAACACATATTGGTAGACACAACAGCTGATGTATCAATTTGTCTGAGAAAACAGCTAAAACCATACATAATTTGTTATTAGAGGGCACAAATAGACTTTTGAAAGGTTTTAATGGTGTTGATATTCAAGTAATAGGTGCTCCGAATGTAGAAGGACAGTATAAAAATCAGAAGTTAGATAGAATGCCCTTAACCGTAGTTAAAGGTAAAGGTCAAACTTTGCTAAGTTTGGATTGGTTACAGTATTTGAAATTAGATTGGCCTAGTATATTGAATGTTACAGGTATACAAGATGGAAACAAAAAAGAAGTGACTGTGGATAATAATCTATCAGAGTTTCAGTGCGTGTTTTAAGATAAAGTTTGTACTATAAGGAGCATAAAATCACCATATGCGCTGAAAAGTGCAGTTGCCACAGATATCAAAAGGCTAGAAAGAGATGGTTCATATGAAAAGGTTACATACTCAGGTTGGGCTACATGATTAGTTCCTATTGCGAAGGAAAATGGTCAGGTTAGGTTTTGTGGAGATTACAAGGCCAAATTCTAAAGAAATGTTTGCAAGTATGTCAGGATGTACTGTATTTTGTAAGGTAGATCTTAGACACGCATTTCAACACCTTCCCATGGATGAGAATTCACAAGAACTATGTACAGTAAATACATCTTTAGGATTGTATAGGCCAAAGAGATTGCCTTATGGACTAGCAAGTAGTCTAACTGTATGGATAAGATTTTTTTTCAGGAATGCAAGAAGTATTTATTTTCATAGATGATATTTCAGTCTCTGATAAAGATAAAAGAGAACATAGAGAATGGTTGCGGACAGTTCTGAAGAAGTTGAAGGAACATAATATTAGAGTAAATAAGAGTAAATTTATTTCAGAAGTTGATTCTGTGGAATACTTAGGTTTTATAATTAATGGCAAAGATATTCACAAGACTAAGAAGAAAATTAAAGCAGTGCAATTAACAAAGGTACCAGAAAATATTAAAGAATTACAAAATTTTTTTTGTTAAGTAACATTTTATGGAAATATCATTCAAAATTTATCTACAATGGCACATCCACTGTATAACTTGTTGAATAAGGGTGTAAAGTGGAATTGGACAAAGATTTGTCAGGAATGTTTTGAAAGAATCAAGCAGGAAATAACACCACCTATATTTTTAGTACATTATCAAATATATTTACTGTTTAAATTAGTTTGTGATGCATCAAACATAGGTTTAAGTGTAGTATTATCTCCTGTAATGAACAAGACAGAAAGGAATTACTCTCAAATAGAAAAAGAAGGTTTAGCATTAGTGTATGGAGTTAAGAAATTTCATATATATTTTAATGGAAGGAAAAACTTCACACTTGTTACAGATCATAAACCTTTGTTAGCAATATTGAGTCCAAAAGCCATTTTACCTACCTTGGTAGCTGCAAAACTGCAACATTGGGCAATTGAGTTACCCGCATGTAATTATGATATAGAATATCGTCCTACATCAGAGATGGGTAATACAGATGCTTTATCTAGATTTCCAGTAGGCAAAACACCAGAAGAGTACGATGACAGTATATTGTTAGCTTCATTCTATGATGTACCCAATACAGCGAAGGATATTGCACAAAATACTAAGAAAGGACCAGCAATTAGTAAGATTTTAGAGAGTTTAATGACAAGTAGCGACTTGTGTGAAAATGAGGGAAATTGTAAACCATTTAAGGATATATGGAGTGAATTGTCCATAACACAAGGTTGCATAAAAAAGGATCAAAAGTAATTATTCGTAGCTCACTGAGGAATAAGGTTTTGCTTGAAAAACAGGTTCATCACCAAGGCATTGTCAGATTAAAGTCTATTGCAAGGTCTTTTGTTTAGTTGCTAGGTGTAGATGGAGATATTAAATTATTTGTGAGAAAGTATGAATTGTGTTTCGCAATAGAACAATCAACATTTTGCTAGAATGCACCCATGGGAGTTACCTAGGTATCTATGTCAAAGAGAGCACATAGATTTTGCAGGTCCTTATTTTTTTTGTTTGGGTTCCCCCAGGTCCCTCAGTGTGAGGCACCTCGTATATCCACCAGAGAGTTGCTAATGCATCTTCCGGTGTATTTTGCATCTTCCAGTCTTGGATGGTCTGGGATGCATCTTAGGTATTTATCGAGCTTATTCTTAAACACATCTACGCTCACTCCTGATATGTTTCTTAGATGAGCTGGCAGCACATTAAATAGTCGCTGCATTATCGATGCTGGTGCGTAGTGGATTAATGTCCTGTGCGCCTTTCTTAGTTTACCTGGTATATTTTTTGGCACTATTAATCTACCTCGGCTTGCTCTTTCTGATATTTTTAGCTCCATGATGTTTTCAGTAATTCCTTCTATTTGCTTCCATGCTTGTATTATCATGTAGCGTTCTCTTCTCCTTTCTAGACTGTATAGTTTTAAAAATTTCAGTCTTTCCCAGTAGTCAGGGTCCTTAACTTCTTCTATTCTAGCAGTATAGGACCTTTGTACATTCTCTATTTGCGCAATATCCTTTTGGTAGTGTGGGTACCATATCACATTGCAGTACTCGAGTGTACTACGTACATAAGTTTTGTAAAGCATAATCATGTGTTCAGCTTTCCTTGTTTTAAAGTGTCTGAATAACATTCCCATTTTTGCTTTACATTTAGCCAACAGTGTTGCTATTTGGTCGTTGCATAACAAACTCTTATTTAACATTACACCAAGGTCTTTAATTGCTTCCTTGTTTGTGATTGTCTCATTATTAGGTCCCTTGTATGCATATACCATTCCTTCTCTGTTTCCATAATTTATTGATTCGAATTTATCGGAGTTAAATACCATCTTATTTATCTCCGCCCATTCATATATTTTGTTTAGATCTCCGGATAGGAGTATATTCCAGTCTTTATGGTTTCTACATATATCATCTATTTTTTCTATTATTATGTCAAATTCCTTAGTGTTTGGGGGTCTGTAAACTACAATATTCACTAGTTTTTCAAATTCAAATTCTACCGCAATCAATTCACATTCTGTGTTGCTGTATTTTTCACAGACTTTTCCTTGATTTATGTCTCTTCCATATATTGCGGTTCCCCCTTGATTCCTATTTTTTTCTGTCTCATCTATAAGTTTGGAAACCCTTTATCTGGTCATCACTGCCAGTCTCTTGGGAATACCATGTTTCACTTATATTTAATATATCTATTTTTTCAATTTGGGTTAGTTCTTCTAAGAACTCTATTTTCCTTTTAGAGTTACTCGTGACTAAACCCTGTGCATTCATCACTATTATGGTTTGTGTTTCATCCCCATTATTTAATATTGGTAATAATATGGATTCTTCTATGCTTCCTTCCTGTTCTGATATGATGTTCTTTTCTTCATTTCCCGGAATTCTGCCATTAAAAAATCCGACTTTTCAATTATATTTGCTCTTTCGCCTTCATATTTATTTTTGTGTGTATACCGGCAATTGTCTCCATATCTGCACCAACCCCTGGCATTATAGATGCATTCTTTGTAGTTGGGCTCTAAATGTGCAGGTTTGGGTTGAAAGGCCTCATATCTTGGGGCTCTTGGGGCTCTTGGTTCATAGCGCGGTATATACACGGCCTGCTTTTTTGTTTCTTTTTTGTTTCTTTTATGCTTTCATTTTTCTTTTCAGTTTGCTGAGTTTTCTTACTTTCATTCATGGTTGCAGGATGCATATATCGACATTTTTTGTTGAAACTGCATCCTTTTCCTTCTTTTAGGTTTTTGCATATTTTTGGATGGAGATCTCTGCATTCGTCTCCATATCCGTCTAAATACCCACATTTACCATATATTTCATAATTATGGCATATCTTTGGATGCTTGTAGTAGCATCTTTCGCCAAATCTGCAATTCCCTCTTTTCAGCATATTGCAGACTATATCCTTCTTTTCTATTTTTTCTTGTTCTTGCTCTTCCCTAAAATTATGTAGGTCCGGGTAGAGTCTCTTGGGTCTATTATTTGTTTCCATCTGGTAATTTATTTCTTCATAAGTATGTTGTTGGATGGCATCATAGGTTATATCAATGATTTCTTCTGCATCCTTACACATATCCTGTTCATTGTTCTCTTCTTCTTCTTCTTCTTTTTCTTCTTCTTCTTCTTCTGTTTCTTCTTCTTCCTCTTCTTCATCTTCAACTATTTGCAGATTTAGTCTCGACTTAATTATATTTTCTATCCAGACTAAGCATGTTGAGCAGAATACCTTTGTGTCTTTATTTCTTATTTTTTGCTGTATTTCAGCAAATGTGGGGTGTGTTGGAACATGACAAGCATCACATTTTCTAATCAATTGTTGAGGATTATTAATGGAATACCATATCTTACATGTATCACACCATTTTGGCATTCTTTTTCCCATTGCATCAATCAGCATATTCATCATATTAGACTTCTTATTGTTCTTTGATGGAATGTGTTGATTGATGTAGACTTTCTTTATAAGTCTCTTTATCACTTGGATCTTCTTTGGAATTTCTTCTATTATTTTGCTGATGTTTTCCGCAGATTTCTCCAGTTTATTGGATCATATTGTTTCAATATGTCTGCGAATATTTTTCCGTCACACTGGTTGACGTTACTAGTGACCTCTGTTATCAGACGGTCGAGCTCCTGTTTCGCCAACTCATGGAATTTACTTTTGCTGAGTCCAGCGATGTCTCTCCAAGCCTTGCCCGTGTTGTACATAGCCATCTTAATTAGATTTTTAGTAATTCACAAGATAACTATTCTAGGTTATTTGTTTTTTATAGTTATAAATGCTTTCAGTAAGTGGCCAGAAGTAATTCCAATGAAGACGTCTTACACAAATGTAAAGGAATTGATGCAAATTTTTCTACACATGGTATTCCAGAAAGAATTGTAACTGATGATAGTCCACAGTTTACCTAGCAAGAATTTAATGAGTTTTGTAATGTAAATGGTATTAAGCATACATTTTCAGCAACATATCATCCTTCCATGGATGGAGAGGCTGAAAGATTTTTTCTACCATTTAAGAATAACACTGTAGTGTAGTGTAGAAAAGCAAATGCAAAAAACATATTTTTTCATATGTCAAAGTTTTTATTGTCTTATAGAACAACACTGCAAAACTCACCCGGATTGCCAAGTACGATACTAATAAATTATTATTCCAGGTGTGTTTGAGGGTAGTAACTAATGCAACTGCACTGATAACAAATGCCAAACACAGAAGATGGTGTCGTTGAAGAATTTTTCTTGTTTTCTTACAAAAAAGAAGAACTGGTGACTACCATGGCGAAATTAATGCCGACCTCTCCGTTCTTTGGGTTCACGTCTAAATTTCTATTATCATTGGCTGAGCCAGCAGTGCTTGTGCTTGATAATGCGCTTTCCATAAAAAATTGAGCGAAGATACTCGTTACCCAAACTCCTCCACCATTAAAACAGACAAAATGAAATGGTTGACGTGCCACCAGATACCATTCCCTCAAATGCCACAAGCCCTGAGCTGTTACAAGTCTGCTAGAAAAATCACCCAATACCTGTGTATAATATTAACAACATCATCCGTTCATAGGGGCATGAAGTCGTCCGACTACCACCTGCTCATCCTCAGCTCAATGCTATTGAGCAGGTCTGGGGCTTTATGAAAAAGTGTGCGTTCCTCATTGCAGCGCTTCTCTCAGGCAGATTTATAGACCAGAATAGAGGAAGCGAAGGTTAAGCAATAAGGAATTATGAGATGGAGCAATTAGACGGTCCAGAGCCTTCGAGGAAGTATACTGGTAATATGATAACATCCCGAGATCTGAAGATCCTAGAATCATCACCATGAATAGTGATGATGAGGATGATCTGTTCTTTGACAGTGATGACGATTTTGAATAATGTTTTTTTTTGTGATTCTTGTTCAATTGTTTCCTTTGCTTTCCAACTGATAGTGATAATTATTTCACATTAGAGAGAGAGAGAGAGAGAGAGAGAGAGAGAGAGAGAGAGAGAGAGAGAGAGAGAGAGAGAGAGAGAGAGAGAGAAACTTTTACCATACTTCTTTTATCATTAACATCTTTATCAAGATCCTCATTAAAACTGTTATCATATCACTATTTTTGTCTTATTAGGTATAGATACCAGAGGGTACTAACAAACAAGGTAGCCCAGTTATGGACAATAGCAGTAAAACGAAAGGGAATGCAGATACGTTAAATGAAGATAACTTCTGCATGATTGTTCAATGCATTTTATGCTATCTACACCTTAATAAATGAATCAAGTTTGGCTTTAGATATCTGAATCTCTTGTAATTGTATGATAGGCCTTGAACTGTATTATGAGATTTAATGTTGGGTATGTTTCGAAGTTGTAGCCGTATAGCACACGAAAATTTAAGGATTTAAGAAGCCCTTAGATCAGGTTCATACAATTGGATACATAGGCTTTTGAAGGCTATAAATCCCTTATAGGCTACACCCTGGCGAAATACAATAATATCAAGAATCCAAAATATCATTTCTGTCAATTATTAACAAATATAACAGGTTACAGAAAAGGTAGAGTAAACGAAGCTGAAGAGCTTGGAAACGGGGATACTGGAGGGATAGGAGGATGGTCAAGTAAGAGGGAGGGAAGAAGAGGAGAGGGACGGGGGAATGTAGGCATTCGAATTGCTTTACATACTTACCCGATTAACTTGGCTTAGGCCAAGAGTAAACACTGCAATTAACGAGATTTACCAATGCATTATATAAAAAAAATAGGGGACCTTTTGTGAGTGTTTTGTCAAAATACCATTCTGATCACTTAGTATGGGAGATATTACAGAAAAAAAAAATTCATAAATGCATAGTAGGTCAAAGGTCAAGGTCAAGGTCAAACGGAAGGTCTACCAAATTATCCCTAACCTTAACCCCAAGATAGCACATAGTTGTCAGCAGGATCCAGAGAACGAGTCTGCTAACACTAAGGTTAGAATTGTACCGCATGTGTATCAAACACGCCCGCACACTGTAATGGTATTTCTTATTTTCCTTATATTGTCGTTATCGTTCTCCACTCACACTCATAACTTGTTCATGCCTGTATTTCCTTGCACCATTGTGTTTGAATTTATGTGTCGTTCTTGACTAGAATGGGTTGTATAAATACCCAAGCTCTGTTCAAAGAAAAGTTTGTTGCATTCATGAGTCTCCCAGTTAAGGTCAATGTCAAGCGGAAGGTCTACCGAATTAAACCTAACCTTAACCCCAAGATAGCACATAGTTGTCAACAGGATCCAGAGAACGAGTCTGCTAACACTCAGGTTAGAATTGTACTGCATGTGTATCAAACACGCCCGCACACTGTAACGGTATTTCTTATTTTCCTTTTATTGTCGTTATCGTTCTCCCCTCACACTCATAACTTGTTCATGCCTGTATTTTCTTGCACCATTGTGTTTGAGTTCATGTGCCGTTCTTGACTAGAATGGGTTGTATAAATAATGAAGCTCCGTCCAAATAAAATGTTATTGCATTCATGAGTCTCCCAGTTAAGGTCAAGGTCAAGCGGAAAGTCTACCGAATTAAGCCTAACCTTAATCACAAGATAGCACATAGTTGTCAACAGGATTCAGAGAACAAGTCTGCTAACACTCAGGTTAGAATTGTATCGCATGTGTATTTCTTATTTTCCATATATTGTCGTTATCGCTCTCCCCTCACACTCATAACTTGTTCATGCCCGTATTTTCGTGCACCATTGTGTTTGAATATATATGCCATTTTTGACTAGAATGGGTTGTATGAATACTCAAGGGCCGTCCAAATGAAATTTCGCTGCATTCTCGAGTATCCCAGTTGCAACATAACTGGCCGCTGCCACAGAATGGGAGTTCAAGTGATCCCCTGTTATAATTTTTTTGTTCAATGTTTGGATACAAAGTTTCACCAAATGCTTTTGGGATAAATCATGAGGAGCAGAAAATAATTAAACAGAAAAGAGTTGATACCACGAAAACCATGAAAGTTGCAAACTCAAGATTTAAATACCCATATGAATAGAAAAAAAAGAAGAGTAATGCTGTCATGTAAGTCGCTTATAGATATTTATGAAATGTGTAGTACATTAAATAGTGTGAAATTCAAATATCTTTGAATACATTTAGGTTGAATACACCAAAATGGCCCACATGACAATCAAAATCTATCAAGTTTTAAGCTTTGCTCAAGAAACTATTTGTTGAGGAAAGCAATTACACGGTTAATTGAAAAACCTCCCACCTTATTACCTTATTTATTTCTATCTTTGGGTTCCCCCAGGTCCATCAGTGTGAGGCACCTCGTATATCCACCAGAGTGTTGCTAATGCATCTTCCGGTGTATTTTGCATCTTCCAGTCTTGGATGGTCTGGGATGCATCTTAGGTGTTTATCGAGCTTATTCTTAAACACATCTACGCTCACTCCAGATATGTTTCTTAGATGAGCTGGCAGCGCATTAAAAGGTCGCTGCATTATCGATGCTGGTGCGTAGTGGATTAATGTCCTGTGTGCCTTCCTTAGTTTTCCTGGTAAAGTTTTGGGCACTATTAATCTACCTAGGCATGCTCTTTCTGATATTTTTAGCTCCATGATGTTTTCAGTAATTCCTTCGAATTGTTTCCATGCTTGTAGTATCATGTAGCGTTCTATTCTTCTTTCTAGACTGTATAATTTTAAAAATTTCAGTCTTTCCCAGTAGTCAAGGTCCTTAACTTCTTCTATTATAGCAGTAAAGGACTTTTGTACACTGTATTTGTGCAATATATTTTTGGTAGTGTGGGTACCATATCACATTGCAGTACTCGAGTATACTACGTACATAAGTTTTGTACAGCATAATCATGTGTTCAGCTTTTCTGGTTTTAAAGTGTCTAAATAGCATTCCCATTTTTGCTTTACATTTGGCCAACAGTGTTGCTATTTGGTCGTTGCATAACATATTCCTGTTTAACATTACACCAAGGTCTTTAATTGCTTCCTTGTTTGTGATTGTCTCGTTATTAGGTCCCCTGTATGCATATACCATTCTTTTTGTTTCCATAATTTATTGATTCGAACTTATCGGAGTTTAATACTATCCCATTTATATATTTTCTTTAGATCTCTTTGTAATGAGTTCCTATCTTCATCATAAGTAATTTCTCTACTTATTCTTGTGTCATCGGCGAAACTTCTCACTACAGAGTCTTTAACATTACAGTCTATGTCTGAGATCACAATAACAAACAGCAGTGCAGCTAATACCGTACCCCGTGGCACGCCAGATATTACCTATGCTTCATCTGATTTCTCTTCATTTGCAACCACTGTCTGTTTTCTGTTTTGTAGAAATTCTTTTATCCATTTTCCTATCTTTCCCTTAATATTATGCTTTCTTATTTCTTCTCTAATATATTATGGTCTACCTTGTCAAAGGCTTTTGTAAAATCTAGATATACCACATCTGTGTCTTTTTCATTTATCATATTTCTATATATGTTTTCATAGTGTGCTATCAGTTGGGTTTGTGTACTTTTTTCCGGGCACAAAACCGTGTTGACCTACACTAAACAAATTATTTTTAACCAAATGATTCATTATATTCTTTTTTATTACCCTTTTATACACTTTCATAATATGTGATGTTAGACTAACTGGTTTATAATTGCTTGCTTCTAGTCTTGATCCACTTTTGAAAATAGGGGTTATATATGCTAATTTATGTTTAACATATATCTCGCTCATATCTACACTTTGTCTCCGCAGTATTGCAAGCGGCTTCGCGATAGTTGTGTGCAGTTTTTTTAACAAAATCGCTGGAAATCCATCTGGCCCGGCCGCTGATCCATTTTTAATTTCGCTTATAGCCTGCACAATATATGGTTCATTAATATCTATATCCATTAGATATTCACTATTTTCTTCTCTCATTTTTATTTCATTATTCTCATTCGCAATTCTTGGCGTGAATTCATTCTTACATTTTTCTGCTAATATGTTGCATATTTCCTTTTTTTATTCGTTAACCGTCCTTCAATTCTTAGAGGGCCTATTTCTAATCTCCCTTTATTCATCTTTTTTGCATAGGAATATAGTACTTTGGGCTTTTTTTTTTTTATATTTTGGAGTGTCCTTTCTTTTAAGTCCCTTTTTTCATTTTCTTTCGTTCGTATAATCTTTTTTCTGCATTTTCTATCTTACTTTTTATTTCCATCATTATCCATACATTTTTTTCTTCTCCAAGATTTGTCTTCCACTTTCTTTACACTGAGTGTAAACAGGAAGAATTTGATGTATTAAACGGAGAGTTGTCATTTGCTCATGCAAAACAGAACACTGAGCAAAAACTGTTAGTTCAAATGTGCTTGACTAGCATTTTGTTGAAAATGAAAGGTATAATGAATGATATGGGAGAAAAACAAAATCTGACTGAGAAAGAGATAGTCTATTTCTGACTCTCCTCATTACATTGTTGGATATATTGGCAAGAAAGTTTTACTAAAATATCCTAATTTAGGGGTTAAGGCATCACAATGTAATGAATCAAAAAGTTCTTGGCTAAACGATACTGAACAATATCATCAGAGGCTTACTATATGCACTTTTTCAGATGCTTTTATGTCTAAGATGTTTGTTATGAGGGAGATATTTATTGCAGCTCATGACAAAACTTTACGGGACGGTAGAGGTTGCATCAAGTCGATAACTTATGAATTGGATTTTTATGAGTTTGATGTTCCCTAAGATATAAGTTCTTTGCTAAAAGTTCTTTGTATTTTAGAAGGAAATATGTAAATAATATTACTTTATATAGTAACAAGTAAAGGAATAGGTGCCGCAGCATAGAAAAAATAAGCAAATAGATTAATACTGAAATGATATCAAGAAATTGTTTGTCCTTGTTTTGTTAAATTAATCCAAACAATATTACATAAGATGAAAGTGCTTTCGTTGTTATCTATATTACTGGATGGTTTCATGTTCTCTGACCTTTGATGACTCAGGGTCCCTGAGGGTCAACTTAGCATTAATGTGAAAGTTGAAAAAGCTTTAAACGTAGATTAGTTTTAATACAGGAAATGGAATTAAGCAAACCGATAGCATAAATGCACAATGCCGGGCAATAGGAATCTCTTGTGGAGAGGGGCTCACGTGACTACCTACGCGGTAAAGAAATTTTAGTCACCACGTTAGCAGACCCGTTCTTCTCTGGATCCTGATTGTCACACATATTTTAAATACGCCAACGTTCTAATTTGATTCCAGGAAAGGCGCTTGTTTCGAGAAATAGGCTTCCGTGGTGAAGGTTTGCACTCTCAAAATGCTTTCCTAGTTCCATTTGATTTCATATTATTTTGAAATGCAGAGCCCTTGAACTGGTGGAACCACGACAGGTTTAACGAGAAAAGGTTTAAGGACGAAAAATATAGGAACAGGAAGGATTTCAAACTAGCAGAGGACGATAATAAAAGCCACGAAGTCGAGGAATCCAAGCATTATCGATTTATAATTGTCAATGTGGGAAGAGGAGACTAGCAAAGGAAAAAAAAAAATCTCAGCTCTGGAAAACATAACTGATAAAAGCGAAAATAGTAAGGCAGACTAAAAGACGATCAAAAGTAAAGACTAGAACGATCATTATGGAGACGAATTTCCCTGGATTCAGTCCCGCTTAGATTGAAAACAGTTTGAAAGAAGCACCTCGAATATGAGGAGAATAATCCAAATTAGAATTGATGAGGATCTTATAAACGTTAGATGGTTGGGAAAAGGAAACTAGATTACGCCTTTGAAACTGCATCTAATTCTTAAATTATCTATGCAAATTATAACTTCATACAAGTAAGCGGGGGAATATTTTGTATCATAGGCTAATAAGAACACTATCTTGAGAAGTGAGACGAAGGAAAAAACTCTCTTCATTAAAAAAAAAAAAAGATGATTAATCAATTTCAAGGAAAATCAGAACTAAGAACAATCTCATATTCAAGAGCATTAATTGTTTGTAGCGATAGATTGCCACAACACATGGACGGAACACGGACTTTTGCGTTAGCAGCCTGTTGTAAATGTTTTGACACAACCTTGTATGTTCAACATGACTTATGATCTATCAATTTCTTATGCATTTTCTATCAATTGTAATTTCTTTCTTCGTTACAAGGGGAGATTGACTAAATATTTGTATTACAGCAAAACTAATCAAATAATCGAAGCAGAAAAGAGAAACGTATGATTGAAAATGACAAATGAAATACTTCACCATAAGCAAGGACTAGATAAAAAGATAATGAAATTAAGGGACGGGAATGGGTGGCCAAGAGACCATCAGACACATCTTTCTTTCTCAGGTTAATTGAATTAGGGATCTATTAAGCCTTACTGTAGCAGCATAAAGAAATAAGCCAACAGCATAAATTTAAACTTCGATGTCTTTGTTAAATAAATTACTTTTCTCAGAAAATGGAATTTAGAAGTGAACGATTTAAAACTTGTACACAGAATATTCAGCAATATTGGACAGTTCTAAGTAATCTCGTTATCAGTCCCCTGTCTCTAAGGAGTTCGAATTCCAAACTTCTCCTAGTATCCTGTCAGTCAGGATTACAAGTAATAGAGGGGCTAGATGACTTTTTTTCTCTATTTATGTTTTCCGTCAATGAGGTATTCAGCGGAAGTTATTAATTTGAATGACTAATTCTTAATTATCATTATATATTAGTGGAAGATATTATCATTTCATATTTTCCATGCTAAGGATTTCTTAATGAACAGAGGTAAAATGGAAAATGATAGCATCACATGCTCATATTTTATACAAATCTGTCTCATGTTTTGTTTCTATTTCCGATGACCATAGCTGTTCCTGAGCAAGTTTATGGAAATGCGTTAGTTATAAATTATATTTTGAATAAGTTACATTAATAGATGCAGTTTTCTATTCTTTATCAATTAGTTTGTGCGAGGTGACTGCTATGTACTAACAGAGAGGCGGGATGAATGCAAGGGAAATTTATTCAACAAGACATCAAACTTATATACAAATAATTGTGAGCAAAAAAGACACTAAATTCAAATAGTACAAAATAGGCAATAACAGCCTTAAACGGGTTTCTATCATCAGTACTGGGGAGAACGAGAGATAAAAAAACAATAATGTTAAAGTGTGCGAGCGTGTATGAACCCCGTGCTGTACATAGCTCCACCTTTAAAAGGACATGCATGTGAAATATAATGCCTTGCTCATGAGACGCGCACTGTAGGCTGGTCATCTTGCAAGAGATACGCAGTCTTTATTGCCATGAATGTTAATTAAAAAAACCTTCAGTGTGCGACAGATAACAAGAAAAGGGCCAGTGTAAGGGGGCGTTAGTGGTGGCTTGCTAGTGTGAAAATCCTTTGTTATGTATTGCTTGGCTGGAGGCTTGTAAATCTGGCAGCAGGGACTAAGTTTTTCTGTAAGAGCTGGAGATTTTCGAAGAAGGTTGCACATGAAAAAAAAAATGGCAGGGATGACCAACAGGTGATCATACACCATCTTAGCTACCGAGACTTCCTGGGCGTCTTTAGGAGAGGTCCTTAGTCCTAGGAGGACCCAGTTAGAGTCATTGTAGCTGGACATCAAAGCTGCTATGAGGGTGCATTGAAAATGTTCAACCACTCCGTCGGCTTCTGTGCTGTAAAAGGTTGTCTGATGTACAATTATTCCCAGAAGATTTGCTAATGATGTCCACAATTGAGAGGTGAAAATTGTAGCCCTGTCAGAAGTAATATGCACAGGGATACCAACTCTCGCTATCACCCTGAGAGCAAGGTGGATGGATGTACATGAGACGGACGTTGCAGTTTGCATGGGGGTGGCTTAAGGCCAATGCGTGGAGCATTCAGTGATGGTAAACAGGTAACAGTATCCTTGTGATGTTGGTAGGGGATCTACTACATCGACATGAATGTGGACAAAATGAAGCTGAGGTTGAGGGAAGGTGTCCACTCCTGAATCCGTGTATCAATGTAATTTTGAAGCTTTGCATAAAGTATAGGCATGGACCAATCCTTAGCATCCTTAGTAATGCCGTGACAAATGAACTTCGTCTTCAGTAATTGTGCAGTAGATCAGGTAAGGGATGTAGAGAAGCTATGGGTGAAATCAAACATCTGCCGACACATGGAAGCCTGTATTCATGGTTGACGACTACCAGTATTAATGTCCTAGAGGAAGGTGCCATTGGAGTTGTCAAGGGCCACGTCTTCCAAACAGAGGGATGTGCAGGATGACCTTCATGCATGGTACTCTGGTACTCTTCACTGGGCTTCTACTAAGGCGTTATTATCGAATATCAAGTGAATGGCAGCCAATGTGTTTCTTGACAGGGTATTGACAACGGGATAAATTTTCCTAGGGGCGTGTTAAAGGGTGCAGTTGTATTTAGCCACAGTGAAGGGGTGTCAACTTTGACGGTCGGACAAGGCATCTGACTGTCCAGAAAAGGCCGGTACAAGAGGCATATGATACGTGCAGATAATGAAGGATTTACCCTCTTAGAAGTGGCATAAGTGATGGACAGCCAAATACACTGACAGCAGTTCAGGGTCGAAGGTAGAGGAGCCAGATTCCACCTTGGGCAGTTTGTTGCTGAAGAAGTTCAATGGTCGGGGCAAGCCATTGACCACCTGCTCAAGTACTGCATAGCTTCTGGGAAGAAATGTGCAAAATTTATCTGTGGCCAAAAAACTTGTAAGTTCTTTTTACATATTGCAAGTTTGGCCGTGCAGGTTTTGGTAGATACTGGTGCTTGCCATTCTCTTCTACCAAGGCCACCCTCCAGGCCACGACATAGTCATTCTAAGCCAGCTGACTTCTACCTGGTAGCTGGCATCTTAGGGAATCTACCCTTCTGTGTATGTTACAAGGATGACATACTTGTGTTCTTTTCCTTCAGATAGGAACACCTCCATCACCCATGCATAATTCTTAACTGCATGCAATAGAATACCCTTATAGTGCAGTATGACAAGAGTACCTTTGGCACCATCGAAGTATTGTTCCTAGGGTACCGCATCACTCCTGAAGGCGTCCAGCCCCTCCCTGAGTAGGTATCAACTGTTCAGGACTTTCCTAAGCCCTCGACTGTCATAGCACTTCAAAATATCTTGGGTATGATAAACTATCATCAACAGTTCCTGCCAGCCATTGAACCCACTCTTTCCCGCCACTACGCCTCCCTCAAGGACAAGCCAAAAAAACCTAAAGTGGGGTCTCCTTCTGGAAGTGGCCTTCTGCAACAGTAACATTGCCCTATCAACCCCTGCTGCTCTCACATTTCCTTTGCCACATGCCCCTATCCTTCTCTCCACCAATGGCAATGACCTCACTATTGATGCAGTACTTGAGCAGGTGGTCAATGGCTTGCCCCGACCATTGGCCTTCTTCAGAAACAAACTGTCCAAGGTGGAATCTGGCTCCTCTACCTTCGACTGCGAACTGCTGGCAGTTGTGATCAAGAATGGAAAAATTCAAACAGTATTAAACATGTCCTAGCAAGCTTAAACAGGTTTCTATTATCAATGCGGGGGAGAGCGAGAGACAAAAAAAAAGTAACGTTACAGTGTGCACGCATATATGAAAAATGTGCGGTACAACTTCATTAAATTTTATCTTCATAACTCTTCACAATCTTAGAATGTGAAAAAGTTTGGAATTTAAAAGATAATTTGAAAGAACGCTCACAAATCAAATTGTTCCAAGTTTTTAACGCAGTAGCAAAAGACTGCGGAAGACTAATAAATTTTTTAGCGTTTTTATTTATTTCTAAGTGGAAAACTCATAGTTTCAAGGGCAAGTCTAAATTTTCACATACGCTTCGTACCCATATTGTACTTGCTGATATTTGCGGACGACAATACCTTCAACAATTATTTCTCCTAAATCCTAATCATCTCCATTTCTATGAAAGGTTGAACGGGATAAGGTCTCCCACTCCTTCATTCTTATTGTCTTTATACTCCAAGAGAATAGGTGGGTCCCTTTCAATTATACTTTCCGTAATCTTATTTTCTCTGAGGTCTTTTACTAAGGATATCCTCCCCTTTTCAAATGCCTTAATCGACCGTGAACCAATGACAACAGGACTTGTAATTCTATTGTCTCTTTCACCCTCCTTCTCTCACTCTCAACTTCTGTTATAACAAGCCTATCTATTTTTTTCCTGGTAACCTTTTGGTCGTTTATTTCTGACGGGATTTGTGGACGCAGGGGCAGACAAACGGAATCTGTTTGCTTTTCGCAAACATTTCCGGTATTTTTATGGTTTTTGTTTTTTCACTTGTTTTCGAAATTATTTGTCTTTTTCCGTCGAACAAATCTTTCTATTCCCAAACATTTTTGCTTTCAGCTCGAAGCCCGATGCAAATAATCCAGCTGAGCTCATAAAGATTCAGGGCTTATTTGCGCTTTACTTTATTTTTCAAGTCAGAATCTGGCGAAATGTTAGTTTTCTGTTTTTACATTTGTATTTGATTTGTTCTAGTTCGAATAGCATTTGATATCCAATGGCTTAATCAATGTTTGAATTTCATAGTTAGATTATTTTCATTTTTATTGGTTAAGTTTTAGAGAAATTCATATTGATGGCTAAATTAAAATATATAGGATTTGAGCATAAACCTCTGATGTAAAATTTTCTTGATAAATATCAATGATTTTTTTCGTTTATGTCACTCAGCAGTCTTACTATCCAAGTGTGCACACAGACAGACATACGAAGAAACCAAGACACACACACATACACACACACACACGCACACACACACACACACACACACACATATATATATATATATATATATATATATATATATATATATATATATTTTTTTTTTTTCCTCACGTATCCTTATTTCTCTTTCCTTTAGTCAATTATCCTTGCTGGCCCCCTTGGCTTGTAGCAACCTGCTTTTCCTACAGCGATTGTAGCTTGGCTAGTAATAATAACAATATTGATAATAATGATACTACTACTACTACTACTACTACTACTACTACTACTACTACTACTACTACTGATAATAATAATAATAATAATAATAATAATAATAATAATAATATATTTATATACTTTAGCCTATATGCTGTATATATATTTATATATATATATATATATATATATATATATATATATATATATATATATATATATATATATATATATATATATATATACATATATATTTGTATATGTACAGTATATATATACATATATATATATATATATATATATATATATATATATATATATATATATATATATATATATGTTTATACATATATATGAATGTATATATAAATATATATACATATATATATATATATATATATATATATATATATATATATATACTGTATATATATATATATATATATATATATATATATAAATATATATATATATACGTTTATATATATATATATATATATATATATATATATATATATATATACATATATATGGATATATATACATATATATATATATATATATATATATATATATATATATATATATATATATATATATATATATACATATATACAGTATATATATATATATATATATATATATATATATATATATATATATATATATATATATATATCCATCCATATATATGTACATATATATATATATATATATATATATTATATATATATGTATATATACAGTATATATATATATATATATATATATATATATATATATATATATAAATTTCTACCTCATACTTGGGATCGAACGCTAGCCCCTTCTAATGAAAGGCCAGGTCGAAACCAACCATACCACGAGAGGCCATAAAAGGAAATCGGAACCTGACGCTAACTAGCTGTCCGAGGATTTACCTGGCGAGACATCAGTCTCGTACCAGCGAGTTTTACCCGATTTCCCCGGCCCACCACGTGACACAACTGGTAGTAATTCATTCAAATTACCCCTAATGAGTCAATATGGATAAATATCAACACAACATCGTGTTCAAATAGAAATAAATTTCTACCTCATACTTGGGATTGAACGCTAGCCCCTTCTAATGAAAGGCCAGGTCGAAACCAACCATGCCACGAGAGGCCATAAAAGGAAATCGGAACCTGACGCTAACTAGCTGTCCGAGGAT
>NC_090726.1:124598358-124600858 GCF_036898095.1 Palaemon carinicauda | reverse complement strand
TCTCTGATACATATCAAAATTAATGTCCTAATCTGTTGTATTAAATTTCTGCTTTCATATTAATACTACAGGATTTTCTATACTAAATACCACATCTATCATTGAGTCTGAAATTAGTGATGGCGATTTTCTATAGTCTAAACATTTCCAATTAAACCTTTTATCAATATTTACTGTAAAACATTTGCATAACTTTCAAGCTTTTTACTTAAGGACACTTGCATTCAGAAATCAGGAAAAGGATCTCACTGTATGTACCAGACTTATATATAATACATAAGTTCATTATATCTTATATATTTGTGATATATATGCAAATTTTATAAAGGTAATTCATAAAATAGTCAATGTAAAGAGTTTTCCCAACCATTTTCTTTTATGTCTGTGGTGTAGTGTAGAATATAACTTAGAAAATAATGTTAGTGATAACCACTATTCAGAGAGAGTTGCATTCTATGAAACCTAGAAATACACCTTCAATCACTTATTGATTACAAAATATGATTAATTAGAAATTACATTAACACATATCATTATACTTCAAAAACATATTACTAGCTAAAGAACCAAATAGGCTTAATGAACATTTCAGATCTAACTTTTTTTTTTTTTAAGATAGGAACTTCCATGAAAGAAACTTGGAGTATAATACAAGTTTTTGTTAAAAAAAAAAAAAAAAAAAAAAAAAAAAAAAAAAAAAAAAAAAAAAAAAAAAAAAAATTAACTAAAAACCTAGCATAATGGAAAATTATAAAACTGAACAATGGAGAACTAAAGAAAAAAAATATGAATATTATGAGAATCTCTAGAACTAGCAGTTGAATTTGATGATAGCTAATTTGATCTAAAATTTTGAGCTAAACAGCCTAGCGCTGGAGCCTATGAGGCCAATCATCGACTAAAGACAGATTGAAACCCATGAGGAGGAACAATTAATTATTTGTACAAATGGTTATTAATTTTATGACTTCTATAGTTGTATTATCTTGAAGATGATTAACCAAGATGAAGGTGTCATACCATTCTCTTATTGCAGTAATTTAAACGCATTAAATTTTACTGATAAGATTCGATTAGATTCAATCAAGCCTCCATTAAGATTTAGATCAAATAAGGTTCTTCAATGCAGGTTTCCTTTGTCAAATTCATTATCCATCTACAGGAAGCGAAACAGTTTATCTTTAAGATGGTGAAGTTTCCAATTGCGTAACTTCAGACTACATGTCACTAGAGAATCTAAGAACCTGCTTGAGCACCTAATCAATTAAAAAAGAGGGCACTTATGGACTGAGAAAACGTTGAAAAGGGCATTTGATTCTTTCTTTCTGGGCAAGAATGAATAGGCTAATACCCAATAGAAAGTTAAATAAAACAGCGTGAAGTATGTCACTGCAGGAACAAGCACTGCCCCAATTTAGTGTCTGGCCGAATGGCTCGTGGTACCTGTCAAATCTTATCGAGTAGACGTGCATGTCGTTGGCCTTTTCCTGCCTGGCCCGAGGGCAAGAAAACATTATGGTTTAGACTTGCAGCACAAGCAATGTCGGCCCTTACGACGCTGTATTAAACCTATTACAACAGTGAGACCATGTACTTCATCGTATAAAGGAGAAAAACTGTATGGGGGTACAAAAGTCACTTGATTGCAGAAATAATGCAGGAGCAGCGAAACCACAGTTTGTTATGAACAACAAAACCGCTTTGCAGGAATTCAATATTTTCTGATGCAGCAAAAAAATCTGTGAAGAAATCTTGTGAGTCTTTGAAAAAGATCATTCTTCCTCTATAAATCATGCCTGAAATTTCCATTTCTCAAACATTTCAAACCTCAAAGCTTTCATTTATCGATAATGGAAATTTTCTTCTGGAGTTTCCATATACTTTCACCTTATCATTCTACCACTAACAAATTTCATTCCCTCTTCCTACCCTCCTGATTCAGCAAATACAATGTCGTGGATAAATATTGTGACCTAGAAATATTGTGATAAGAGAACTGAGTTGAATAAATAGTCAAATAGAAAATTCCAAGTGGGCTAAGAATGGTTGCTAATCTCAAAAGAAAAAACCTGCCTTCCCAAGTGCTGGCATGTGGCAGCTGATTCCCAACAACACAAATGCATTTCGAATCGGATTCTCTCTCCATTCAACCCGAGTCTCGTGGACCAATATTTTGAGAGTGGAATCAAGTTACTTAGCGTGTGTTTGGATGGAAGGGAGAGGGCTGTAAAGGCCAATTTTATAGAGAAAATGCGTAGACTGGGCACTTTTAGACAGAAGTGTTAAGAATTCATAGGATTTCGAGTCTCAGACCCTGGAGGATGTAGCTTCCAGATTTATTTTTATGGAAATTTAATCTGGAAAATAAAACATCTCACAAAGAAGAGAGAGAGAGAGAGAGAGAGAGAGAGAGAGAGAGAGAGAGAGAGAGAGAGAGAGAGAGAGAGAGAGAGAGAGAGAGAGAGAGAGAGAGATATTATGGAAAAAAATCTACTTGCAA
>NC_090726.1:124585858-124593358 GCF_036898095.1 Palaemon carinicauda | reverse complement strand
AGGAAAATGATATACGGAAGAAGATGATGCCAATAAGCTGAAAATAACTTTAAAAAAGAAAAGAAAAAAAGACCAGACCCAGAGCATGAATGTAGACCATAGGAATTGATTATTAATAACGAAACAGAAAATTGTCCAAAGAAGCACAAACCATATTAATTCAAGTATATGAAAGAATTTCTCTTTAATTTTTATGAAAATAGTTTCATCCACATTAAATATAGCGAGAGTCAATGCGAATGGACTTAATTATATAAATAATCAAATCAAATTGATAAATCTAATATTTTCATACAAACTTGATATAATTTTTATTCAAGGACGCAATATAAAAACTGTGGGGAAACTAGAGTACATAAGAAATTTTTTTTAAGATACAGTTCAATTACAGTATACACAACACCTTAAAGTGGGACTTACTATCTGTATACGACAATCATCAAATGTGGATGTTCTTAATGTGGAGAGTTATATATATGGTTATTTAATGGGTGTCATTTGTCATTGTTCAAATATTTACTTTTAGGTACTTAATGTCTACACGCCTACTGGAGGTAGTGTGAGGGTTTTAATCCTCTGTTTGAAACCCAAAGTGCTCTCAGAATAAACCATAGTGACTCAGACCACCAAAGTGTAGGAATTGGAACTACAGGCAATAATGTGTGTTTGTTTAAATAAACAAAAGATGAACTGATTGAAAGGATACGTAACATTAGCAGTGAGCATGGGAATTCTCCTGATGGTGCACAGCTTCACGGGTGACGAAGGCGGCTTCTCAAGTAGATGAGTAGTAGTAGTTAATTTGGTAAGATTAGTTCCCACCTGGGCTAGTATAACAATTAGGCAGGCCGCTGTTCTAAATGATTGATAGGACTGCATGAGAGCAACGAGGTGGGGATTCCAGCTTTAGCTTGACTTGTAAGAACAAAAACGTAGGTTCTAGTTATCTGTGTGACTACTACAACGAAGTAGCAGAATGCTGTTTGACTTTCAACATCAACGGGGCAATGGGTTGGTCACTCTCCCACTGTTGTCTTATTTGCATGATCCTTCAGGTGAGATAGCTAAAAGGCAATTAGAAAATTTGAGTGAGTGGGAGACTGGCAGGAGTTGGTGGCCATCCCCCTCAGGTCCGGGATTGGTAGTAAGTGGAGGTGTGCGGCGTTCTGATTGGCTCTCGAAAATTCACGTGATGCAGCTGCCCTCCTATTGGCAGCGGCAACACTGATTATAGAGGTTTGAAGTTATGAAGTCTTCGACTTACATTTATGACTTAATTCAGGATCAAATCCTTCACATTCGCCTCTCCAAGAAATTTTAAAAATATCATGGCAGAATTTATGACATTCAGTATTGAAAAGGCTCGCAGTTCCAACACAGTAAAAGAAAAAAATATATTCTTAAGACTAAATTTCAAACTACATACTACTTAAATTAGTGAGACACTAAGCACGACTCGGAGCATCAGCCCCGACATTGTCAGCACCTGAAATGTGAGTGACTACAAAGCGAAAGGGCTGAAGAGCCAACGTCCTTCTCATGAGTCTAGCATTGGTACCTTTGCATTTGTTCAAGTATATCAAAGACTTGTGATCTACCTCCAGATGGAATTCTCGTCCGATTAGATAGTACTGAAATTTTCCCATTGCTCAAATAATAGTTAGGCATTCCCTTTTGATCACAGCACAGTTTCTTTCAGCTGAGGACAAAGAGTGACCTACGTAGTAAACTGGATACGCTTGGTTATTTTGATACTGTAGCAATATGGCCTGCAACCCTACAACTGAGGCATCGGTTCGAAGAATGAATGGCTTAGTTGGGTCTGGCAATTTAGATACGGGATCTTGTACCAAGATACTTTTGATAGTCTCAAAATCAGCGATAGCTTCATCACTCCATTGAGGGGGTTCTTTAATACCTTTCTTCAGCATTGCATTGAGAGGCTCTGTTAATTCTGCTGCTCTGGGTACGAATATTTGATAGAAGGAAAACCGACCCAAGAACGATCTCAAAACCTTATTTTTAGGTGGGGCAAAATGTCTGATGACTCCAATTTTATCTACCAAAGTTCTCAGTTCTCCCTCTCCCAACCTAAAACCCAGGTAGTCAATGCTGTGATACCCTACTCGACATTTCAAAGGATGAGCAGTAAGACCTTGTTCTCGTAATCTAGATAGAACATTAGTTAGGGCAGTTACTTGTTCAGTCCAAGTCTTACTATAGATAAAGATGTTATCAAAGTAAAACGTGAAATTTTTCAGTCCTTCCAATACAATTCTCATTAGACTTTACTGGCTACGGCTGTTACTGGACCAAATGACATTTTATTGAATTCCATTAATCCCTTCTCTGTAGGAAAAGCAGTGTACTATTTTGTTCTTTCAGTAAGGGGAATTTGATGGCATGCCTTGGCAATATCCAACTCAGAAAAATATACAGCGTCATGAAATTTGTCAAATTCTTCGTCAGGCAAACATGGAGCTTCTGCGTCAAACACGTTTACCACATTTAACGCTCGAAATAAATAGTCATATGGTACGTATTATCAGGTTTCTGTACAGGAACTACAGGGAAACAATAGGGAGAAGTCGAAGGTCTAATGAGTCCTAGTTGTAATAACTTTTCTACAATGTCATTGAATTGTTCTTTCAAATGAATAGGAACTAGATAAAACTTAGCCGTAACAGGTTGGCTAGTTTGCAGTTCGATGTCATGGGTGAAACTCTGTGTTAGTCCAGGATTGTCAGTTAGTATGTCTTCGAAGTTTCTTAAAAGCTCATTAACTCCTTTTCGTTGAGATTCCGTTAGCTTGTCATTAATACTCCCTAATATTTGAGTCTCGCCCTGAAAGTCTTGTACCACAATAGTCGTAGGTTCCTTTTTGTCTGTCGAATTTTTCACTCGCGCTAGACATACAAAGTATGCACCTCCAGAATTCTCTTCAGACTCTACTTGTGTAGAGTCTGCAAGGAGGGCACAATTGAGAGTTGCCCTTTTGAAATACTTTTTCAAAAGATTTATATGATACAGTTTGTATTTTCCCTTTTCGTTTATCACACAGTTTAGCTTACTTCCTTCTTTCTCAACGACCAGAAACGGTTCACACCATGAAACTAAAAGCTTATTATTAGAGTCAGGCACCAATATTAGAACTTCCTCACCTGGTCGCAAAATTACTAATCCCGGATGTTCAAGTGTCAAAAGTGTCATAAGGTATTAATCTTCATAAAGGGTAAGGATTTAGAGTAAGCACCTGCCGATGGCATCATTTAGTTGAAATACAGTTAAAAATTTACGAATGATAACTGAGTCAAAGGATTTGGCTTCCGAAAAGGGATAGAGATTAAATTGAAGTATTAGAAGGGGAGTTCTAAGAATACTAGTGACTAATCAATATGAGTCCTTTCAAGTAGGTTTAATGGAATATACTAGAGGCGAAGCTTAGCCATACAACTCTCCTATTTATGAGACTGGCTGTCCTAATCTATTTTGTGATTTTAAGATTCAGGTATCGTTCCAGAAGGTAATCTTCTATTAGCATGGGGAGTCAGTTAATCTAGTAATTGAGATATTGAATAGTGATAACAAAGTGCAACATGTTAAAAGAGAGAAAGGTTGATAAGTTACTCATTTTGATACCAAACAAGGATATAGAGCTAAGGATTATAGACATGCATTTTAGTTTAAACCGAGTAGTATATTGAACAATAATATAAATTTGTTAGTAGCCCACTTAATTCTTATGTTAATTATTTCAATACTTATTGCTTGGGTTCTTAGTTCTAGGTTTTAGTTCAAAATTCTTGTAAGACTTCTGACAAGTACATTTGGAAATCACAATCTCCCCCAAATTGCTGAACCAGCGGGCTGTTGTTAAGGAAACGGGGAGGGGTAGGAAGGATTGAATCTGTGCGGGTGTGTGAATACTTATCTACAGTAGTTATCTAGCCGTCTTTTTTGACAGGTCTTGAACACTACACACACACACACGCGCGCGCGCGCACACACACACACACGCGCGCGCGCGCACACACACACACATATACAGTATATGTATACATACATATATATATATATATATATATATATATATATATATATATATATATATATATATATATGTATATATATAAAGATAATTTTGCACATTTAGATATGTTTTTCATATACATTTATATTAGCCATATATCATACACCTATTATCTGGATTCTCTCTACCTCGGGATCAAAGACCCAAGGGTCAACCTAAAGATAATAGATTCAGGTCAGCCGGGGAATCGAGCCCGGGTCAAAGAAACTGAGGGTCCATTGACTTAGCAATTCAGCCATATATATATATATATATATATATATATATATATATATATATATATATATATATATAATAAATATATAAATATATGTATATATATATATATATATATATATATATATATATATATATATATATATATATATATATATATGTGTGTGTGTGTGTGTGTGTGTGTGTGTGTGCACGCGCTTGTGATTGTGTGTGAGTGTGTCTTTCTCACATTTTTGGGGTAAATTTCCCTTCGAAATCCTTGAATTGTAATATACTGTATATTTGAATGAGAGGTGTATTTGTCCAGATTCCGCCAAAGAAGGAAACACCTATTTACTACCATTCGGGGTTCAAGGTTTTAAGTGAAAGGCATATAATACGGATTCAATAGCTAAGATTTTGAGAGGACATATTGTATTTGCTAAGAAACATTTTTTTTTTCTGGGGGATGAGGTAGATAGTGTTTAATATGGTAGAAAATATGTAAGTGGGAATAGTCATTATTGTTCGAAATAATTCATTTCTGACTTCTTCTTTTTTTTATAAACATGACTGTAAAAAAAAGGTGCTGGAGGTAGAAATGTACTTGATATTTCTGGTTCCGACAATGTAGATAAAAGACTTAGTAGTCAGAAGATGAGTGGTTGGAAGTAAAATTATTGAAGAAAGTTAAAACATGAAGAAAGTAAATTTTGGGGAGTAATGAGTGAAAATATTTCCGAAAATATGAGTAAGAAAAGTAACTTTTATTAGAAGGCAGTATTAGAAGGCGTAGGAATTTATTTGTAGAATTTAGTTAAAGAAGTAGATGTAGAAGTCGTGAGGATTTTGAAAGAAAAATATCAATGTTAGATAAATAACTTAGGACAAGGTGATACTAAAACTTGAAAGAGTTGGGATTAGTAAATGATAATATTATTGATGAGTATAGATTATATAATTATTGAGAGGGAAAATTGCTTCATAGGAAAGTTCATGTACAGGAATAAATAAACTGTTGAGTAACTCGACAACTAGTTAATTTGAAAAAAAGAAAAAAAAAATCTGAGAGCGAGGGAGAGCAAAACACTGAAAGTTGATGGTGTGACTATAAATCAAAGTTGTCTTTCTTGATGCAGTGAGCAAATCTATGGAGACTGTGTAGCGGGTTTCCTTGCGAAATCAAGTACTGTAGGTCAAGTGACACTTAGGCTCTATAGTATGTTAAATGAAGAAATTGTGATAACCTTATGTCAAACTGTGCAGTAGTCATGTTATATGTTATGGATTGACATATAGTATTAGTGGTCTTAATCAATGGTTAAGTGATACTAGTTCAAGTGCTGGATTCCTAATCCATTATCATGAGTGTTTGAGTCTATCTACGAATCTCCAGAGGCAGCATAAGGCAAGAGAGGAAGAGAAGGCGAAAGAGCAGTATTTCTAGGTGAGTTGGTTAAGTGATACTAGTTCAAGTGCTGGATTCCTGAACCATTATCAGGAGTGTTTGGGTCTATCTACGAATCTCGAGAGATAGCATAAGGCAAGAGAGGAAGAGAAGGCGGAAGAGCAGTATTTCTAGGTGAGTTGGCAGTTCCATCATTGCGGCGGGTGTTGTCCTTATCTGTAAAGCTTCTCGTTTGAGTTTAGTTATGCTCTGAAACGGGAAAGAACAGCCTTGAATCAGGTTGATGCCCCTGCATGTATTCAGGGGTGCCTATTGTTTTTTCTTGAATTCGTGAGGAAGTAAGTTAAACCATGTATATCATGCTGTCAGCTACAGATCCTTCATACAGCCTTGAAGAAAGAGCACTATGCTCGCTGGTTTTCAAAATACTGAAAGCTTGGAGAATGCCACCAAACAGCTTCCTTGTTCTCATGACTAATCCTAAAATCTACACAGAGACTGAACTTGACAGAGATGTGGAATGAAGGATATTCCATTTCAAGGGTGACTATGACTGATTGGAAATTGAAACTTGGGAAGAGATGAAGCGTTAGTAGGTCTAAATGAGGAAATGGACAGAGAAAATTTATTAAAGGTGGGAGAGGGGAGAGTGTGGATACAGGAGGAGGCTTTCATATTTTTTTCTTCTTTTTTCGTACTTTTCCTCTGCCTATGCACGGGACGCTTTGTTTGTAGTATTCTATATAAGTTTTGGTCATATTTAAAGAGAGTAAGATTTGGAGGTAGGATATAAAGGAATAGACAGTGTGGGGTAGATGGCATAAGAGATATTAGAATGGAACAACCTTCATAATTAGGTAGTAGGTTGGACAGGGCACCTGTCACCCATTGAGATACTACCAGGACAGAGTTATTGGATCCTTTGACTGGCCTGACAGTACTATATTGGATCTCTCTCTCTCTCTCTCTCTCTCTCTCTCTCTCTCTCTCTCTCTGTGGTTATGACTCATTTTTCCTCTCCTATGTCTACACATGCACCGAATAGTCTGGCCTATTCTTTCCACATACTTCTCTGTCTTCATACACCTGGCAACACTGAGATTACCAAACAATCCTTTTTCGTTCATGGGGTTAACTATTTCAATATTATTAGTCAGTGGCTCCTTTCCTCTTAGTAAGGGTAGAAAAGACTCTCTATCTGTGGTAAGTAGCTCATCTAGGAGATGGACACACCAAAATCAAGCCATTGTTCTGTACTCTTGGGTAATGCCCTAGCCTATTTACCATGGTCTTCCATTATCTTGGTGAGAGCTTTCTTGCTTCAGGGTACACTTAGGCAAACTATTCCATCCGATTTCCTTCTTTCTTGTTTTTTAAATTGTTGTAGTTGATATATAAAAGATCTAATTTAATGCTGTTAGTGTTCCCGTGCAGAGGCAGAGAAAAAGTACGAACAAAGAAGAAAAAAAAATATGAAAGCCGCTACCTGTATCCGCACTCTCCCCCTCTCCCACCTTTGATAAATTTTCTCTGTCCATTTCCTTATTTAGATCTACTACCACTTTATCTTTTCCTAAGTTTCAATCTCCAATCATTCATAGTTACCCTTGAAATGGAATATCCTTCATTCCAGATCTCTGTCAAGTTCAGTCTCTGTGTAGATTTTAGGATTAGTCCTGAAAAAAAAGGAAGCTATTTATTGGCATTGTTGTAGTTTATATATTGCATTATTAACTTTCCTTGAGTTATAGCATTTTGTTTTTCCAACTAGGTTTGTAGCTGGGCTTGAAATAATGATAATAATAAG
>NC_090726.1:124543358-124583358 GCF_036898095.1 Palaemon carinicauda | reverse complement strand
AGGGGGGGAGGGGGGGGGGATTGAAGGAATGGTAATGAACGGTCGATGGCCACTGAAGGTTATGGAGGAGGACTGACATTGGTTTCTATTTTTTTTTCTAATGTCGTTCTTTTATATATTTGTCATTTTACGTATTATTTATTTTTCGTACATATCTAAAATTCCGATTTGATGAAATGCCATTTCACTTTCCTAATAAAAGGGGGAAATGGAAAGTACTGATGAAAATTATAGAGTGAATTTCCACAGTAACTTTCTGGTTTCAGAGATGGAACATAACCCTACTAGCATGAGAAATATGTAAATCCAAATGACCAATTTTCGATAATTAGAGAGAAATTAACCTCATTAATTACTAAAGAGTTTGTCAAAATGAGTTAGGAAATGTATATGAATAGGACTTCACATTGCTGCCCGCCATAAGCAATTACTTCAAGTTTCAAACAGAAGTAATTGGATATTTTCGGGCAGCAATGTAACGTCCTAATCCTATACACCTCTTGCATTTATTCAGTATTGGAATTTTTTAGAGCGTCACATTTCGAAGTATATGTTCACTAATTTATTTTTCATTGCAGTTTCTGTGAAAAATACTTTATGACAAAAATAAAAGAATAAAATGAATACATAATAAATAATACTATAGCCATTCTGCTAGTTTTAGTAATTTCTCCTGAGTATATATCAGCATAAAATAAATCCATTATCAGTGTATGTCCTAGTAATAAAAAAAAGCAACCACAGAATAACACATCTCTTCTATGTAATCCATAAAAAAAATCAAACCCCCATATCAACACAGATTATTCTATCCTGCGGATTACATTTAATTGATGAAATTAATAGTTAGAAAGCCAGTTTGAGTTTAATTACAGTATTGCAACAAAGGGTCTGATGATGGTTTTCCATAGATATTAGTGGAGTACCAGAAAAAAACTAATTTCTTGCGTTGCACATTCCTGACGTTAAGGTAGGGTATCGTCATATTCAATTACACTTCAGCGTTCAAATGGGGAACTTATCATATGATACTATATACGAGTATGTCAATGAGTCGGTTTATAAAACTTAATGAAATTAATTTCATGGCGCTATCATTTAGGATGGAGTGGCCCGAACGGGGTTCATGTACACCTTTGTATACATTAAAAGAACATTAAACTTCTTGTGCTATTGTATGCAATTGAAAAAAAAACACCTCTAGAACTGGCATTTTCAGAAAAGAAAGTGGTCTTTTGAACGGTTTAATCTTGGCATTTTCATATAAGTAATTGGTCCTTTGACCTCAATGTTTAATTAAGTGTCGTTTTCACACCTAACTCGGTTATATTTTTGTGTAAAACAAAATAATGTTCAGTCTTCATGCATTATTGTAATTATGCAATTGAACATAAAAATATACTAAAGAAAAAACTAATCATTGTTTTTTCCTAATAAGATTACATCTTGACCATTGTGCATGAATAGTAATCATAAAATCTTTAATACAAAGGACATTGCTCTTCTTGTATTGTTTTATGACTTTGAAACATGAATAATGCTTAAAGTCCTGATATTTCAGAAAAAAAAACAGTTATATAGACGCTTGTAAGCTGGAATTATACATCCTCAATTAAATGCCAAAATTTCTAATGTAAGGTTCATGTTAAGATGAACTAAATATGTATATGGACATAAAATGAGTCCTTAAATGGTGTGTCTCAGTTGTTCATTACCATCAAACTCTTCACATCAAGCTAATTTACATCACTCTCATCGCTATCTATCTCAGTAGAGTATCCATTTCCGTCTTCTTCACTGCCCTCACCAATTAAAACATTTATTAGGAATAACAGTCTGGCATTTGTAGCCTATTAAGCCATATAATGCTACAAGAATTGTCTACAATTTCCCATACGAATGCTGGGTGTTTGGTACAGCGTTGGTCTAACCTGTATGCCACATTCTAGCCACAACATTTTTCCCCACAATTTTCTCCTTGACAACAGCTTTGCAAGGTGGGATACTACTTGTATCTATTCTTTCAATCAATGGAAGGGCTTTTTTACATTCTTTGGCCTGCATGCCTTCTGAAGTACTTTGATTCGATGAAGGATGATTGCATAACTTTTCCTTGCACTACACAGAGCACATGTATAGCCTTTGATCACGTTGGTAGTAATATCATCCACTGGTCTAGTTGCTATTGCAGAGAATGCCTGGAGCAATCCTATACCATCCTCAATCATAGCAAATGAATGTTCCTTCCCTTTTCTTGTGAAGGCTGCAATATAGTCACAACCAGTGTATGTGTGAAATCCACAAAATGCTGGGCAACAACCATCACCTATTCTCGAGGCAAAAATAGAAATGTTAACATAACATGTGTGTCACACCTCGAATTTCCCACGTCCATCCAAACATTTGGTGTTACTTTATACAAGTGATGTAATAGAATGACCAAAATATGTCAGTTATCCTTATAAAAATGTCATCATTGGGCTTATCCGGGTCAGCGTCAACCCAAAGATGACACACTTATGTATATGCTTCTGGGTAATTCTAGTTCAAGTGCCTAATTGATTGTTTCACCACATAGTGCTTTTTTATCAACACATTGATAAACCTCTATGTCAATTAAAACTGATGTGAGATGTTCTGAGACCAATCCTTCATTAAGAATAAAATTAGCTGTTGCTTGAACGATGATGAATTGAGGACTTCTAACGTCACCTTTAATTGTACTTGGTTATATTTCGAGGTCTGTATTGAGTGCACTTCATATGATGAAACACAATTTCTACCCTTTTATGAGGGGTGAGCCAAGACAATATGCAGTATTGCATGTGATAAGCCACCAAATGTTGGACGCAGATACAATGGTAGGCTGTAGAGTAACTAGTTCCAATCAATCACATGGGACCAGATTTTCTTTAGGTTTCTGTGTTCCAGTAACTTTTCTTCCAACAGGGAGAACAAGGCCCTATTGTCTGTATGTGCCTTTGTTCCATCAGTGTTACATAAAGAGAGCAGCACTGATTTTATTGGATATGTAAGTAAAAGCTCTGGGTTGACTTTCTTTATAGGAGCAAATACTGCAATCCTCTCAAACATACCTCTAGAACACCAGAGCTCTCTGATGACGGTGTAGCAACATAATGGTTAAGTCTAACAGGTAGACAAGTTGAATGCAAGTAAAGTTTATTCAGCATATAGCTAGTTTATATACCTGCAGTTGAGAGCAACAACGTCACAAAAATTCAGACAATCTAAAGCATTCGACGGCCAGCTTAAGCAGATTTTTCTATTATCAGTGGGGAGAGAGTGAGAGATAAAAAAAAAGCAATAGCATTACATTGTATGAGTGTTTATGAAACGCATGTACCATATGACTCCCCCCTTAAAAAGACATACATGTGAAACAGGGAACCCTGCTTAAGAGAAGCAAACAGTAGACGGCCATCTTCAGGAGATATGCAGGCTTTAGGCGATCAATGGGGACCCAGTTTTCTTTGCCACGAATGTTAATTAATAAAGCCTTCGGTGTGCAACGGATCCCAAGGAAGGGCCCGTGTAAGGAGGTGACAGTGGTAGGCTGCTAGTTTCATTGCTTGGGAAGACCTGCATTGCAACTTGCAACGTGTAAGTCTTTCAGTATTTTTTTTTTGCTGGAGGCTTATAAGTCTGGAAAGATAGAGTAAATTTTCTCACAACTTTACGTAGGTGTTGGAGATTGTCGAAGGAGTTTGTATATGGAAGAAAAAAATCAACAGTGATGACCAACGGGCTCCCATACACCATTTCAGCTGCTGAAACATTCAGGGCATCCTTAGGAGTGGTCTTTAATCCCAGGAGATCCCAGGGAAGCTGAGTAAACCAGTTTGAGTCATTGCAGTAGGACATTAAAGTCGCTTTTAAGGTGCAATGAAAACGTTCAACCATTCTGTAGGCAGTAAGGTTGTGGGTGGTTGTCTGATGTAGGGTGAAGCGCAGGAGACTTGCTAAAAATGTCAAGGATACTAAATCTCGCTATCCACCCTCAAAGTAAGGCAGATGTACTCTACATAATACATATGTTATTGTACGAATACAAGAAATTTCCTCTAAACTCATCTTATCCCCTTCCTACAGCGCTTCCTCTTCCAATTCCTTCGCTTCAGATTCTTAATTGTGTTCTCTAGAAATTCCTTGATGGTTCCAGCCATCATCATTTCTCGGCTGAGGTTCATCATGGTTTTGCTGATAACGGTGAGCTTCACCAAATCTCATCGTCTGCATCACTTCCGTCGATTGCCGCAGGGAACTAACGACTCTTATAATAGCTGAAATAAAAAAAAAGAAGTCTCAGTAATTAGAATTAGGGGAAGGTTACAACCTTCATTCATTATTATTGTAACTATCACAAGCAAAGCTATAACTCCAGTTGTTAAATCACAAGCCTAAGGGCCTTAATAGTGAAAGCAACCCTGTGCAGAAAAGAAATGTAAACGTAAAGAGAAAACTATAAATAGGAATAAACTTAAATATATGTAATGTAATCAATATTATTTGTTTCATTAACTGAAATGGACTTCCCAGCTTTGCTGAAGTTATAATCCTATTCCCATTATTATTATTATTATTATTATTATTATTATTATTATTATTATTATTATTATCACCTAAGCTACAGCCATAGTTGGAAAAGAGACTATAAGCCAAAGGGCTTCAATAGGGAAAAATAACCCGGTAAGGAAAGGAAGTAAGGAAATAAATAATCGATATGAGAAATAATTAACAGTTAATAAAATATTTTAAAAATAATAACAACATCAAAACAGATATTTCATGTATAAACAATAAACAGAGTTATGTCACCCTGTTCAACATAAAAACATTTGCATCAAATTTGAACTTGTGAAGTTCTACTGATTTAACTGCCCAATTAGAAAGATCATTCCACAACTTGGTCATAGCTTGAATAAAACTTCTAGAATTCTAGCTAGATCTCTATCAAGGGATTCAGAAACCCCAGATCTACATGCAGAAGATGGAATTGATGCAAAGAGTGTAACAGCATGTGCATATGCACCAAGCTTGTTTTCTAGACCAAACCACGTGTCATGTGTATATAGTATGAAAAGTAATGGGCCAAGAACACTACCCTGAGGAACACCAGCTATCACATTCCTACACTCACTATGGTGACTATGAACAACAACTCGTTGAGATCTATTACTTAAAAATTCAATAATAATACTAAGAAACGACCCACCCAATCCCAACTGTTTGAGTTTAAAAACAAGGGCCTTATGACTAACATGATCAATGGCAGTACTAAAATCCGGGCTAATCATACGAACTTCCTAACCACAATCAAGGGATTTATGTACAGGATTGGAGATTGTACGAAGGGCATCACATGCTCCAAGGTCTTTACGAAAACCAAATTGCAAACTAGGGAACAGATAATTACCTTCTGTAAACCTATCAATGCGTTTTGCCAAAGACGCTAAATTTTTTTAGATAGTATGGGAGTGAGGGAAATTAGGCTGTGGTCAGTTGGACTTTAGCTACCACAAACAAATTTACATAGTGGAGTAACATTACCTATTTTTCAACAGGTGCTAAAAGCTCTTCTTCATGCTAACTTGCACAAAATTACAGATAACTTTCGAGCTAAGAAATCAGCAGTCTTTATTAAAAATCAAAGGAAAAATATCATTTGTGTCTACACCTCCAAAAACATCAAGGTCCATCCAGAGAGCCTTAATTTCACGAAATCAAAAAAGCTATACTACTTAGTTTAGCCTCAGGAAAAGAAGAATGATGAAAATCAAGTTTATCATTACTCTGTTTACTGTCAAACACATCAGCCAAAAATATTGCCCTTTCCTTTGGACAGTGAGGGATAGAGCCATCTGGTTTAAATAAAGGAGTGCATATTTAAGGGTAATCCACCACTTATGTTCCTGGGTTGTACCAGAAAGGGTTCCTTTTATGGTTAAATTGTATTCCTTTTCAGTTAAAGCATATTCTCTTTTCGCAAAAGCTCTCAGATGAGTATAGTTATTCTAATTCAAATCTGATCTGTTAAACTTCTAAAGATGATAGGCCTCCTGCTTCTCCAAATAAGCACGATCACAATCATCATTGAACGAGGGTTTGTCCTCCACTTGGTATCTCAACACATGAGAAGGGATACGCCTATCAATTATGTTGACTATATTCTCTTTCAAATGGACAACAGGATCAACACTACCATACAATTGTGACCAATTCAAGCCCAAAAGATCACTCAACGTCCAATTCTAGTCGGCTTGAGATTTCATATAAATCTTACATGAGTATGATACATCAGGGACAGGCTGCTCAGTCTTCACTACTAATGAAATCAAGGCAGGATCAGATGTCCCAACTGGAGAATCAGCCTTACTTGTTATAACGCCAAGGGAGTCAGTGTATGCGGGGTCCAAGCAGTTTCCAGACTGTGAGCAGCTTCATTTATGATTAGCTCACAGCCTGACTCTAAAGCAAAGTCTAAAGCTCTTAAGCCATGGAGATCGGCAGGAGAAACAGAATTTAACCACTCCCTACGGTGAGCATTGAAATCATCAACTAAGACAAAAGAGGCCTTTCTATCATCTTTTCATATCTTACCCATAATGGTAAGAAGATAATCAAAGATAGAATCATCCATGTCTTGATTGCGGTAGATCGAACACTAATAGAAGTTGTTATGCCTGCCACAAACTTTTATTACCTGAATCTCAGGACATTCACATTCATAGCAGGACTTATGAGAAGCAGGATACTCAGTCCTAATATACACCGCCATTCCCCGGTCCTAGGAATGACATCTCGGTTTAGAATTATTGCCTTCTTAAAACCAGTCATAAAGAGCTCAGATGAATGCCTCATATTAGAAAGCAAAGTTTCTAAGCACAAAAGAATATATTACTGTTTGGACGCAACTATAAGGTCTTGAATATTTGTATGAAGACAACAAATGTTGCCATACAGTACACGACATTAATAAAATCCCGGATGTACTGTTCCCGGGTATCTCTCAATGTCTCCAGACAGCATAAAAATTAATAGTAATAAAAAAGATAGATCATACTTAACAACTAAATTAATAAAAATGATAACAAAAACAATCTGTTTTAAAGAAATATAAATAAAGTGATTAATCAAACCCATAGACTATTGAAAACCTGTCGGAAAAACTGGTCAACATGGTGGAGCCAATACATCATACAATGACAACTCCAAGATAACCAGTTCAACCGAAGGAAGGACAGTAAGGATGGGTTTGAAATGAAAAAGAAACAAAAAAGAAAAGACAACCTCATGATAAACTACCAGACATCCATGGCCCTTCTAATAGCGTGCTCGAGTGTACCCTGAAGCAAGAGAACTCCAACCCAAGACAGTGGAAGACCATGGTACAGAGGCTATGACTACCCAAGACTAGAGAACAATGGTTTGATTTTGTAGTGTCTTTCTCCTAGGAGAGCTGCTTACCATAGTTAAAGAGTCTCTTCTACCGTTACAAAGAGGAAAGTAGCGACTGAACAATTACAAGTAGAGTAATTAGCCCCTTTAGCGAAGAGAAATTGTAATAATCTCAGTGTTGTCAGGTATATGAGGAAAGATGAAAATATGTAAAGAATAGGCCAGACAGTTCGGTGAATGTGTAGGCAAAGAAAAATGAGCCAGAGAAAATCCAATGTATTACTATGTGGCCAGTCAAAAGATCCAATATCTCAATAGCAGTAGTATCTCAACGTGTGGCTGGTGCCTTGGCCAACCTACTACCTACATTAAATGATGATAGCGTGGGCACGTGTTGAGGATGAATGGTGGGGAGGGCTTGGGAAGAACCAGTTACGGGGAAAGAATGAAGGGGGTGTTCAAAGAATTATATGGCTAGATAAATTATATATATATATATATATATATATATATATATATATATATATATATATATATATATATATATATATATATATATATGTGTGTGTGTGTGTGTGTGTATATATATATATATGCATTATATATATAAATCACACACACACACACACACACACACACACACACATATATATATATATATATATATATATATATATATATATATATATATATATATATATGGTCGTGGTATATGTTAATTTAGAGTATTGTTATTTTATTTTGACTTATTTGAAAGTTGTTGCCTTAACACCATGTCTGCACATTGATATATAGAGCCTGCCTTTAATGCTGCTCTTACGTATGTGTCTGCCATATCTCCAAAGGTCATTGTATTGTCAGGCTTTCCCAGAGGAACCTCCAATACTTGTCCAACAATGATTAGGCAGGACGAGGAGTTGTGAAGTTCAATAGTTTCGGGCCAGATTGTGTTTTCTGTTAACTTACATGCCAGCATAGACTTATTTCCAGTGTGGAGTGTACCATTCCTTTAAGCAAATGATACAGGAACTGGTAGAAGATTGTGCTTGAGGATAGCTGCCAAGTCAACTGGATGACCTGCCTCATAGGCAGTAAGAAAGGGTTGAAGGACGTTTCTATCTGCCTACAGATGAGTTTTCTTGTTCTTCTCTTTACTATCTTGGACCACTTCATAAAAAGAGGCAAATGTTTTGGCCTTACTCCTGTGTAGTGGGGGATGGATTCTGACACGTGGCTTGTCATCTTGCTCAGCCACAATCATCCTCTCTTCAACAAATATATTCACTTTTCTTATCCCAGTTCTCTGTTGCTAGGTCTTTTGTTGCCAGATTCTGCAATAATGATGGTGAAACCGATATAAAAACCTTGAATCCATGGAGAGCTGAGAGCTATGCTGTCTCGTCATTGTTGTCCCGAATTTGCCATGATTTGGTAGCTTCCTTGTGAACATTTGTACTACTAGGAGATTTGCACAGTGCATTTTATGAGTAAGAGTCCATCTACAAAGCGCTGATGTTGTCTTGATGATGCCAATGATTCCTCCTGCTTTCTTTCTTATTCTATTTATACACTCTATGGCATGGTCTGGGTCAGCTTGGTGGAACTTTTGAACAGGAAGTTTTATAACAAAGTTGCCTTTTTGAAACTCTAATGATACAGATTCTGGTAGTTGGTGCATCTCTGCTATGTACACTAGACCCCTTCTTGTATAGTTCAGTTGGTCATACCGCATGAATTATGGTAACATTCAACTCAAGGAGTGGAGATGAAGGTCCCAGATTCCATCACGCTAAGCTTAAGTGAAATGCAACAGTATTGATGCCATATACGTATAGTTCCACCATAATATAAAGTTCCCATCAGATTTAATAGCTATGAATTTTTTCAAAAGCTTGTGAAACCGTTCTTTCTTCAGACATCTTATCAGCTCTGGAATTCTTTCAAGATTGTCATCTGTAGCTATTGTAGAAACTTCATTATGGTATCCCTTGTCTGACTCTGAAGCAAAGTGAAGAAATTTTGGCAACAAAAGTCACCGTAGGGCTTGCAAAGTAAGTTTGTGAGTTCTCATAGCCTTATTGTACATTTTTACTGAGAGGATAAGCTACTCCGCACCCTCCCCAAGCATTCCACTCTCTAGCCACGCTTCTGCTAAATCAGATCCAGCCATGTGATCTCCATCTTGATGCTCATTCACAGACTGCTTCAGTTCCATAAGTTAGCAGTATAAGGCTTGGTCCACTCTAAGGACTCTATGTTCCTGTCCGAAATGTGAAGATATTGCCATGCACATCTTCACCACTGTATTTAGTGTATGTAACTCGTGAGGAGGAGCAAGAATTATGGGCAAATATCCTACTGCTGTCTGCTCTTGACGTCGCAAGAAAAAGATGTCTATTGCTTGTGCTTGTTTTATACAATCACTGTCTTCTTCAGATTTCATAAGCTATACCTTGTCAACAGGGGTTGAGAATACTGGCGCACAAGTGGCAGGATACAGGTTTTCTATGATATCTGTAGCGATTAAGGTATGTCTAGCAGATGGCTCTAACATCTGAAGTTCAACACACGCTTTGGGTCCCTGCTGCCACGATGCTATTTGAGTTGCATGGATAGTATTTTTTTCCATCAAGTGTCTCATCAAGAATGTCAATGTTATCTGTAGTATAATGGATGAAATCATTGGCTACATTGTTTGGTGGAATAATGGCCCTGGTTGTTTGGTCCATAGATTCCAAGGTGCTTTCAGCTAAAGCATTGTCAACTTACGACACTGGTTTATAGCTCAAACAGTGTCCTGCCTTGTGAAATAACTCCACAAGATCTTTTGACCGTGTGGCTTGATGTAGTGTAGTAGCAAGGCTAATATGTTCGGGATTTAATTTCCTGTTGCCTCTCATGCAGTAAACTAGATCCTGTGCTAAACTCAGAACTCTGCTATGGACAAGATCTTCATTTTTTTCAGAACTATCATCTTCTAGCATCTATTGACCACCAATGATTAGTCTCAATAGCATATATAAACTATCAAGAATGCATTGAATTGCATCATCTTTACTTACTGAGAAGCCTATATGACCTGAAATTTCCATCCTGTCTCCACGAATTTTTAGTGCTACATGTGCAAGTGATAGGAAAATGTCATCCTGAGGCACATATTGAGGCAACATTTCCTTAGTTTCCTCCTTTTCTTTCTTTTCCAAACCTGCTTTTGCTGATACTTAGTGGGAATCGTCGCAATTTTTCTTTTGGCTTTGCTCCTATTAAGAGTTTGAAAGAAGTTGAAAAGGTCTCCCATCAAAGGGTAACTTTTCCTCGAAGGTAGTCCTCCTACTGTAATAGGATGATTGAATTATTGTTGATGAGTCTTCAGCAAGCTCTTTATATCATTCCCAGACATTATTCAGTAGGATAACGTTATCTCTGTCTGCAGATTGTTGCAACTCTTTGCATAACCATACCATCCCAAGGTCTCTGTTGCCTGAGTCTAGCTTTGTTATATTGTTATATCTGGTGAATACTCTTAGACACTTCAAGTGGTATTTAGCTTCAGCTGCTATCAAGTCAATCACTCCATCCAACCAAAGGCCAATTATGTAGTCTAGATGGGAAACTTCAATTATCTAATAAGTCATATGTTTTTTCATTACTAAGATTAACCATGCCTTCAAAACCGCAGTTTGCATGGATATGCATAAGAACTTATGTATACTCTGTAATTTACTAGTTCCACGTGGCTTCACAATTAACATCTGTTACCACTGCTGCGGCAACTTGCTTTTTGTTTTGAATCAACTGGGTACATTTTCCACACACTTTAAAGTTTACTTTTTCCATGAAGTGAGCATTGCAAAATTTGTGCCACACAAGGCTTTTGGCTTCCACAGAATCGAAGATATTCTCAAGACGTTCAGTCAAATCAATATTCTCATTGTCTCTTTCTTCTTGTATTGGCAGCATGCCTGACTGTTGCAAATCCATAGTCACTTGCATTACTAGGAATAACACTGGCTGTGTACATTTGGGAGAAGATACACAAGCTGTATTCTACAGGTGATGGCTTATTCAGAGTAACTACTGGATCAATTTACTTTATCGGCAACTTAATTTTGCACAAGCTGTTAAGATGCCGCGCAAAAGTAATAATCCAGTACCCCTTACTACCACAGGGGGACAATTGGTAGCACCAGCCCTGTCAGGTGCATTTCCCTTAATGGTAGTGATCCAGCCATCTGGGTCAAGGGCTCGACCTGTTGAAGTTCGAGCACCAACCTCCAAAGAGGTCAAGATGGTTTCCAGCATCTCAAAAGTACTATCAAAATAAGAATCCCCATCAGGTGCATCTCACCTATAGGGGGTAGCCCAGCCATCTGGGTCAAGTGCTCGACCTGTTGAAGTTCGAGCAGAATCTTCCGAGGAAGTCCATATGACTCCCTCCACCTCAAAAGTTTTTTTTCTCAGGACGAACCTCTACCTGACTTAATGGAGATTGGGAAACAAGAGCTTCCAAAGAGGACAAGGTCCCCCTCGTCCTCACCTTCATCTACTCCCAGTAAGTGCATTCCCGCTCATGATCATAAGGATCACTTAAATAAAGATAGTAAAAAGAAAGAAAAGAAGAGCGGTGCCATAATAAAACCTTCCATCTCTAGGTCGTACCTGGCTCCATCTGACTAGTTCCAAAAGATGAATGAGACAAAGAAAAATAACAATAAAAGATAATGTCCATCATTCAGTGGAACTGCAGAGGTCTAAATACTAATATTGATCAAATAAGAACTTTAACCAGGGATTCAGCGCCAAGATAATTTGTCTATAGGAAACAAAGATCAGCGACAAACCATTTCTTCCTGGATACTAAGGAATTTTGATTAGAAACCCTTAATGGTCTATGGGCTTCTCATACATCTCCTGATTCCTGGCATTCTTCAATCATAATTCTTTGTCACAAGTTTGGTAAAGAACCAGAACTGCCATCTAGTTATAGGCCTATAGCCTTGACTAGTCGCATATGCAAACTATTTGAGAGAATGATCAACAACAGACTTGTGATGTATCTAGAATAAAAAAAGAAAACCCTGTTATCAAACAGGCAGTTTGGTTTTAGGAAATATCAAAGTACGCTAGACCCTTTGCTGATGTTATCAAGGAAACTTTCAAATGCCTTTTCTAACCAAAGCCAAGTGATGGGTGTCTTTTTTTACCTTGTAAAGGCGTATGACACCACTGGAAGGGCGTTATTTCAAAGCAGTTGGCCCCATGGGGTATAGGAGGACATAATATGTTTTCTTTTATTGAATAACTTTTATCAAACCGATTAATTAAAGTAAGTGTGCGGTCAGAACTCTCTTCATATTACTTGCAAGAAGAAGGTGTCTCCTAAGCTGCGTACTGAGTGACACCTTATTTGCTGTTCCTATCAATAGTATCATGAGTCACCTACCTCCTGCCATACTTGGGTCACTATTTGTTGATGATTTTGCAATTTAATGTAGTGGATCATCTGCACTACAAACATGCCAAAAGATTTAATTTGCTATAAATGCTGCTTCTGTATGGGCAAATCCACAGAAGACAGAAGCCATTTGTTTCACTCGTACTCGTAAAATGAGAACAGATCCTCACCGTTTTCTTAAATGATAGTTTTTTTTTACCATATGAGGATAATGTTAAGTTTGTTGGGGTAATTTCTGACCAAAAAATTACCTTTAATCCTCATATGAACAGGGTTGAACAGTCACTAAAACCCTTGAAAGTTGTATCACATTTTGATTGGGGGCTGGTAGAAATAGTTTGCTTAGAATTTATAAACTTTTGTGTCTGAGCGGGTTAGACTATGCATATCAAATTTATGGGTCTGCTATTAAAACTTTACTTGAAAAACTTGATGTTATTAACAATATGGGCTCCGCATCTGCACTGGCGCATACAGAACAGCACCCATTGATAGTCTGTATGTGGATTCTGGCATGCTTTCCCTTCCCATCTGCAGAGAAGAGTTAAATTTAAGATTTTTAGCTTGGTCCCTCGCTATAAAAAACAATCCTAACAGTAGATAGGTTAGGGCTCATTTTGATCGGGCTTCTAAGAAATCTACGGTGGCCAAGCCTTTGGATACACAACAGAAAAATTATGACAGAGAAGTAAGTTTGTTAAAAGCACAGATAGAAGAGATAGAATATCTCAAGTCTCCTCCTATATTTTATGGCAGGAGGGAAAAATACCTTACCCAATAAGGTAATGAAAAGTAAGTTTTTAAATCATGCTGCTCAACATCAAGGGAAACATGTTTTTTAAGGATTGTTCCAAATCGGCTGTAGGAGTTGGAAGTTCAGTTGTGATGGGAATATTGCTATTAAAAAGAAACTTCTACCCTCTTGTTCGTTTTTACTGCTGAACTATATGCAATATCTCACAGTCCGACATATCTTTAAGATTGGTAATCAAAATAGTTTTTATACAATTTTTATGGATTCCAATAGCATTTTACTCGCAATTAAACAATTTATGTCTGACCTCATCTAGTACAAGAGGTGCAGGACTAGTTAGAACTTCTGCAGTCTAGGAAGAAAGCCAGTGTTCACTTCAGTTGGGTCCCTGCCCACATTGTGGTAGAAGGAAATGAACGAGTAGATAAGGAAGCAAAGGAAGCTTCAGGGCTACTTAATTTATCCTGCATAAGTATTCCTTACAAAGACCTAGGAAGCAAGATAAATTTTCACTGTAAGAATAAGTGGCATGCTCGATGGACTGAACTGACCACCAATACAAAATTGAAACCAATCCACCCTTCAGTGGATAACTGGTCATCTTGTAATTCTACAAGTTGGAGGGGTGATATCATTTTAACTAGACTGTGTATTGGCCATACGCATACAACCCACAATTATTTAATGAAGAATAGTAAAAGGAGACAGATCCCTTCTTTTAATACCTGTCAAGTGACAATAGATATCAAACATATTTTAGTCGATTGTCCTGTTTTCAATCTTCAGAAGAGGACACATTCTCTCGATGACAAACCTTTCTGAGATAAACCAGTGGAAAATTGTAATACCCTGAACTTGAAAAAAAAATTATTCATAGTATCAGTTTATATCATGAGCATTAATTAATTCAATAATTTATTTTTCTAATCCTTTAATCTCTTCCTATTTTGCATTTACTTAATATTTTATGAACCTTGTGTAATTGGTTTTATAAGTTAGAATAATACAAAATTTTGTGAGAGTACGGGTATGGATGATCAATTTGCCTTATACAGCGGTGAATTGCCTTTGATGCCCCAGTCCTTGGCTTTAAGCCTAAAGTTTATATTAAATTCAATTAAAAAAAAACCATAAGGCAAGAAGTATGACACCTAAAAATAGAGGTCAAAGAACATCTAAGGCTATAAGTATGGTACGTCAAAATAGAGGTCAAAGAGTATCTAATGCTAAAGGTAAGGCACCTGAAAATAGAGGTAAAAGAACCTCTAATGCAGGAGGTAGGGTACCTCAAAATATGGTTCAAAGAGGTGCTAAAGGTAGGGCACCTCAAGATATAATTCAAAGAGGCCCTCGTCCTAGATATATAATACCTCAAAATAGAGGTTAAGGAGCTTTTAATGCTAGAAGTAAGGCATCTCAAATTAGACGTCAAAGCGGTGTGGACGTAGGGCACCTCAAAATATAAGCCAAAGAGGCCATCGTACCAGAAGTATGGCACCTCAAAATATAGGTAAAAGAGCCTCCTCTGCTAGAGGAAAGAGACGTCAAAATAGAGATCAAAGGGGCTCTCGTACCAAAGGTATGGAAGCTTAAAATAGGAAGAAAAGAGCCCCTAATGTTATATGTAAGGTGACAGCAAAAAGTGGTAAAAGAACCTCTAATAATGGAGATGAGGACCTTAAAATATGGTCCAAAGAAATGCTAGAGGTAGGGCTCCTTAATATATAATTTAAAAAGGCCCTCGTCCCAGAAATATGGCACCTCAAAATAGAGGTTTAAAGAGCTTCTAATGCTAGAGGTAAGGCTTCTCAAAATAGGCGTCAAAGTGATGTAGACATAGTGCAACTCAAAATGTAAGCCAAAGAGGCCATCGTACCAGAAGTATGGCACCTAAGAATAGAAGTCAAAGAGGCACTAATGCTGGAAGTATGGCTCCTCAAAATAGAGGTTAAAGAGCCTCTAGTACTAGAGGTAGGGCGCCTCAAAATAGAGATCTAAGAACCTCTAATGTGGAAGCATGCCAACTTAAAATAGAGATTAAAGAGCATCTTATGCTAGAGGTAAGGCACGTAAAAAATAGAGGTCAAAGAACCTCTAATGCTAGAAGTATGACACCTCAAAATAGAAACCAAAGAATCTCTAATGCTACAATTATGGAACTTCAAAAAAGAAGTGAAAGAACACCTAATGCTAGAGCTATGGCACTTCAGAAGAGAGCTTAAAGTACATCCAATGCTAGAAGTAAGGCACCTAAAAATGGAAGGCTAGGAACGTCTAATGCTAGAAATAAGGCACCCCATAATAGGGGCCAAAGAGCCTCTAATGCTAGAGGTAAGGCACCTCAAAATAAGGGTCAAAGAGGAGGTATAGGTAGGGCACCTCACATTATAAGCCAAAGAGCCATTAGTGCTAGAGGTAAGGCTCCTCAAAAAGTTGTCAAAGAGGTTACAAAGGTATGGCACCACAAATTAGGGGCCAAATAGGTGAAGGAGGTAGGCAACACAAAATGTAAGTCAAAGACCATCTATTGCTAGAAGTGAAGCTCTTCAAAATGAGGGCAAAAAACCTCTAATGCCTGTAGTTAAGACACATCAAAATAGAGGTTGAAGAGCATCTTATGACGGGCTGAGAGAGGGTTGTGAACTCAAAGGCAGGATGCAATCAACTGAGTTATATTGTTATAGAACACTCTCCTTTATATACAAAACCTCAAGGCAACAGGACATAACAAGTTAACAAGACAGACAATGTTACAGAGGAAACAGCTGACATGAATTTTCATGTTCGTTTAGTGCGAGGGAAGAGCGAAGATACAAGCATAATATATGCAAAAGGAATTATGTACAATTGTGTGACACACGGTTGGTACATGGCTCCTCCCCTAAAAATGACATAGTGTATATGTTAAATAGGGCGCCCTGATCTGGAGAGGCGAACTGTAGGCGGGTCAACTGGCAGAAGATAAGCAGGTTATAGGCGATCAATGGAGACCCAGTCTTCTTTGCCCCGAATGTTTAGTAGGAATGCTTTTGGACTGCCTCGGATCACAAGGAAAGGGCCCATGTAAGGGGGCGTTAGTGGTGGCTTGCTGGTGTCGTTGCGCAGGAAGACGTGCGTTGCAGAGTGCAAGTCCGTTGGTATGTGATGCTTCGCTGGGGGTTTGTAAGTCTGGCGGCACGGAGTGAATTTTCCCACGACGTGACGTATGCGCTGGAGATCGTCGGAGGAGGTTGTAGAAGGAAAAAATTCGGCAGGGACGACCAACGGGTCGCCATACACCATTTCAGCTGCTGAGACGTCGAGGGCGTCTTTAGGAGTGGTCCTTAGTCCCAGGAGGACCCAGGGAAGCTGAGTAAACCAGTTGCAATCCTTGCAGCGGGACATCAAAGCTGCTTTGAGGGTGCGATGAAAACGTTCAACCATTCCATTGGCAGCGGGGTTGTAGGCCGTTGTCTGATGTAGGGTGATGCCCAGGAGATTCGCTAATGACGTCCACAATTGAGAGGTGAAAGTGGTTCCCCTGTCAGAAGTAATATGCTCAGGGATACCGAATCTTGAAATCCATCCAGAGAGTAAGGCAGATGTACATGAGGCGGACATTGCAGTTTCCATAGGAATGGCTTCAGGCCAACGATTGGAGCGGTCGATGACGGTAAACAGGTAACGATGTCCTTGTGATGTGGGTAGGGGGCCTACAACGTCGACGTGAATGTGTGCGAAACGACGCTGAGGTTGAGAAAAGGTGCCCACTCCGGAATCCGTGTGTCGATGTACTTTGGAAGTTTGGCAAGAAGTACAGGCGCGGACCCAATCCTTAGCACCCTTAGAAATGCCGTGCCAAATGAACTTTGCCTTCAGCAGCTGTGCAGTAGAACGGCACGAGGGATGTGAAAGGCCGTGAATGAAATCAAACACCTGTCGGCGCATGGGAGCAGGAATCCAAGGTCGCGGTCTACCAGTACTGACGTCACAGAGGAGGGTGGTGTTGGAGTCTTCGAGGGGAAAATCTTCCCAACGGAGGGACGTGCAGGATGTCCTACAAGCTTGATACTCTGGATCCTGTCGTTGGGCTTCAGCCAGGGCGTTGTAATCCAATCCCAGTTGAACGGCAGCCAATGTGTTTCTTGACAGGGCATCGGCAACGGGATTCATTTTCCCAGGGACGTATTGGAGGGTGCAATTGTATTCAGCCACGGCGGAGAGATGTCGGCGTTGACGGGCGGACCAGGCGTCAGACTGTCGAGTAAAGGCGTGCACCAGAGGCATGTGGTCTGTGCGAATGACGAAGGGCGTACCTTCTAAGAAATGGCGAAAGTGACGGACAGCCAAATGCACCGCCAGCAATTCTCGATCGAAGGTAGAATAACCCGATTCTGCCTTGGACAGTTTTCTGCTGAAGAAGGCCAATGGGCGGGGCGAGCCTTTGACCACCTGCTCGAGTACTGCACCAATAGCGACGTTGCTGGCATCGGTGAAGAGAAGGAGAGGGGCATGTGGGATAGGAAAAGTGAGAGCCGCAGCAGTTGATAGGGCCTTCTTTGCCTTGCAGAAGGCTGCTTCTTGAAGGGGACCCCACTTCAGGTCCTTTGGCTTGCCCTTGAGGGAAGCATAGAGGGGAGCAAGAGTGGCGGCAATGGCTGGCAGAAAGCGGTGATAATAGTTGATCATGCCCAAGAATTCCTGCAGAGCTTTGACGGTCGATGGCGCGGCGAAATTCTGAACGGCTGCTACCTTCTCAGGGAGGGGATGGACTCTTTCAGGAGTGATACGGTGCCCTAAGAACGACACTTCGTTGGCGCAAAAGGTACACTTGTCGTACCGGACTACAAGGCCGTTTTGTTGCAGGCGGTCGAGCACGATGCGCAGGAGACGGATGTGTTCCTCTTTTGAGGAGGAGAACACAAGTATGTCGTCCACATAACATACACAGAAAGGGAGGTCCCCTAAGATGCCATCCATGAGACGTTGAAACATTGTCCCAGCATTACGAAGGCCAAAACAGGAGTAATTGAAGGTGTATGTGCCAAACGGAGTGGTGATGGCGGTCTTGGGGATGTCTTCTGGGTTCATAGGCTCCTTATAATACCCCTTCAGGAGGTCGAGCGTAGAGAAAACCTTCGCTATGTGCAGGTAGGAGGTCACATCGGCAATGTTTGGGAGGGGGTAGTGATCCGGTTCTGTTTGCATGTTCAGGCGCCTGTAATCCCCGCACGGACGGAGGGAGCCGTCTTTCTTCAGAACGATGTGTAAGGGTGACGACCATGGGCTGGAGGCCTTTTGGCAAAGGCCCATTTCCTCCATTTCGGCGAACGTCTGTTTGGCGGCTGTCAATCGTTCCGGTGCCAGACGTCTGAATTTTGTGAAGACTGGGGGTCCCGTTATCTTGATATGGTGATAAATACCGTGCTTGGCAGGAACCGTGGGCGTTTGGCGAAGTTCTGGACGGAAAACTTCCGGGTACGACGTGAGGAGGTGGGCGTAGTCATCCGTGGGTGCGCTGATGTGGAGAGCGAGGTTAGAGGGGGTGGGTTGAAGAGGTGTCAACAAGTACGAGTCTGCGTTGACCAATCGTCGGTGGGCGACATCGACCAGAAGATGGAAATGAGAGAGGAAATCCGCACCGAGGATTGGCATTGTGACGTCAGCAACGAGAAACTTCCAATTGAATTTACCGTTTCTGAACGATAATGTGAGGTTCTCGTAACCGTAGGTGGGTATCGCAGATCCGTTGGCAGCTACCAAGCGGACGTCGGCAGATGTAGACAAACTACGTCGTGCCTTGAAGAGTTTCCTTGGCAAAAGAGAACGACAAGCACCCGTGTCTACCAAAAATCGCACGCCCGTTCCTGCATCCTGTAAAAAGAAAAGATTAGAAACATGGGAGGCCACCGCCACAAGCGATGGCCTACTTACACGTTTTTTGGTCACTGACAATCCTTGGCACATTTCTTCGCGGTTTCCCCGAATCTGTTGTGGTAGTAGCAAAACTGCGGCGGATGGGAGGTAGTAAGTGGCTGTAGAAGTCGTTTGTTGGGGCGCGAGCGATAGGTGGATGGTGGGCGGCTTTGTCGCCGCTTCGGCACGTCACGGGGTAGGCGTGTATGTCCTACGGCATTCATGTCAGCTTCGGTTGACGTTGAATAGGCATCCTCGTCGTCAGGGGTGGAGGCGTTGATGGAGGTCTTGAAGTGGCTGTCCATAAGGGCGTCGGCTTTGGTCATCAAGTCCTTTATGGGTAAACTATCGACATCGGGTATGGCAGCGCGTACAGGTTCGGGTAAACGGCGTATCCAAAGGGCACGGAGTAGGTTCACCTCACGAGGAGAGCCGTCTGCGGCAGGTTGAAGGCGAGCGATACTGGTAATTTCCCTGAGGGCAAGCGAAGCCCTTTGGTCCCCCAACGGTTGTTGCGAGAGCTGAAAAAGCTTTGCTATACGGGCAGCTGGTGATGGCGAGTACTGCTGCAGAAGGTATGTTTTGAGGGCGTCATACGCTATTGGGGTGTCTCCTTGTTCACAAAGCCAGTCGGATATTTCTGGGAAGGTGTCCTCGGGTATCGCCGCGAGAACATAATCCGCTTTGGTGGTTGAGCGAGTCACGCCCCTGATACGAAAGTGGACTTCTGCGCGTTGAAACCAAGCAATTGCTTCTCCGCTGGCGAACGGTGAAAGTTTCAATGGGGCGGCCGCAGCGCCAACTGCTGTAGTAGAGTCCGTCTCCGTCATAGTACCAACGATGGAAGGGCGAGGGAGGTGGGGGTGGAAGGCAGTGGGAGCGAGTCGACTTCCGGGGTCACCAATGTGACGGGCCGAGAGAGGGTTGCAATCAACTGAGTTATATTGTTATAGAACACTCTCCTTTATATACAAAACCTCAAGGCAACAGGATATAACAAGTTAACAAGACAGACAATGTTACAGAGGAAACAGCAGACATGAATTTTCATGTTCGTTTAGTGCGAGGGAAGAGCGAAGATACAAGCAAAATATATGCAAAAGGAATTATGTACAATTGTGTGACACACGGTTGGTACAATCTAATGCTCGAAGTACAGTACCTCAAAAAAGGTCAAAGAGACTCTAGTGGTAGATGTGAGGCACCTAAAAATAGAGGTTAAAGAGCCTGTAATACTAGTGGTAAGGCACCTCAAAATAGGGGTCAAGGAGGTGATAGAGGTAGGGCACCTTAAATTAGGGGTCAAAGAGGTGTTAAAGGTAGGGCACCTCAAAATAAAAGCCAAAGAGCCTCTAATACTAGAGGTAAGGCTCCTGAAAATATAGGTCAAGGAGGTGATAGAGATAGGGCAACTCAAATTAGGGGTTAAAGAGGTGATGAGGGTAGGGTACCGAAAAAGCTTCTAATGCTAGAGGTAAGGCTTCTCAAAAAGAGGACAAAGAACCTCTAATACTAGAAGCGCGGTACATTAAGAAGAGGTCAAAGAGCCTAATTTGGTAGATGTAGGGCACCTCAAAATAGAGATGAAAGAGCCTGAATTGCTGGAGCTAAGGCAACTCTAAATAAAGGTCAAAGAGCCCCTAATACAAGAGGCAAGACACTTCAAAATAAAGGTCAAAGAGCCCCAATACCAGAGGCAAGGGACTTCAAAATAAAGGCCAAAGAGCCCCTAATGCTAGAGTTAAGGCTTCTCAAACTATGGGCAAGAGACGTGCTAGTGGTAGAGCACCTCAAATTACGAGTCAAAAAGGCAATAGAGGTATGGGACCTTTAAATATAAGCCAAAGAGACCCTCGGTCTAGATGTATGCCAGCTCAAAATAGAGGTCAGAGACCCTCTAATGTTAGAGGTAAGACACCTAAAAATAGATGTCAAATAAACTCTAATGCTGGAAGTATGGCACATCAAAATAGAGGTGAAAGAGCTTCTAATATAAGAGGTATGGTCTCTCAAAACAGGGGCCAAAGAGATGCTCGAATTAGGTCAAGGAGGTAGTCTCTATCACCTCAAAATATAGGTCTAAGAGCCTTTAATATAAGAGGTATGGCACCTCAAAATAGAGGAAAAAGAACCTTTGTTAAAGGTAAGGAACTTAAAAATAGAGATCAAAGAACCTATAATGCTAAATGTAATGAACCTCAAAATAGAGGTCAGAGATCCTCTAATGCAGGAGGTAGGGCACCTCAAAATAGAGGTTGAAGAACATCTAATATCAACGGTAAGGCGCCTCAAAATAGAAGTTGGGTCATTCCAACAAAGAATAGCCCTTAAACAAGTAAACCAAATATTGATCGAATGCTTAACATATCCTGTACAATGGAACCTCTACATACGATTGTCTTTACATACGAATTTTCCAACATCCAAAGTAAAATTTGATCAAATTTTCGTCTCGACACCCGAAGTCTTGCTCCAATATCCGACGTAGATCATACACATAGCATTTTCTTGAACCGTCGAACGTAGTTCCTTGTTTACACCGGTAGACGGCAGCACGTCAGAGGGACGCCAAACGAGCGTCGCCTTGATAAGTCCTCTCATCTCGTGCGCATTGTGTGGTTGTTCTCTATTCGCTCCGTTATTAACAGTCTTTTTTATCTTCCTTTTTCACGTTTTGTTTTTGTGTTTTACTTTTAATCATGGGTCCTAAAAAGCTTAGTTTCAGTTCAGGAAGTATTAATGGTGAGAGAAGGAAGAAGTCAATGCTTTCATTAGAAATATAACAAGAAATAATAGAAAAACATGACCGGGGTGTGCGTGTTAGCGATCTGGCTAAGCAATATGGCCAGGATATGTCTACGATCTCGACGTTCATCAAACAGAAGGCAGTCATTAAAGCAGTCAAACCAACGAAGGGGATCACCATTATTTCTAAATGTCGTAGCCCTACCCTGGAAGAGATGGAATGCCTTTTGTTGATATGGATAAAGGACAAAGAGATTGTTGGCGATACGATCACTGAAACGATCATTTGTGAGAAGGCTAGCGCAATCTATTGTGACTAAAGGCGGCGGGCTCTGGGGGTGACGCGGGGGAGAGTTCAACTGATCTTACGCCAGAGGAATTCAAGGCGTCTCGAGATTGGCTTGAGAAATTTAAGAAACGGACCGGGATTCATTCAGTTGTTCGGCATGAAGAGGCTTCAAGGTCAGACTCCAAGGCTGCTAATGTTAAGAAGTTCAAAAAGATCGTGGAGGAGGAGGGCTACATAGAGCAGCAGGTTTTCAACTGTGATGAAACCGGTCTGTTTTGGAAAAAGTTGCGTAGTCGAACATACATTACCGCTGACGAGAAGAAAATGCCTGGACATAAGCCTATGAAGGATCGGTTGACTCTTGCCCTTTGTGCCAATTCCAGCGGGGACTGCAAAATAAAGCCGTTATTGGTTTACCATTCTGAAAACCCTAGGACATTTAAAGCACATAAAATTAATAAAGACAGGCTGCATGTTTTGTGGCGTGCTAATTCTAAGGTTTGGGTCATTAGGCATATCTTTGTTGAATGGGCAATCCTAGTTTTCGGCCTTGCTGTCAAGAAGTACCTTCAGGAGAGGAAATAGCCTTTGAAGTGCTTGCTTTGTTTGGATAATGCACCCGTTCACCCCCCAGGACTCGAAGATGATATCATCGACCAGTACAAATTCATCAGAGTGTTGTATCTTCCACCGAACACCACCCCTATCCTCCAGCCCATGGACCAGCAAGTCATCTCTAATTTTAAGAAGCTCTACACCAAGCACTTATTTAAGCAGTGCTTTAATGGCACGCAAAACACCAACTTAACTTTGCGTGAATTTTAAAGGAGCCATTTTAATATCGTGCAATGCTTAAACATCATAGATCAGGCTTAGGAGGGAGTAACTCGTCCGACACTGAATTCAGCTTGAAAGAAGCTTGGGCCTGATGCTGTTGCTCCCAGAGATTTCGAAGGTTTTAGCCTCGAGCCTGAACCTGTGCTTGTTGTCGAGAAAGACGTAGAAGAGATTGTATCCCTTGACAAGTCCATGGGTCTGGAGGTCGATGAAGAGTTCACCACCGAGGAACTCAAGGATCTGCAAGCCATGCAGCATGATGAGTTCCAAGCGCAGTTGAGTGAGTCAGAGGAGATCGAGGAGGTAGGTCACATCTTAGGTTCGGCTGAAATAAAACAGGTGTTGGCATATCATCAACACGTGGATGGTTTCATCGATAAGCATCGCCCACAGAAACTTCAGATTGCCGTGTAGTTGCGCAGTTCGATGATGTTTGTTTACCTCATTTTAGAAAAACTCTCAAAAGCCGTACCAAGCAACTTTCTCTCGATAGTTTCTTTAAAAAATCTACGAAGCAGTCTAGTGATCATGATGAAGAGAAAGAAAGTGAAGCAAAGAAAATTAAGATCAAATCTAGAGAAAGTGATGCAAATTAAAAAGACCAAAAAATTAAAAAAAAAACATAAAATATAAAAATTAAAGAAAAAAAATTAGCTAAGTTAGGTCAAAGTTCATGTAGTGTAGGTTAGAGTAAGTTACGGTATGTTATTGCAGTCGCCGTCTCTACCTCCTCGCTAATCTTCCGTCTCCTGCTGCGTAGCAATTCCTACACCTGCGCTGGCCTGTCTTTAAGGTAAAGTGTCAATAAAAACCCCTTTTCTTTTTATTATTTCTTTATTATTATTCTTTTTTAGATATTTCTGTATTATTCAATTGTATTAATGTTATGGGTACTCATGTGTAGCAATTTATTAAGGAGTTATCATGGGTTTTTGGGCTGAGGAACGAATTAAACAAATTACAGTGTATTCATATGGGAATATTTGCTCCAACATACGATCATTTTTACATACGAAGCAGTTCCCGAAATGAATTAAGATCGTATGTAGAGGTTTCACTATATTGTATTTATTCTCCTTATTTTGATGCACGCAAGACAATTTATAGGCCTAATTCAGAATTATGGATTCTTTCCCATACGCAGTCAGTATGAGGAAGTTAGTTTACAGAGAAACATGACAAACAAATATAATAAAAATTGTTTCACAGAAGCTACCTGTATGTTTGGAGATAAATGCAAATATGAACATTAGCAGAAAGGCAGATGGTGCAATAGAATAATAATATCCTAGATAAGATATAAATTGTAGATAATATGCCTGGAATCTGCAAAAGAAGACAAACCAACAGGTTCAGCCATATTAGTTTAGGAATGAAAATGATATGCCAGTATATGAAGGCAAAAGGGCGGGATATATTTTGACATTATTACGGGGCGTTCAAATAATAGTCCAGTCGATACAAATATTTGCTAATATTAAGAAGAATTTTTGATTCCTGGGCAACATGAGAAATGCCCACAATCTACAGAAATTACTAATAAATGGAAAAGCTACCCTTGCAATAGAGTTTTTTGTCTAATTCCGCTTAAAGAAGATTTCAATAATGCGGATACTTAAATACTATAGAATATTATTATGTTTATAAGTTTATTATGAAGAACCCTTTTATCATTACCATTTTTGTTTACTTCCTCACAGTATTATCCTGAACGAACTCTTTCATGTCATATTATTATCAAAGGACTCAAGCAATGATGTTACTAGGGACAAGCCATTAACAGTCAGATGTATGTAGACCTCTAACAGTGGGGGAGCTGCACGTTGCTAATCTAGACATGCTGCGGCAAAGATACAAAATTGAAGAAAAAAATTGTCAAGATTATTATTGTATCAGGTTTTTTTTTCTTTTTTTTTTTTTTTTTTTTTTTTAAGCAATGTTCAGTATGAAAAGTAAATATAATTGATGGATGTTACGTTATTAATTTTTCTCATAGATTTACTCTATGGTAATTCAAAGTTAGCTTGTCATGTACTGTATTTATTCTAATTATTTCTATTGTGTATAGTACATTTTTTTTTTTTTTAGATTTTCTTTGTTGCAGAATTTTCTAAAGGAAAATTAAAGTTCCATTATATTATGAAGGTTTTTCTACAAACGTATCAATTTGATAGTGGTTAGGTCGTAATTTAAAGGGTAATCTATTCTTCTACCTTTTTATTCGCTTTCGTAAAGATTATACCACAGTTATACATTCAACATTAATTTATTTATTTTTGAAATATTACTCACTTATAAATTCCCCTATCATTCAACCTGTACATAATAGTTGTAATAAATCCATCTTTGTGAGGAAAGGCTTTAAGGATAGAGTTGACTATTTCCTTTTTTTCTCCATTTAATCATGAAGTTTTGAGCATAAGGGCAGTAGTACTTTGGTATTCTTCTTGGTCTTTTAAATATATCTAAAAGCATTAAATCCCCATCTTATTATTATTATTATTATTATTATTATTATTATTATTATTATTATTATTATTATTATTATTATTATTATTATTAGCTAAGCTAGGAAAAATAGGTCAGTGAGGAAAGGAAATAAGGAAGTAAATAAAATAAGGGAAAAATAATGAGCAATTAAAATAAAATATTCTAAAAACACTAACAACTTTAAAATATATCTTTCATATATATAAACTATAAAAACTTCAATCAATAAGAGGAAGAGAAAAAACAGAGTAGTGTGCCTGAGTGTACCCTCAAGCAAAAGAACTCTAACCTAAGACAGCACAAGACCATGGTACTGTGAGAGGAGCTGTTAGGTTGCATCTGACAGGCGAGGTGCATTCAACTAACTTTATTTCAACAGATAGTGAGTTTATATATAACTGGTTCAGGACAAGAAGGTTACAAAAAAAAAATCTTGAAAAGACAGGCTTGAATGTGTTTGTAAATGTGTTTGTGGTAGCTCAGGTTTAACTGATTACTGCCCAATTTCCATAACTCCCCTACTATCTAAAGATTTTGAATGTCTTTTGGTAAAACGTCTAAATAGGCTTGGTGATGGTAATCCTCTGTGCCCTAGATTGGATTATGGCTTCTGAAAAAGATCTTGGAGAATGTAATACCCTTCTTACAATCTCCAATGTGTACAGAAATCCCTTGATCTAGATCAGGAAATTTGAATGATTAGCCTGGATTTTAGTGCTGCCTTTGACTGTGTTAATTATGAGTCCTTTGTTTTGAATCTCAAACAGTTGAGAGTAGGTGGGTCATTTTTTTAGCATCACTATTGATTTTGTAAGTAATATATCAAAAAGAGTTGTTGTTGATGAGTACCATAAGGAGTATAGGAATGCGTTATCAAGTGTTCCTCAGGGTAAGGTTCTTGGCCCAAGACTTCTCATACAATTTACACATGATATGTGGCTTGACCTAGAAAACAAGCTCTTTGCATATGCAGGTGATGCTACTCTCATTGTATCAATTCTATCTCCTGAATGTCGATCAGAGGTTGCTGAATCCCTTAATAGAGATCTAGCTAAAATTAGAGCATGGTGCAGTATTATGGGGGAAAAATTGGACCATAACAAATCTCACAGTATGACTGTAAATAAGTCGAGGACAGCAACTCCTAACCTTCCCCATCCCAGCATTGGTTTTTTTTCTTTTTCAACTCTGCATGACATAAAATTATAGGTGTGATTCTTGATAGCAAATTGGCTTATTGAGAAAGTCTTTTAAGGTTTTTGGTGATCAATCTATTCTGAAGAGGTGTTTTAATTTCTTCATTTGACCTTGTTTTAGGTACTGTTCTTCTGTCTGCTCTTCAGCTGCGGAATCTCATAGCAACCTTTTGGACAAGAACTTACGATCTATTAGATTTCTTATTCCTGATTAAATACACCAAAAGCAATTCGAGGGCAAAGGTAGAGTAGCCGGATTCTGCCTTAGAAAATTTTCTACTGAAGAAGGCCAATGGGTGGGGTGAGCCATTGACTACCTGCTCGAGTACTGCACTAATAGTAACTTCACTGCCATTGGTCGAGAGAAGTATATGGGCATGTGGCACGGTAAATGTAAGAGCAGCAGCAGTTGATAGGGCATTCTTTGCGTTGCAGATGGCCGCTTCTAGAGGGGGACCCCACTTCAGGTCTTTTGGCTTGCCCTTGAAGGAGGAATTGAGGGAGGCAAGAGTGGCAGCGATAGTTAGAAGGAACTGGGGATAATAGTTTATCATGCTAGATATTTTTTTATTGCTTTCACAGTTGAGGGCGTGGGGATGTTCTGAAAAGCTGCTACTTTATCAGGAAGGAAATGGAAGCCTTCAGGAGGGAAGTGGTACCCTAAGAATGATATTTCATTGGCGGGAAAGGTGCACTTGTCGTACTGTAATACAAGGCCGTTCTGTTATAGGCAGTTGAGAGCGATGCATAGGTGGTGGAGGTGTTCCCCTTTAGTAGAGTCTGTCATCCACGTAAAATATACAGAAGGGGAGGTCCCGTAAATGGCAATATATGAGGCGTTGAAAAGTGGCCCCAGCATCATGAAGGCCAAAACAGGAACTATTGAATGGGTAAGTACTAAAGGGTGTGGTGATGGTGATCTTTGGGATGTCTTGTGGTTACCTGGTAAAACCCATTCAAAAGGTTGAGAGCAGAGAACACCTTTGCTTTGTGCATGTTAAAGGTTACTTCGACGAAGTTTCTGAGGGGGGAGTGATACGGGTCTTGTCTGCATGTTTAGATGCCTGTAATCCCCACAAGGGTGCATGGAGACATTCTTTTTTAGAGTAATGTGAATGAGAGATCAACATGGGCTTAAGTCTTTTTAGAAAAGGTCAAATTCTTCCATTTCGGCAAACGTTTGTTTAGCAGCTGCCAAATGATCCAAGGCCATACGCCTAAATCTGGCAAAAACTGTGGATTCTCTCGTCTTGAGATGGTGATAAACAATGTGCTTGGCAGGAACCTTGCTCGTTTGGTGAAGTTCAGGACAGAAGACTACCGGGTACGACGTGAGGACGTTGGCGTAGGCCTTCATGGTTGTGCTGATGTGGAATGTGAGGTCGAAGATGGAGGGTTGAACTAAAGTTTACTCACCCGATAGCGAGCTTATATACCACCAGTTAAAAGCAAAAAAATCAAACAATCTTAAGCATGTAATGGTAATCGAGAGAAAAAAATAGCATTACATTATATGAGCGTGTAAGAAACCGTGACCAGACTTTTCTTCCCCAGACTTTTGGTCCCCAGACAGTTGGTCTCCTGACATTTCGTCTGACGGACATTTGGTCCTACAGCCGTTTGGTCGAAAGGGTATTATTATATGAAAAATTTCTATCGATAAAATCAACCAGATAATTACTTAAGAAGGAGTGATGTTAAATGAGAAAAATATTGTGTTAACAGTCAGCCAGGTAATTACTTAAGAAAGATCGTTGTTAAAGGGCAAAAAAATACAAAAGTTTGAGGTAAAAACTTAGTTTACTTTCTCATGCTCAGTAACAGCGAACTTCTTGGACTTTAACAAAAAGTAATTATATATATATATATATATATATATATATATATATATATATATATATATATATATATATATATATATATATACACACACATATATATATATATATATATATATATATATATATATATATATACACATATATATACATATATATATATATATATATATATATATATATATATATATATATATATATATATATGCACACACACACACACACACACACACACACACATATATATATATATATATATATATATATATATATATATATATATATATACATATATATATATATATATATGTATATATATATATATATATATATATATATATATATATATATATGTATACATATATATACACAAACACACACACACACACACATATATATATATATATATATATATATATATATATATATATATATATATATATATATATATATTTATATATATACGTTCGTATCTAGCAGAAAATTATTCATTAATAAGGAAAACCACTAGCACCAAGAATGATAGGTGTTCTAAAGCCCCCTTTCTTATCTGAAAATGCCAGGATTGAACCGTTTTTGAGCAGGATGTTTTTTAAATTGCAAATAATGGCACAAAATGAGCAATAATTATTTGCTGTATAAAAAAGTGTTTAAGAAACCCCTTCTGGGCCCTTAAAATTGTCCTTAAGTTATAACGCTGGAGAATTCCTTTTCTTGAGTTTTATGTATTGACTCACAACATATAATAGCACCATAGGGTAAGTTTCCCACTTGTAGGATAAAGTGTAAATGAATGTAAATTTGAGGGAATTTGGGATCACCCCCGGCTTTCACGTCAGGGATGTGCAACTCTGTTTCTTTACTAATCTCTATGGAAACCCATCATCAGACCTTTTGTACGCAATACTCTAAATTAAACTCAACCTAGCTTTGCTCTATAAAACAAAAGCCAATGGTGACCATGAATATGTACACAGAAGATACAAAACCTTATTTTCCAATCTCGAAGCAAATAGAGCCTCTAAAAGATTTTTCAGAAGCCGGCCATAAATTCCCATAATACTATCAAAGATAGAATCGTCGAACCAGTGCACGCTGAGAGACTTTGAAAAGTACAATTTCTTTGAGCAAAATTGTGCAATTCTTTCTCTTGTCGTCTTTAGAATATTGCAGTTGAAAAGCTAATTACCTATTAATTGTAATTTGTGCATGCTCTATAGGCTTTCACGATTCTGACCATCCTTCGTATTTAGATCTTCTGACTATACCAACTATTGAATTTTACAAAATGAATGGTAAGTTCTAATATTCTTGCTTTTTCTTATAAAGATCAATACAACAGTACATGTCCAAAGTTTCACCCCGATACCGACTATGTTGTGGAATAATTTCCTTAGTCAAATACTTGAATCAATACAATTTCAGAAGCTAAAACTTGGTGCATAGTTATATGTTAAAAAAAAATATTATGTATCTTAATCAATTACTATTTCTAGTCATATCTGTTTTGAAGGTAATTCTTTACATCTCCGTTTCTTTTTTCACGCGGGGATGGTTGTTCTATCGGGGCTCTTGGAATTGTAGCATTTTTCTTTTCCGACCTGGGATGTTGCTTGGCTGGTAATTGTATCAATAATAAGGAAAACTATCAATCTTTCACTGATCAGAATGTATAGCTATATGAATGATAAGGATATCGAAGAGTTTATTTTCTAAGAAAGCTAATTTTATATGAAGAACCAAAATACTGACATTGTTGATAAATTCAACTAATCATCTTAATTGTATCGTAGCATCAATCATATTACTATTTATTCTTTACTGCAGCCAGAAATTTCTTATATTCTTACTTGCAAATATCTGCCTGTCTGTCTGTCCCTATAAAGATGACACTAGATGTTGAACAGGAAATTTAAACACATATTTCATTATAATTGCGTTCTACTGTAACTTATAAGGAAAATCAGTTACTATCACTGACTGGAAAAGAAAGGAAACTAAACCAAATATAGAGAATAAATCATTAACGGCACAGTGGTCACCATGAAATAGGAAAATAGAAAAAGAAAAGAAAAGAAAAAATAAGCCGTCCATCGTCCCAACCTTTTTTTTTTCAGAAGGCTAGAGAAATATATATATAAAAATGTCGAATAAAAACCGAGGGAAAGAATTCCCAGAAACGGAATCTTTTTTTTTGTGTGAAGGGACTTTATTATCATTATTGACTGCTGCCAGATATCCCAATAATTCCAAAGAGTAGATTGAAAGACTCCCATTTTCTCTTTCATTTGAAAATAAGTTTTCTTCTTCTAAAAGTTGATGGACAAATCTGAATTTAAAGAAGGCTAAGTTCGTCTACGTTTAACTTCCCTTCTTTCGTTTCCTATGTGCTTTCACATACTTTTTTAAGATGCTCCAATTTCCATGTTACCTTTAAAAATATTCCTTGTGCCTAGTCCTGTAAATTTCTAGTGTAATGTAAATTGTTGGTTTCATTACACTAAGTTATGATAATAATGTGAATAATGATAGTAATGGCAATGATAACGGTGTCATATAAGAACATATTTTCGTAAAGAAAATGGATATTTCAATAATCTCCTATTTTCAGCTTCGGTCCTTTTTCGACGTCTACCTTTGAGTGAACACCCTGCCTTGGGTGATAAAAATAGATGTCAAGATTAAAACGTGTGGTTTTATCATTGAAAAGAGTGTTTTGTTGCTCTGATCAATTTGACCATTCTACACTGTTAAAAAACCTAATTTTAATCTAAAATTCTCCGTAAAAGTATACTGTTCTCAGCCGTATTTCGGTAAAATTCAAGGAACCGTAATTCTACCCTACTTCGTTATTTCCTTTCACGGGTTGGTGACCGTAATAACACTCCTTTACGTCAATATATCCGTTTTTAAAACGGAAAATGCCTGGCAAAATTTATTCCAGGATCTTTACCGGTTTTAATGCAAATTTTTAACAGTGTTTGGGGACTGGAGCAGCGAATCAAGATTTTTTTGTTTTTCCCCTGATTGATTAGTTTGATTTCTAATACGAAATTGAATTAGATATTAGCCTTTGTGAAGATTTTGCCTTTCAGGAGAAAAACAAACAGTTTTTTTTTTTTAAATCCCAGAATGGAACCATAACACTAGCAAATGGGCACTTGGTAGAGCGCATACCTTCGCCTATATCAGGCTGTATATTTCAAGATAGGCATATGAATTATACACATTTTGGCCCTAGTTTCATGCAAATGGGGTAAAAATTGACCACGATATAGTAAAAAAGACGTTTCTGACCTTTTCGTTAACTTGACCTTGACCTTTGACACAATCGCTTCCAAAATCTCATTAAGTTATCCTTGGGTCATAGCTAATTATCCCATCAAATTTCATGAGATTTGGCCGAATTGTTATTGAATTATGCAAACTAAAAACACACAGACAGACAGAGGGACATACAAACATACCGGGTGAGAAGGGGTGTGTGTGCGTGCATATCCATCTAAATATTCAGCCGTCATTTGTGACGGGTCGCTTGCTCTATTATATGTATATATATATATATATATATATATATATATATATATATATATATATATATATATATATATATATATATATATATATATATATATATATATATATATATATATATAGTGTGTGTATATATATATATATATATATTGTGGACCCTGATATATGCAATAAATGATTTAATTGATATATGCAATAAATGATTTAATATATAGTAAGTTTAATTGTGTAGGTTGAATGTGTTTGAATTTTCCAAGTGTTTCCTTAAAGCCCTGTCACCTCTCCTGCCAGCAAATCGCAAATAGAATCACCACAATTAACCTTTCCACCAAAGACAACATCTCCATCATCTGCCTGTCCTCTTAAAGCTAAACCTTGCTTCCCCTGATAAATAATATCGTGCACAATTCAATTTATCCCCTTAATTTGCTACTACCTCCTATTGATGATTCTCATCAAGAGATGCACGTATGTTAATGGTAATTTCCAAGTCCGATACTCATTTCAAATTCTTCAGACCTTAACTAATTTGTGCGGCGATACTGTCTTATGACGGTATAAATGTCCATCTGTACGTATTAACCTGTTATAGCATGTTAATGGATTTGTTACCTGTGGTTCTAAATGTTGTTTTCCCTAACCATCTCCCGTCTGACCGAATACAGTACGCACATTACAATATAATCATGATTTAACATGGGAATAAGTAAGTCAAGGGTAATTACAAAAGGGATTTTGAACTAGAGAACGTCTTTTATCACTTCGCATCGCGTACATACTGTAATGGGTATCACGGGCGATTGTCCAATTTTAAACGTTCGTTAGAGTATCCTCCATCTTTTTTTCGTTTTTTTTTTTCCCCTAATAATTGAAGCGCCTTATTTCTAAAACATTTATTGATATTGGTGTCCATCCCTGTCATTCTATGTGCCCTGGGCGAGGGAGAAAATAATGAATTTCAGGAATCATAAATTCTAGATAAAAAAAAATAATAGCCAATACTTTACTGTTGAAAATCTTAATGAGTGGAATAGAAAACATACTAGTAATAAATCTTTTGTAAACTAAAATGAAATTTGTACTCATATTAGTAAAATTCGTCGTTTCTACGTAAAGTTGTATTTCGTAAGACAAGTATAATTGCCTTTTTCCATTTCAATTAGATATACTATCTAATTAGAAAAAATCTTATAAACAAAAATTCAGTGACCATCATTTACTTTAATGACCTCTTCATTCCAATAGTGTTTGAGACCTGTGCAACGTACCACCATTAGGTTGCTCACTCTACTTTCTTAAAAAAAGGTATAATTGTTCAAGAAGTATAAGGACCGGTCATAGGTCTACAACTTCTGCCAAACCTGGTTATGGTATCTACAGTATTACTTCTATTTTGTTACTTTCGAAGTCTTTCACTTTAAATATACTATGAGTGTTTTTTATGCCAACATCACGCCATGTAGACTTACAGGAGGTGAGCTCTCTTGACAGCATCTGCAGGGCTTGTGTTTTTTATGTTTATTCCTTTTTTGGGGCTTGCTTCATATTTTGCGTTTACTTACTTTTGTACGTTTATTATTTCCTCACTTGTTGAAAGCTCTGTGTAAATATTTTTTAATCTTTCCCAGGCGTGTGTGGCTCTTCTGTGGTACCTGACATTAACTGGTTTAAGGTTGTATGTGATATGGAGTATTTTGATGTTTTCATTATTATTATTATTATTATTATTATTATTATTATTATTATTATTATTATTATTATTATTATTATTATTATTATTGTGGTGGTGGTTGTTGTTGTTGTTGTTGTTATGGATTTTCCCATGAGTGTTTCTTATGTTTCCATTTTGGAATTTTTGTATGGTTTTCATCTTTGATTGAGCCATTGTGCATGTTGGTGCTATTGGATATTTGAAAAGAGGGCTTATCAGGTTTTTGTAGAGATTTATTCTTATGCTCTTATCCATAGTTTGAAGTGTTTTAATGCTCTTTTTTTGGGTTTTGTCAGTTGAAGTTTTTGTTTGATATGGTAGCTTATGTAGCTCTTTTAATAGAGAGATCAAGTATTTTAACTTTGTTGTTAAATGGAATATTTATGTTCTTCACTGTTATTGGTGCTGGTTTACTTTTTGATACTGGTAAGAGTTGGAATTTGTAGCTGTTTCTTTTTTATTCTCCACTTATTTTCATAAGCATTTATTCTTTTGATTTCTCTTTCAGTTTTTATTTTAAAAAATCTTCTGGAATTTGTGGGATGCATTATTACTTGTGTGATGTCATCTGCATAGGCATAGTTTATGGCATAATCTTTGGCATATCTGCTCTATAGATGATAAAAAGTGTTTAGGGATAGTATGCTGCCCGTGGCACCCCACTTTTTTCTCATCTGTTGTTTCATCCAGTGTCCCTTCTCTGCTATGTACTCTGACAGTTCTGTCTTTTATGTAGCTTGAGAGTAGTTTTTCCATTATTATTGATAGTTCTAATTGGAATATTCTATATTTGAGGCCATCATGCCATACTTTATCAAATGCCTTGGAGATATCTCTGTAGATGATATTGCATTGTTTTTTTGTTTTTTCTTTTTTTCGGTGGCCTCGCCTGTCACTAATCTTATCTTTTACATGATGCAGGTACGAGCGTAATATTTTTGGGAGACATAAGTGCTTGCTGTTCTTTTCTGCCAGGACATAGTCTGTCTAGGTCTGTCAATATCCACCTGGTAGCTGCCAATGGATCTGCAATATTCATCCACGGTTATGAAATCCTCATAGTATTATTTGGAAGCACCAAATATATTTAAAAGTTTCTTGTTGCTGACGTCACATTGCCAATCCTCGGTGCAGACTTCCTCTCACATTTCCACTTCCTGGTGGATGCAGATCACCTACTGTTAGTCAACGCAGATTCGTACTCCTCAACACCTCTCCGACCCACCCCCTCTGACCTTGCTCTCCACATCAGTGCACTTACGGATACTTACGCCCACCTCCTTACATCGTACCCAGAAGTTTTCCGTCCAGAACTTCGTCAAACGCCGACAGTTCCCACGAAACAGGGTATTTATCACCATATCAAGACGGCAGGGCTCCCAGTGTTCACCAGATTCAACGTCTGGCGCCAGATCATTTGGCCGCCACTAAACAAAAGTTTGCCAAAACAGAAGAAATAGGCCTTTGCCAAAAGGGCTCAAGACCCTGGTCGTCACCCTTGTACATTTTTCTGATGAACGATGGCTTTTTGCATCCGTGTGGGGATAATAGGTGCCTGAACATCCAAACAGAAATGGATCTCTACCCCTTCCCAAACATCACTGTCGTGATCTCCTACTCGCACAAAGCAAAGGTTTTTTCCACGCTCAACTCCTGAAAGGGTATTTTCAGGCGCCCCTGCCCGTGAATCCAGAAAGCATCCACAAGACTTCCATCACCACGCCCTTCGGTACATACACTTTCAGTTACTGCTGTTTTGGTATTCTCAATGCTGTGGCCACTTTTCAACGTCTCTGTGATGGCATCTTAGGAGACCTCCCCTTCTATGTATGTTACGTGGATGACATACTTGTGTTTTCTTCCTTCAAGGAACAAACACCCGCCCCCCTATTATTTATGTATTGTGCTCGACCACCTACAATAGACTAGTCTTGTAGTTCAGTACGACAAGTGTACCTTTGGCGCCAACGAACATTTGTTCTTAGGTCACTGCATCACTCCTGAAGGAGTCCAACCCCACCCTTAGAAGGTACCAGCTATTCAGAACTTTCCCATGCCCTCGACTGTCAAGGAATTGAAAGAATTCTTGGGCATGATCAACTATTATCACCATTTCTGGTCAGCCATCACTGCCACTCTTACCCCTCCCTATACCATCCTCAAGGGCAAGACAAAAAACCTGAAGTAGGATCTCATTCAATGCAAAGCATGCCCTATCAACTCCTGATGCTCTCCCTTTTTCCATGCCCCATACAACTCTACTTCTCTTCATCAATACAAGTGACATTGCTATTGTGGCAGTCCTAGAGCAAATGGTCATCAGCTCGCCGCGACCATTGGCCTTCTTCAATAGGAAACTGTCCAAGGCAAAATCCAGCTACTCTACTTTCGACCACTAATTGCTGGTGGTACACTTATCTGTTCATCACTTTTGCCACTTCTTGGAAGGTACGCCCTACATCATCCCCACGGACAACATACCTCTGGTGCACGCCTTCACTCGACAGACCGACGCCCGGTCTGTCTGTCAATATCGGCATCTCTCCACCAGGGCTGAGTACAATTGTACCCTTCAGCACATCCTTGGGAAATTAAATCCCATTGCCGATGATCTGTCAAAAAACATATTGGCTGCCATTCACCTGAGATTGGATTACAACACTTTGGCAGAAACCCAACACACAGATCCAGAGTACCAAGCATGTAGGACATTCTGCACATCCCTCCGTTGGAAGGACATCCGTCTCGATGATTCCAACTCCACCCTGCTCTGTGAGGTCAGCACTGGTAGACCTATACCCTGAATACCTTCTCCCATGCGGTGACAGATGTTTGATTTTATTCATGACCTTTCACATCCCTAGCGCCATTCTACTGCACATCTGCTGTAGACAAAGTTCATTTGGCATGGCATTATTAAGAATGCTATGGATTGGGTCCATGTCTGTACTTCATACAAAACCTCAAAAGTACATGGACACATGGATTCAGGAGTGAGCACCTCTCACTAACCATAGCAACGTTTTGCCCACATGCACCTTGATGTTGTAGGTCCCCTACCCACATCAAAAGGACATCGTTACTACCGGATCCTTCTCTCTGGTTCCGGTTATTTCTCTTTGCCTACGCATACGCCGAATAGTCTGGCCTATTCTTCACAGATTCTCCTCTGTCCTCATACACCTGATAACACTGAGATTAATAAACAATTCTCCTTCGCTCAAGTGGTTAACAACTGCACTGTATTTGTCCAGTGGCTACTTTCCTCTTGGTAAGTGTAGAAGAGACTCTTTAGCTATGGTAAGCAGCTCTTATAGGAGAAGGACACTCCAAAATCAAACCATTGTTCTCTAGTCTTAGGTAGTGGCATAACCTCTGTACCATGGTCTTCCATTGTCTTGGGTTAGAGTTCTCTTGTTTGAGGGTACACTCAGGCACACTATTCTATATGATTTTTCTTCCTCTTGTGTTGTTAAAGTTTTTATAGTTTATATAGAAAATATTTATTTTCATGTTGTTACTCTTCTTAAAATATCTTATTTTTCCTGATTTGCTTTCCTCACTGGGCTATTTTCCCTGTTGGGGCCCCTGGGCTCATAGCATTCTTCTTTTCCAACTAGGGTTATAGCTTCGCAAATAATAATAATAATAATAATAATAATAATAATTGTGGACATTATTAGCAAATCTCCTGGGTATCACCCTTCATCAAATCACCACATACAACCCTGCAGCCAACAGTATGATTGAACGTTTTCACTGTACCCTCAAAGTAGCTTTGATGTCCCGTGGTAAGGACTGCAACTGGTTTACCCAGCTTCCCTAAACCCTCATGGGCATAAGGACCACTCCTAAAGATGCCCTGGATGTCTCGACAGCTGAAATAATATATGACAAGCCATTGGTCGTCCTTGCCGATTTTTTTCCGTCCGCAACCACTGACAATCTCCAGCACACACGTTGCGTTGTGGAAAAATTTATTCCATGCTGCAAGACTTATAAGCCAACAGCTAAGCAGCACATATCGGCAAATATGCACTCACACTCGGCAACGCACGTTTTCCTGCACAACAACACTAGGAAGCCACTGTTGATCCCACCTTACATGGGCCCTTTTTTTGTGAACCGCCGTACGCCGAAAGCATTCCTCCTCAACATGCGTGGCAAAGAAGACTAGGTCTCCATTGATTGCCTAAAACTGCATATCCCCTGCCAGATGACACATCTTCAGTTCGCCTCTCAAGATCAGGCCGCCCTATTTCACATGCATGTTTTTTTAAGGGACCAGCCCTATAACATACGGTTTCCTGCTCACCGACACTAGAAAGCTACCGTTAAAGCCCCTTTACATGGGTTGTTTCCTTGTGATCAGTCATACACCGAAAGCATTCCTCCTCAACATGCATGGCAAAGAAGACTGGGACTCCATTGATCACCTAAGACCTGCATATATCCTGCCAGATGACCCACAGGGAGGGAGAAGAGAAGGGTGCTCTATTTCACATGTATGTCTTTTTTAGGGAGGGAGCCATGTATTGCACGGCGCATTACACACTGTAACAGTATTTCTGTTTTTTGTATATTGTCATTATCACTCTCCCCTTAAACTGATAACTTGTTTCTGCGTGTATGTGCTTGTGTTAATCTGTTTTAATTTTTGTGACCTTCTTTCATGGAAACTGTTGTTATAAAAGCTCGTTGACTGCTGACAAAAAAAAAAAAAAAAAAAAAAAAAAAAAAAAAAAAAAAAAAAAAAAAAAAAAAATTAAGTTACAATTACACTCTCTCAGTTACTACCTAACTAGTGCATCAACACAATGGTTTGCATTTCTAGATAAAAATTCTACAATAGCGATAAAATAAGGATTTTTTTTCATACTATATATTCTTCTGCCAATGACATTTGTTCACTTTCGTAACCGAACTCTATTCAATCACAAGGTCAAATTGAGATCAGTGCTCTTATCGTAAATTTATAAGTTATGATTATTTTTGGCACGATGAATACTATTAAGTTATTATAACTTTAATCCTGCTTCATATCTACTGAGGATAAATAGAAAGTAGAATCTAACAGTTGACATTAACGCCTGAAAATTCAATGACCAGAACTGCCACTTTTCCCGTAAAACAAACTGTAACTTAGTTTAGTGTCACTCCGGATACCCAGGGTCTCGTACATCTTGAGGAATTAAACGGTTTGATTTCCAAAGTAACTGAAACTGAAGCCTAAGATTTCTTAAGAAATATATTGACGGTAGTCGAGCAATATATCTGAAAATATTCAGTAACGGAATATGTCTGGAATGTTTTGACTTGATAACTAACTCTCTCTCTCTCTCTCTCTCTCTCTCTCTCTCTCTCTCTCTCTCTCTCTCTCTCTCTCTCTCTCTCTCTCTCTCTCTCTCTCTCTCTCTCTCATCATGTATCATATATCATGTTTCAGGTAGATGCCCATTCTTAGCTAAACGCTTTATCTTGAAATACCAGAAGAGTTAAAAGATTAAAAGATTGATCAGTTTTGGAGGATGTTCCTTGGTTTTCGTCAAGGATAGAATTTTGAAAATTACGAGTTTACCATATACACACCTCCTTTTAGCTCTACTATATTAAATCGTATAACTGATAAGGCCTCTCTCTCTCTCTCTCTCTCTCTCTCTCTCTCTCTCTCTCTCTCTCGAAAACGTGCCTGTCTCATAGCTTATAAAGATTATGTCCAGCTCTCCCTGCACACGGTCAAAATGGCCTCTATATCAGAGTGAATATCAGAAAACAAAAATATTTTCACTCCGATAGCAATTGCTCTCAATCTGCAATAGATTATTTGATCTGTTACTTGT
>NC_090726.1:124528358-124533358 GCF_036898095.1 Palaemon carinicauda | reverse complement strand
CGCTTCCTCATGTTGTCAGGTATAAGCTTGTGTTTAATCTGTATCCTGTAAGGATACAGGTGAAGATCTGCGTTCAAAATTCTCCAGATGGACTCCCGATTGATTCCAAGCTTCTGACTTTGCCGTCGCACAGACATGCTTGGGCTGCGAACAACAGAGTCTCTGACTGCACAATGTTGTGTGGTGTCCTTAATTATTTTGGTCGACCAGAATGTGATTGTCTGTTAGTGTCTTTACAATTGAGGTTATGCACAGTCCCATGGGTTCTGAACTTGTTGACCCATTGAGTGGACAGGAAATTCTTGACATCTGAACTGTTCTTTGAATTAAAATTGAGCTGCGTGGATAAACTTCAACCGAAAATATGCATCAACGATAAATGTCTTTTCCTAAGTAGGCCATGACATCTTGAAGGTCGAATTTGGTAGCCTCTTGAAAATCTATTTTTTCTTGATCAATCTGAAAAATAAAAGGAATTAATTATTTATTTCAAAAGTTATTCAAGTTTAGGTGATGACCGTTTTTTTTGGTGTCACCCTATATTCATTGGTATCTTTTAACCCAGACTAATATACTTTTATTAACTGTATTATCCAAAGCCTAATGCCATTCTAATTTCAAACTTGCATAACAACATAGGCACAGTACTTACTGGCTTGGCTTCCTGCTTCAACACATATGACCCCAACGCAGCATCATCTTACTGGTGTATGGCTCCAGCTCTAGATCAGATTCCATCTAGGTAGAATAGTATTCCTAGTATGGAGGTCAAAGGCAGAATTGCTTTGCCATTTCACAAACATACAAATACACACATAAAAATTATCAACCACTGCAAAGTATAGCGAATGGCTACACACGCCAATGTATGGACACAAATACTCACATAAAAATTATCAACCACTGTAAAGCATGGGGATTGGCTACATACGCTAATGTTTGAACAAACAAATGATGCACACATCAAAATTAGCTGCCACCGAAAAGCATAATGAATGGCTACACACGATGCACGATCATGTTTCCATCATGATGAACTAACTTTTCCTAAATTTTGTACCACATACAAGAGAGAAATCCACGGGCCTGTGCTCGACCCAAATTGGGATTCTAGCACCAACCTACTCGCCTTTTTTGTGCAGTGAATAACCTATCACTCTTAACGCCTACTTTAATTCACCATCAAGTAAACAATTAAAAAAAGAAAAAAAAAACACACACATTCTCCATGAAATCATTAGAATATGTGTAAAGTGTTTGGTTACAATGATTGTCTGGGCAGAGGCAGTCTTTTCTTTCTATTCAGAAAGTCTGATTGATGATTCACACATGTTCTAATATTTACACTTTCCTCTTGTGTAATCACAGTTGATTGTAGATAAGGGAAGTGAATACGTATATTTCTGTACAATCAAAAGTAAAAGAAAAAAATGGGAAGAATGTGAAAATTAATGAAAATATCCATGATGAGTAATAAGTTTATAGCTGAGGTCAGTCAGCATAAGTGATTAAATATACCAACACTGTGACTCGTTTCGTCTCCTCCTACGCAGGTTTAGCGTCGTCGATGTTGAGAGTTATAGGCGATTAATGAGACGCTGTATTGAAATGATAAAGGTTGTGTTGTCCTATTCACTCAATGGAAATCCAATGCAATAAAAACCACATATATATATATATATATATATATATATATATATATATATATATATATATATATATATATATATATATAATTTATATATATATATATATATATATATATATATATATATATATATATTATTTATATATAGTTGTGTCTGCGCATATATCATGCAACAGTATATTCTTATTAATTATATATGAAAGCACTTTCTGAAAGTATATATGCCAATATGCTGTAGCGTACTATCGTACATCCCCCATAATTTTCAGGATTTATTCAATGGTCTTTCATAAAATCTCCTTTTATTACAATCCATTCTTGGAACACAATATCATGAACCATATACATTTTACCCTTGATATTTCCAGGATCTGATTTTTTCATTATTTCGAGTCTTATTTTTTAACGAAATGGCCATATCTGGTGCTGCTTTTTCTTAGCACTTGAAGGTTATGGCGCTATTGCCCTCTTTATCTTTGATTATTTCAACATTTATGCAGGGATAAGGAATATTATTATTTATTTTCTTTTTGAAGCAATATCATCATTTTTTTATGTACGTACAAACTTGTGCACCTTGATTAATATCCAAAATTAGTTATGAACAGAGACCTAATTTTTATGACAATGAAACTACATTTATGGACGCACAAGCTTATATTTTCTTTTAATATGAAACTGTTCTCTTTCACAAGGGATGCCTCAAAAGAAATTAGCATAAATAGTCTGCCATATTGATTTTCTTATTTTTGCCTTGTCATGTACTCATATAGAATTCAACATCATGTAACCGACCAAATCTGGTCCCTCCTCTCTTTCCACCACCTAGCACTTCAGATTCATGCATTCCATTAGAGCAGCGGCTCTCAAATAGGGATAAATTACCACACTGGGGATAATTTTGCTTTTTTGGGGGTTAATGGCGGTTTTTATTTTGACAGGCTCTGTAATATATATATATATATATATATATATATATATATATATATATATATATATATATATATATATATATCTATATATATATATATATATATATATATGTGTGTGTGTGTGTGTGTGTATATATATATATATATATATATATATATATATATATATATATATATATATATATATATATATATATATATATATATATGTATATATATAAATGTATATATATATATATATATATATATATATATATATATATATATATATATATATATATATATATCAAAAAGATTAAAAATTTAAATATAAGCGAACGTCCAGTATTCCTTACCAGCAATTTGTTGTCACCTCAGAGGAGGTTGGAGATTGTAGGAAGCTTGGCTGATATTATGTGTGAACTTGACCAATATGACAGACTGAAATTAGTTCCACTATTCAACAACACAATTAAGCATAAGATAGATAGAATGTCAAATTATACCAAAGATAAATTAATTTTACAAATAAAAAGAAGTGGTATCTTCGCCATTCAACTGATGAAACAACTGATGTTGCTAGTATGCATTCGCTACAAAGGATAAAGGGAAATTGAAGAAGATATACTTATGTGTAGTCCACTAGAAACGACTACAAAAGGTGTGAGTGTATTAAGAAAAGTTTGTGTATTTTTTAATGAACCAGATGCTCAACTCGATTGGAAAAACTACATTGGAGTCACAACAGATGGAACGACATCTATACTAGGTGTTAATTTGGGATTTTTGACGTAAGTGAAAAAGCAAAATCCTTCAGTTATTGCACCTCATTGCATTATCCCTCGTCAAGCACTGGCAGTAAAGTCTTTGCAACCTGATTTGGAGGAGGTGATGTGGGACGTCATGAAAAAAGTTAATTACATTAAGTCAAGTGATTTAAACTCGAGACTGTTTAGTTCTTTGTGTGGGGATATTGATTCTGAACATCACTGTCTATTGTATTATGCTCCAACCAGATGGCTATTATTATTATTATTATTATTATTATTATTATTATTATTATTATTATTATTATTATTATTATTAGCTAATCTTCAACCCTACTTGGAAAAGCAAGATGCTAAGCCCAAGGGCTCCAACAGGGAAAAATAGCCCAGTGAGGAAAGGAAAAAGAAAATAAATAAACGATATGAGAATTAATTAGCAATTAATAAATCATTCTAAATACAGTAACAACACCAAAACAGATATGTTATATATAAACTATAAAAAGACATGTCAGCCTGTTCAACATAAAAACATTTGCTGTAAGTTTGAGCTTTTGATTCAACTACCTGATTAGGAAGATCATTCCACATCTTAGTCACAGATGGAATAAAACTTTGAGAATACTGTGTAGTATTTAGCCTCACGATGGAGAAGGCCTGACTATTAGAATTAACAGCATGCCTAGTATTGAGAACAGGATGTAACTGTCCGGGAAGATCTCCATGTAAAGGATGATCAGAATTAAGAAAATAATATGCAACATGCATAATGAACTAATTGTACGATAGTGCCAGAGGTTAATATCTAGATTAGGAGAAAGAAATTCAATAGACCGTAAGTTTCTGTCCAACAAACTAAGATGATAATCGGCAGCTGAACCCAGACAGGAGAACGATACTCGAAATAAGGTAGAATGAAAAAATAAAAAAACTTCAGAATAGATTGATTACCGAGAATCTGAAAAGAATATCTCAATAAGCCAATTTGTTGTGCAAATGAAAAAGACAAAGGCCTAATGTGTTTCTCAAAAGTAAATTTATAGTCGATAATCACACCTAAAATCGAGTCATACAGAGTTACAGAGCTAAAGAAACATTATTAATGCTGAGATCTGGATGCTGAGGAAATATTCTCGAACGAGATTGAAATGTTTTTGGACGATAAAGGGCACAATTTAGCACGGAAACTGAGAGATCCAAACTGGATTTCCATTTTGTGCTATTTAGTGGACATATTTTCCCATATAAATGCCCTGAACACATCACTGCAACGGCCGGAAGAATATGTTATCTCATTGAATGAAAAAATACAAGCATTTCGTAGCAAACTGGAGTTTTGGGACTCAAAATTGAAAACTGGCAGAAGAGCTGCTTTTACTAAGTTGGGAGAGTTTTTGGAATATACAGATCTGTACACTTGAGTGATATGGGGAGCATAATGAGTGCGCATTTAGATAGCCTACGTCTGAGGATGGAAGAATATTTCTCTAGAATTAACCAACTTAACTATGCTTCTATTCAGAATCCACTCACATGTAACACTGAACATCTGCCCAAAAATATAAAGGGACTCGGAAGGAATACTTGAAATAAAACCTAGCAACCTCATATAAATGTAATTTAACTACATGAAATTATCTACATTTTGGATTAACCATAACAAAGAGTTCCATT
>NC_090726.1:124453358-124523358 GCF_036898095.1 Palaemon carinicauda | reverse complement strand
GTGTCTCAGTGAATCCAGATTGCCATCTGGTTTTGCCTTGTACACACAAAGCATAGCTTTCTCCCCTGCCTGAATTATTTCATCCTCGCTGGAATCATAGTTGCCAAACACCTTAGCAAGGTCACAAAAGTATTCACTGTCCTGTGCCAACTTCAGTGCCACACCCTTTCCATAACCAAAGACACGTGAAGTTGTATCACAGCCAAGGAACGCATGGACAAAAAGAATGCTATTGCAAAGATCATCTCCAAGTTTCTGACATACATGTCCAATGTTCAGAAGTTGCTCCTTTTTTCCCTTTTTAGGCTCCGGCCTCCAGAACATATTATACTTCACATTCTTAGTATGATAACATAGAAGGACAAGAAGATCTGTATCATCTCCAACGAGAATAACATTACACTGCGACACAACCTTTATTGCGGTCTGGACAATAAGTAGATCAGCATCATCTTTTGCGTGGTGAACTTCACAACCAGCAGCTTCAAGGGAATCACCAAGCAAATTAATGAAACGTTGCTTGTTTTCATCATTTGATAGGAATTCCTCTTTTTTGATCTTGAGCGACATCTGAGTTTGAAAATTGACTGCTCTTCCTTGGCGCGTTCCTAGGCGTCTTTGATGGGTACTATCTTTCGTTGATGGCCCACTGGTGTAACCATCAAAAACGATGACTGCCTTTCCATAACGTTTCTTCACATATAACGTGTACCTTTGAAGGATCGACTTATAGGTGTCTCCAATTTGCCATGGAATCCTGTGAAGTAGGGCACCACCATCGAGTACATATTGGCAATTGGAAGGTTTGTCCGGACGATCATCCTGTGGGATCAAATCCCAAATAGCTTTTGCAAGGGCTGGTTTGTTGGCTTTAAGCTGAACGTGCCTGGTCTCAAACAGAGCTGGTGGATAAGAGCATAGTTCATACTGAAAGGCATCCAGCAGATCTGTAGCCTGTGTTCCGGCGATCACCAGTCTCTGAAACAGTAGCTGGGGATCGATGTTCACTTTCTCCCCATCAATTTTGATAGTTGACTTTGATTCTGGTGTTATAACCTGATTTCGTTTCCGAAATACATATTGATTAACAATATTTCCTGTCATATCCTCAAGAATTTTCTGTCCAACTTCCTTGGCTAACTCTACATTAACGTCCTCTCTAGTAGCTACCCCTGTCACAATATTTTGCAATGACATACTTTCTTCAAATGGATTCCTTTCTGCCAGTATTGAAACGAGTTTGTTGGTATCGGCTATGTCCTTTGCCTGACGTGCCTTTGACAGATCTTTATGCTGCTCACTTGTTGCATACTTAACTGAAGTCAGTTGCTGCATGGCATCATTGACCTCTGCGCAAATAGGTCTGGACAGACACCATACCAGTCGCTGTGTTTCTGTCATACCCCGTCCTCTCGTCAAACCACCCGTTGTTTTAAGGCTTCTCATGAGAACTTGTTCTATAACCAAATCTGGGGACAGTCCTGCCCAATAACGATCCGACCTTCGCACGACGTGCAAACCGTCCATGAAGTTGGAGTAGATATCTGGATTGGAATCCTCCAGCTTCACATTTTCTGCAGATATAGGTACACCGACTTTGTGTACAAGTTATGTCCAGAGGCAGCAAAATAAGGCAACATATTTTGCAAGGTTGCAAGATGCAACTTCCAGTCACCTGTTCGTTCGGACCTCAGGAAGTTCCGAACAATGTCAATCAATTTCATATACATAACCCACAGTTTCCCTGTTTTATGTTCTACTGCATTTAGTGCATTCAGTAATCTTTCCTTGACAGAATGGAATGCTGGTGATGAACTTATCTCAGATGGTACCATTTGTCCTTCTAGAAGTTCATCAACTAAAATTCCAAGTTCCTGAATTTCAGTTGGGAGAGGGATTTCCGCACCATTAAGAACTGAAACCGATAAAGGATCTATATCCTCAAAGGTGTTATCATCCTGAAACTCCATGACCGTTGAGCTATCCTCATCGTCGTGATCTTCTGTAGCAGAGGTGCCATTTAGCTGAAGGCCGAATGTTTTTGCAATCAAAGCTGTGTTCAAAGCAGTGTCAAGCAACAGGTGACCACGTACAGCCCTTGCAACAGCCTTTCCACTCATAATGTGTGTAACGGTATTGGAAGCAAAGATCATTTCCAGCAATTCTTGGAGTCCAGTTCCGGCCATCAAGTGTCCTATGCTCCCGAGAAAACTCATTAAAGTGTGAAAACCTCCAAGACGGATTATAACTGAATGTAGCTGTGTGCTTGGATCTTCACTTTCCACTATTGTCATGGCTTTCCACCAGAGAGGTTGGTCAAACGTTATTATGGGTGTCACTCCATATCGATGTGCATGGTCAGAAACAAAGATGAGGGTAGAATAGACACAATTCATATCACTTGGGTTTAAGTCTATCATGGGCAAAAACATAGTAGATGCCTGTCCTGGATGCTCACCATGAGTTATCAGCTGCATCATCCCGGACCATCCAGGTCGGCGAGGTTTCGCACAGAATGACACTTTCCATAACAGGTCTATGTCCATGAGCCTGTCTCCTAGCATTTCATCATCTCCCTTCAGTTTCTCATACTTCAATGTAGCCAAGCCTTCATTCATTGGAGAGAATTGATGTATACGTATCCTCCCAACCTTTGCAATGTCCTCTGCAGACATACTTATACGTTTGATTACTGATGCATGGTCAATTTTGGGAGTGATCGCGGTGATAATTCCCATTCCGTGGAAAGTTCCACTGCCATCAAGTGTTCTGATGTTGTGGTCGACATTATCTGCCACATACTGCATAAAGTGACCTTGAAGAAAACCTGGAATGTCAATGCCTGCGCTTACAGCTGCACATCGTTCATATTTAAGTACCTCGGAGTAGGAGGATGTAAATCCATGCTGGTACAGGGTATCTAACAGAAATCTAGAAGCAAAGTGATGATGTAACTGAACACCCAGGCCTAGCTGGAGTGGAGCAGTGATAACCCTAGGGCGGGTTGCCTGCATCATTGCTTGACCAACTGAGCTTATCTTTAAATTCTTCTCCTTTCCAACAAATAGGACATCAAGAAAACGTTTCAATGAATTTGGTAGATATGACAGAGTCTTCTCAGTTGAAGCCATCTCAAGTGTACTCGGATATAACTCCTTGGACTGAATGATTGACTTTATGTCGCTCTTAATTAAGTTGGCGGCTGCCTCTACCATTCGTAACTTTTCTAACTCACAGTCAAGCTGCCTTGATTGCTGATAGAAATTGTTGAGTATAGATTGTGCCTTACGCCTGAATGTCACAACATTTTCAGTACCATTAATCTCAGTTATCAAAATGCTGTCACCAAAGTGTTTCTGAAGCATTTTTTTCGTATGTTTAAACGTATACGGTTCACAATTGGGTCCTAATAGTTCTGCCATCTTTGTGATTATATCGTTGACAGTTGTCTGTTCTACATCATTTGCTTCTAAATTTTCAACAGCTTTAAGGAAAGCAGATTCTTTTTCTGAATCCCCTGGGCATCCAACTTTTATTTTTTTTGCACTGGTGCCGTACTCATTTTTTGTACAGCTGAGGAACTGTGGTATCTGATTGCCCTTTCTAAAGTTCGAGTCACAAGCCTTGTGATAGACACCCTCAGCTGCAAAAAGGTCTTCTCCAGCAACAACTAATCTTGCTTTCACTGTCTCAGACCATGAGTCATTGCGTTTATCACAACATTCCATGATACTTTTGGAATATATTTTTGTTCGCACTGAAATGAGTTTATAGTCTGTCTTCCTCCCATTGTATCTATCGCCTACACCACAGAATATGCAATGGTCCTTGATAGAATGGGTTGGAGTTGCTGAACGGAGACTAAAACGATTGTCATTCGATTGATTGTCCTCTTCGTCAAGCTTACGTTTGTCTCTTTGTATGCAATTTGGATTGATGAAATTATTGCGACACAATGTATGTATTTGTTGTCCAGGTGCCACAGCAACAGTTTCATTCCGTTCAACACAGGCCCTTGCAATTCCATCACATCCCTTTTGCGTCAGCTTTGTCAGCGCCTCACCATTGTGAATTGGCTTGCCACAGAACACACAGTCAAGCATCCTGCAAAATAGAGAAACTGATCAGAAGTGTGTTAAAATAAGTAAAGAATGAGCTCAAACTTTCACATGTAGTAGTTATGAGGACTCACCACAAAATGATGATTAAAAACCAGGACAGATGTTATAAGTCTAAACTGGAGAGTGGTACTAGGTGTTCCGGACGAGAGTAAATGTAACCCTGCCTCATGCACGACACCCGCCTCTAAACCGTTTAACCATCATGTTTATTCAGAAGGTCGGGTTAAAAAACAAAGCAAAGTTTGGTATATTAGAATGAAAGCTTGGTTTTTTAACCCGACCTTCTGAATAAACATGATGGTTAAACAGTTTAGGCATTTCTTCTATATGACAGAGGCGGGTGTCGTGCATTAGGCAGGGTTACATTTACTCTCATCCGGAACACCTAGTACCACTCTCCAGTTTGGACTTATAACATCTGTCCTGGTTTTTAATCATCATTTTGTGGAGAGTCCTCATAACTACTACATGTGAAAGCTCAATAATCATTCACATAGACACCAAGTTTGCTGTCTTTGGTGGGATTCTGTAAAAGTTACTGCGATTTTCAGTTTTTTCGTGCTTACCACGGCAACCATATTGAATTCATTATGATGTAATCATCACAAATCCCTAAGATTGGTCTCATATGATTCCTTGACCATGAAAACATGGGTATGGATATCATTTTCATAAGTCTAGCTCTATTACTTTTGTCAGTATAGGCAAAAACAGAAATTTTAGTAATGGCTACCTTAATTTGCATATTTTACCATGTTCCACCAAATATATTTTTCTACATTTTTGATATATCATGTGGCAGGTCTAACTTAAACATATGAAAGTGGTTTCGTTTTTCTGGCAATTTGTCCTGGGTCACCCCCTATTTTGGGCTAGATTTACTGGACTAAGTAGCAATTATTCTATTTCCTTTTTTTTTTTTTTTTTTTTTTTGCAATCAGCTGATGACTCGCTAACCCCCTTCTACAAGCAAACATGCCAATTAATGATCTCGTAGCAGACAACGCTATGACATAGTTGTTTACGCAGTATACAGTATATCTATTCTATCATATTTTGTTGATATTTTGTAATAAAGCAATATATAGATAATGACTTTGTTGCCTGAGTTACGAAATAATACAAACAGACGCTTGCTGAATACGACCTTGGAAAAAACTTCTGTTTGTTGATTGCAGTCTTACCAATTTGCAGAAAAGTAACTAGACCTTGAATCACAAACAGTAACAAAATTATTCCACCTAAAAGAGTGTCAAGATTTCTTTAATCAATAATTACATTTTGTGTGAAAATTTCCAGGCTATATGAGGAATTTTGGAAATAGTACTAGAATTTTACCTCTTTTAACAAAATTTTATGCACCTTTGATAACGCTGCTTTCATGTAAACAACACTTGAAACACCAAACACTTTGACTTAACGTGTAGTTGTGGTGGAAACTACGACTGCTTTAGTGGTTTCTTATATGAATATGTAATAAAATTGGGATAATTGGCATATAGCTAATTAATATTAACTTAAACATTTCATAATTCACCCAAAATAAAAAAGTTACTGTGCAAGACAATAATCACGGTAGAGTCGCTGACTAGGGATTGGTGCTAAGAATTTTTTTAAATCCTCATTTTTTTTTTCTAAAACTGCCTTGCTAATTTAAGGGTGCGTCTTACCACTTGTAGCATCTTATGACACGGGAAATACAGTATATATATATATATATATATATATATATATATATATATATATATATATATATATATATATATATATATATATTTGGGTGAGGTAGCCATGTCGTCCTGATGGAAGTTCCTAAAGGGTAGCTTCCTAGGGTATATTTGACTACAGTGATATTCCCAGAGAATTTTACCTTAAGGTATCCAGAATTCTAACTCCTGAAGCGAATATCCTTAAATAATCTCACAGGGATATCGCATAATATTAGAGGACGTATTCTTGACACGTCACATAGCTATCTTCACCCCGAACAGTATTAACGCTTTGAGGGGTTACAGTGACAAGAATCTGAAACGAGAATGAAAAGAGAGCCGCTCATAAGGCATCTCTCCTATTCCGTTTCCAGTGTGTATCAGATGAAGGCGGTAGCGCCCTTTTTATTCCTTGTAGCGATATAGGAGGTGCTACAGATACTGTATTATAGGGAGGGGTCAATGAGCCCTTTTACAATAAAAGGAAGGGCGGGTCCATCAGGACGACATGGCTACCTCACCCAAAAATAGATTTTTCGCTTCGCTCAAAATCCGTTTTTTGGGCTCAGGCCATGTCGTCCTGATGGATGTTTACCAGTGCATTACTGTATCTGTAGATTCTCAATCGGTGCCGTACTCTCAAGAAAGTATTTTCCTGGTCCGTCTAGACCTAGAGACCTATGATGTTACCGTCATACATCATTTCATCTAAGCATGAACTATGTTAGTGCTTCCTGCCCCCTACAGGGAAGAGTCGTACTAGACTCTGGAAAAAGTCTCGAGGAGTACATAATAACTATGGATGACAAAATGACATGCTTGTATAGTGGTCTCGCCCTATACATTATAAAGCAAAGTTTGTATCAGAGTCACCAATGTCAGTAAGAATTTCTGACATATTCCCCCATGTGACTATTCTTATTAACTATTGGATAACAGTTGTATCCGCATCGGCACGAACTTTGCATCTCTGCCACTATCCCTTTAGGGTACCACGTCAACCCTTCCTAAGGAAGGGTTAAAGTGAGTGGACTTATGCTTGAATCAGGGAACAATCTTTAAAGACATACCATGATAGAAATATCCATATTTTATTCTTAATGCTCAGTACATTTCTAATAAAATGAGTGTGGACGAATAAGACGCTATGAACTAGTTTATTAAAATTTAATAAACATACATATCAGATCAACATTTATAAAATTTGTAAAATGTGGATGATATGCGTTAAAGCATAAAGAAAACAGTCAACAGAAAATATTGTTTCGTCTACCAGGAAACAGATTTTCCACTTCAATTGAATTATTAATAATGATACAGTCTGTATACTGTTTATTTACACTAGCGTAAGAAACGCTTGGTACAAGTGTCCGTATTATGCTATAGTTTACTGACGTCAGTGGAACAGTTCGTAAGGACACTTTCGTGGCCTATCGCTCAGTGTGTAGTAACATACAGTGACTACACACGCACCCTCTTAATTAATCGTCCCAAATTAATTACACTGTTCCTCGCAGATTTAAAGCAGAAGGTTAAAGAATTCTACCTGCTGCCACCACAGACCTCTCAAGTTGCTCCACTTGCTTCGCATAGTGCATAAAGAACACCTTGGATGACTACCAGCCGGTGTACGAACAAGGATGTTCAAAATCCATATAATTAAAGAAATTTTATGGAAGAGGCAACTTTCCTCGGATCATGACTTACGGGTGTACTGTCTCGATCCGTTCTGCGAATAACACGGGTGATTTTCGCCCTTAGATATAGATAACTTTGAACCCAGGGTTTCTCTTCTGAACAGCTGTCCTCCCATAAAGTCTGAAGTTCTTTGAAGATAGACCTTTAGGCAATCCACTGGACATAGAGATGCATCTTCCTTCAGAGGGCAGATTCTCTAGGGACCCCACCTGTTGGTGGGTAACTTGTTCTTGGTAAGAAACATTGGGTCTGGAAATAGATTCAGTTCTCCCTCCAAGAACTGGACGTGGCCTTCCTCTCTAGAGAGAGCCACTATTTCACTAACTCTGGCCCCCAAAATGAGTACAAGCAGAAATATGACTTTAAATTCAAAACCTTCTAAGCGCATTCCTCATTGTTCATTATTTATACGCAATGAAGAATCTTATCTAATGACCATGCAAAGGGTCTTTGGAGGCACTGAAAGGCTAAACCTAGCATGGGCCTTTGTAGTTCATTAAGAACGTCGTTAGAAAGGTCGACCTGTAAGGCATATGGTATCTGTTTTGTCAAGGCAGGCTTGAACAATAAAATTGTATTGGCTGCTCAACCTTGCTCATGAAGGTGAATGAAGAATGATAAATAGGAATCTGTTGAGATTTCTTTTGGTTTCTTTGCCTTGACAAAGGATATCTGTTTCTTCCCTGAAGCCTCATGATATCTGCTGGTTTCCTCCAAAAGTCTAAACTGACTTTTAACACCGAATCTTTTTCTCATCGCTAAGGAGAGAAAATCATGACATGTAGGTTCCGTGTTTTCTGTGATGAAGCGAAGACAGTCGACTTCTGTACTCGCTGAGACAGGGATGGATCCGGTAGTGGTACGAATTTTAGTCGTAGTTCCAATGCCAGAGGGAACCACACGCTATTTGGCCACTTGTGGGCCACTGTTGCTGCTTTCCCTTTGAAGGATCTCAGCTTATTGAGGACCTTCAAAAAGAGGTTGTGCGGAGGAACAGATAAATACTGGCCCATCTGTTCCAGTCTAGGGACATAGCGTCCACTGCCTCCGCTAGCGGATCCTCGTATGGGGACACGTAACGATCTATTTTCTTGTTGTCTTTCGTCGCAGGGAGGTCTATCTGCAGCTCCGGGACTTGACTCGAGATGAAGGAGAACGATCCTGCGTCAAGGGACCATTCTGACTCTATAGGTGTAAACCTGGATAGAGTGTCCGCTGTCACATTGCGGAACCCTTGAATGTGAACTGCTGACAGGTGCCATTTCTTCCTTTCCGCCAAACGGAATATGGCCAACATCACTTGGTTCATTTGAGGTGACCTCGACCCATGTCGATTCAGGCATCTCACTACCACCTCGCTGTCTAGAACCAGTCTTATGTGTGTCGAGTGGCGAGGAGAAACTTTCTTTAGTGTCAGAAGTACTGCCATGGCTTCTAGAAAGTTGATGTGAAATGACTTGAAAAGATTGGACCAAGCTCCTTGGACTCTCATCTGATGAGAGTGACCTTCCCCGCCTTCCTTTGAAGCGTCTGTGTGGATAGTTACTGACGGGGGAGGAGGTTAAAGAAGTATTGATTTCTTTAATTGCTTGGCATTGGACCACGGCTTGAGAAGCGTTCGCAGTCGATTCGGTAGTGGTGTTATTAGATCTCTTCGCGCATTGATACGTATTTTCTCCAGACTCCTGTTCCATCCTTTAGCGGTGCTCTTAGCACTGGATCTGTTATCGAAGCAAACTGTAGAGAGCCCAAACTCTCTCCTGTTCACGTCTTGATATCCGTTTGGATTTCAATAGTCTTTTGACAGATCATGCTATTTCTCTCCTCTTCTTCCCAGGAATGGAAAGTCAATATGACTCCAAATTCCAGTGGATTCCCAACCACTGAAATTTTTGAGCTGGAGAAAGTCGAGACTTTTTGATGTTGATCTTGAATCCCAGATGTTCTAGGAACTGGATCACTATCTTAGAAGCTTGCATGCATTCTGTCCTGGATGCTGCCCACACCAGCCAGTCGACCAAGTAGGCTACTACTTGGACCTCCTTTAGGCGTAATTGATGGACGGCTGCGTTTGCGAGCTTCGTGAAAATCCTTGGGGCTATGTTTAGCACGAAAGGCATGGCTCTGAAGGAGGAAAGTTTTCTATGTAACTTGAAGCCTAGGTAGGAGGAGAGGTGACGATTAATTGGAACATGCAATGAGCGTCAGACAAGTCTATAGAGACAGCTTATGCCCTTTTGGGCAGTAGGGTCCTTATGTGTTGAAGTGTGAGCATTCTGAACTTATAGCTCACTATGAACTTGTTGAGTGGCGACAAGTCTAGAATGACTCCGAGTTTTTCTGAGTTCTTCTTTGGAACACAAAACAGCCTTCCTTGGAATTTGATGGACTTAACTTTCCGGATTACTCTTTTGTCTAAGAGCTCTCGGACATATTCTTCCAGAACGGGGGTTGAGTGTTGGAAAAATTGAGGAAATTGAGGTGGAGGACTGCTCCAGCTCCAACCTAGTCCATTCTTTATTAGGCTCTGGGCCCAGGGATCGAAGGTCCAGCGATCCCTAAATAACTGCAGTCTCCCTCCTACTGGAAGTATCTCACTTCTGCTGTTGTGGACCTGAGGCTTTGCCTCCTTGACCGCGTCCTCCCCTGTATCCCCTTCCTCTTGAAGGGCGTCTAGAAGAACCTCTGGCTGTTCCTCTAGCTTTCGAACGAAAGGAAGAAGTCTGCCTTTCGAAGGCTGTGTTAAAAACTGGCTACTGTGTCACCACATTTTGAGGTACCAGCTGTTACGTGGTTGGAGGTTGTGCCACTATCTGAGGCACCACGGTCACAGGAAATTGTTGTTGTTGCTGTTGGTAGGGTTTAGCCGGCCGAGAGGATGGCCTAGGCCTTTTTGTCTTCTTCTTGGGTTGGGGACCCTCATCCGGAGAAGACTTTCTCTCAAGATCTAAGTCCCACTTTTTGAGAAGGTTCCCATTCCCTGTGGCAGCCTTGTCTACTACCTCTTTAACCACTTCATTGGGAAAGAGATCTTTACCCCAGATACGAGAGGATATCAGACTCCTCGGTACGTGCCTCACCGCAGCCGAGGTGAACACGAACTTTCTACAGGTTCTCCTAGCTTTAATAAAGCTATAGAGATCCTTCGTAACTGTAGTCAGATGGGTTTTGGCCACTACCATGAACATGTCCTGGTTCTTGGGGTCAATTGCCATCGTTTCTAATGTCGTTTGCAACGACATCGATGCCGCAAGTCTTTCCTTCGTCTCTTGCTCTCTGCGCAAGAGAACATCCGACAGTTTTGGAAGTTCCTCACCAAACTGACGTTCAGCAATATCAGCTTCCAGTTTCCCGACTGAGAAGGTCAGGTGGACGTCCTTCCAGTCTTCTTGGTCCAAGGGCAAGGTCAGAGATAACGGCTTGCGCTCCTCCAAGGAGGGGCATGGTTTCCCTGCCTCCGCCACCTTTAAGGCTGCCTTATATCCCTTTTCCATGAAGGGAAAGGCTCTGGTTGGAGACGCCACAAAGGAGGGAAGCTTCTTACTCAAGGCTGGCACCTTTGAGTTCGTGAAGCCCCTCTCTTTCATGGAGCCCGCTAGTAACGCCTGTGCTTTACTATGGTCAAGAACTATGACCTCCTTCGGCTCCGTCTCCTCCTTTGAGTCTGGCTCCTTCCTAAGACGGACATAGCAGTCCGGATGAGAATCTTTGTTGGGGTAATATTCCACTTCTTCCAGGGGAATTGCTCCCAACTTTTCTGATATCACGATATTCCCGGTTGTCATTGGCATGTGTTCGGCATACTTCCAAGGATTGGTGTCCGAGCACAAAGGAAGATCCTCCACGTTGAGTCGCTTTTGGGGCCCATGTGATGCTGCAAGTCTACGTATCTCCAGTTTCCTTGCAGCTTCCTTCTCATCATTCTTTCTTTGAATTTGTTGGATCATCTCAACAATAGAAGAAAGAGTCCTTCCCAGTTCATCTGGGATAGCAGACGATGTAGAGGGAACAGGTTCTGGGTCCAGAACCGATGTAACCGACACCTCGTCGATTTCTTCCTCTTCTATTTGAGGAGCCTAGGACAGCTCCTCCTCCTGACCTTCTCCTAGAAAGTCCTTCTATGTAGAATCCGGCACCTCCGACATCTTATCATCCAATTGGATGTCTTGAAGGGCAGCCGAGACTTCAGAATCTACCGGATTCTGGGCAGTTGGTATCTCCACCTGAGGCTGAGGAATGACTGCATCAGCCGATGCTTTAGGGAAAAGGTATGCCTTTGTGTTCTCATTGAGAAGGTAGGGGCCTGAGGTGTTTTTCTGAAAACCCCTCACCCAAGTTCGTAACTTTTCCCTGGCAGCATCCCTTGACTCCGTCGACTTAGGGTTGTCAAAAGCCTCGGCAATCAGGTTAGAACATACAGTACAAACCTGGGGGTCCGAATACCAGAGATCACTTCTGAAGGCTGCGCATGCTGCGTGCCTCCTACAAAACTGATGTTCACAGAAGTTCTTACTGCGGACATTGCAGAATACACTCCCGCACTTCGGATGGTCCTCCTGTAAAGAGAAGAAAAATCCATGAGTATCAAGTGAAGGCTTTTCACTTATCATTGAAACATGTAGCTTACGCAGTAAAGCTATAAAAGAAAGAAGGAAAGACACATACTTGTATTTCCTGTCCAGCCAATTGCTGTAACCTCCCAAGATATTAAAACTAAGGTTAATTCTATTCCAGAATACCTTATGTAATTTCCTAAACGAAAATTTTAGGTGTAGCTAACACGTTGAAATAAAGTTTTAATATACAGGATAGAATGAATACAGAAAGAACTCACTTTCTATATAATGTACGGTCTTAATAAAAGGCTGTACAAGATAACATTAAGTATGTTGGAAGAACTTTAGTGTTACAACAAACTCTATACTGTAATTTTATTAATGCAATGTGTACTACACTACAAATATAGTAACTACTCTACATCGCATGCTGCTGTGCCGGCCGGCATTTACCCCCGTATAGTTCAAAGATATACTACCTTTAACTAATAGGCGGCAGGTCACTGGTTCGCAAATGTGTGCCGGCCGGCAGCTGAAAACACTAACATCCGGCTGCCGGCCGCTAATCGTAGTGCCCAGCAGATTCGGGATGTGTTTCCACTGCCGGCAGGCAAAGGTAGCAATACCCATGTCTGCCGACAGTGGTTAAGAACCAGAGAACTTCCAACTGTAACAGCCGGCAGTCGGGGTAGCGGTACAAAACACTAGTAAGAGAAACAGTATGAATGTAAGGTTATAAGGCGGCATTGCCATACAACCTTCCCTCCAGAAAGAGTGAACATATGGAAGGGGAGAATGTAACATTCAGGCTTCCAAGATATCCTTAGCCTGTCGGACTCTACCGGCAGACATGGAAGGGAGACCAAGGGAGGTCTGGGGTTCACTCTGCAAAAGAAAAAGGGTCTCTGCCAGCTTGCACGTAATTGCCGGTTGGCAGAGAGCTGAGCCGGTCCTCTGTCCTAACCTACACTAGGTACGGAAGTAGGACTGCGGCCAAAAGAAAGAAATTAAAGAGAGGGGGGAAAGGGATAAGGGTCCTATAAACCTCGTTCTAGCAAGACACACACTCAGCAGTTAGGGAAGCTCATCCTAACCTAGAGTTGTCTATTAGGGAAGAAGACTGGCAATACTGGCTACCCTCCTCCCAACCAGAGCAAAGTTAGGTGAAGTTATTTCGCCGGGCAACAGAGAAAACTCATTCTCCAGCCTGAGAAAAACAACACAGGATAGTCTGCTAGACCACTAGAGGAAGGAATCATCTCGTACAGAATCCTTCAGACGTGGACTAGGGAAGCAAAGCAGCAGTATCCGCCCCTAACCTAGCAAAGGAAACTCATTCTCTATGCTAGGAAGAAGCAGACCACAGACTAGAAACTCTGATGTTCTGCCCTAAGCCAAAAAACCAGTCACTCTGGTTATCAGGTGAGGACAGACATATCCTAGTATAGTTATACCTGAATTATTACACGGATAGAACTGCTATGATTAAGCCTAAGGCTTACTCAGAGGGAGAGAGGGATTGAACTTAGCCTCCTGAGGAGAAAAGAACAATCGGGGATGTGCGAAAGTATACTACTGTACCTAGGTTACTAGCCTAGGTGCGATGAGAATCGATTACCTAATTCACCGAAACTCTCGTATACAATCTTGGAAAGAACATTCAACAATATCTTACATGTATAAAATATTTGCCTATAGCTTCAATAATATAACACTCGGAAAAACTTATATCATGCATGAAAGTACTAGGGCCAGACGCCTAGGCTACTAAGCCTCGCGAAGGGCAAGATCGGTTACCTAAATCACCGAACTAAAAAATAACGGCATCATATAAGCATTCTTCGAGGAGCTAAATAGCTAGATTATTAAAGCATAACAAACTGGGAACGTCGCTCTAGCTAACTAAATGACCCATATATAGCGAGCGATAGCATCCAGGATGCGTCCGGTAGGCAACAGCTCTTGTTTATGTTAATATCACTTTTGATTTAATTCAAAACGACAAGAGCTTACATTTATACACAGTAAAGATAATACTCAACTTTCCAGAGGCAAAAGAGGCCGGAGAAGTCATCAAAATGTTGAATTAAATCCAAAATAACGAGAGAACACAAGGGAAAATACCGAGTAGTAGAGCTACACGAAAAGGAATAAAGAGGGCGCTACCGCCTTCATCAGATACACACTGGAAACGGAATAGGAGAGATGCCTTATGAGCGGCTCTCTTTTCATTCTCGTTTCAGATTCTTGTCACTGTAACCCCTCGAAGCGTTAATACTGTTCGGGGTGAATATAGCTATGTGACGTGTCAAGAATACGTCCTCTGATATTATGCAATATCCCTGTGAGATTATTTAGGGATATTCGCTCCAGGAGTTAGAATTCTGGATACCTCAAGGTAAAATTCTTTGGGAATATCACTGTAATCAAATATACCCTAGGAAGCTACCTTTTAGGAACTTCCATCAGGACGACATGGCTACCTCACCCAAAAATCTGTTTTATATATATATATATGTATATATATATATATATATATATATATATATATATATATATATATATATATATATATATATATATATATATACAGTATATACATATATATATATATATATATATATATATATATATATATATATATATATATATATATATATTTGTAAAGACTATGAATTATACAAACTCAAAGATTTTACTAGTGAAATCAACTCCATATTTTTCGTTTTGTTATTTACATAATTTGAGTATTCCCGGTTTGAGAGCGTCTAATAGAAAAGCCTTTGTAATATACATTTGGAATTATTCATATCAAGAGAGAGAGAGAGAGAGAGAGAGAGAGAGAGAGAGAGAGAGAGAGAGAGAGAGAGAGAGCTCTTATAAGGATAGACTAGTAATTATGTGAGTATATTTACATTTCGGTGTTTTTATTTAAGTATTCTAACTTCAGAAAATACCCACATTTATAGATTTAGAAACAATTTAGTGCTCATAATCATCAGTAAATGAATAATGAAGCAGAAATTAAAATATCTGAATTTAGTTTTTTCAATGAATCCACAACAAAATAAATTAAAAAAAAAATAGGTAAAAGGGATTAATATATTTTGTAATTGTCAAACACTTATCAGTCAACGGAAAAAAATAGAAAACCACAAATTCCCGTTTTTCTGTTACCTAAGAATAAATATTTGAAAAAGACATCAAGAAATTCAGTTGATCTGGAATATTAGGAAGAACCTGTTCCCCTTGTTCTCTCACTTCCACAAATGCACAAATTCTTAATGTCCAGAAGGGAAGTGATTTCTTAAAAAGGAAGTACATTCATGCAACACTGAAGTGATTAATGTATTTTCGCGTGTTTTACATAGAAGAGACAACCTTGACCTTGCAAGTATAAGCAACATCTCGGTAACGGTAAGTATATGTAACTAGCAAGTCTTCGTCAATAAATTGCCCATTGATTTCCGCAGTGGCACTGCTGTCAACTCGCTTGGAAATATGCAACACTCATTCGCAACATCTGATAATAATTGATTTGACTTTAAAAGATGACATTATTGTTAAGAATCTAGACCTGTATAACTAGGATGATGAATCAAGGTTAATCATTATCTGAGGCTAATATTTTCGGGGAGTCTCACCACCTTGCTAATAGAATATATTGAAGATGCATGTAATAGTGATGTGACTCTTGATTAACTTGCTTCCATCTAAGAACAAAAATTTAATTCTAGTGTTTCTATGAGGGTCACGTAAAAAGTAATTTGGGCAAGTGATTTAAGATCTCAAACAAGACCAAATTTATCATAACTAACCATGGCACAACTACTATAAGTTGTCAGTTTCGTATTAGACATGTCATTTTACTAGGGACTGAAAACACACAAGTGTTAAAAAGGACAATTACCACTACGTATGGATACACACCTAATATCAGTGCAATAGTTCAAAGAAGAGAGAAATTAACAAACTTAGAAAACGCGATCAAATGGTTTGGAAGGACTGGTTCTGTTTCACAGACTATCAATTGATTTATACTGGAATAGCCTAGAAATGAAACTCAAAGATATAGAGAGACAACAGTAGCATGCAGAAGTAGAGAGAAATATAATGTGTAGTAATTATAAACTTTTTAAGACAGAATTTGGCCAAGAAAAGTATATTATAAATTTAGATATACCAGAAAGAATTGCCCTTAGTAAATATAGGTGTGGTACCCACAAACTTCCTGTAGCAACTGAAAGATATTCTAGGCAGGAGAATCAGCACCCTTGCACACTATGCAACGGCATTGAATTTGGGGATGAATACCATTATGTTTTAGTTTGTCCTGTGATTAGAGAAATAAGAGAGAGATACCTAAAGCCCTACTATTGTAAAAGACCTACCACTTTTAAATTCAGTCTGCTCCTCAATACAAGTAGTGCTAGAGAACTGAAAAGACTTGAAAAGTTTGTTAACCTTATAATGTCCTTATTTTAGATTTAATACTTTCTAGGATTTTCATTATTCTAGTATTATTTTTCAATGTATGTACTTTCATTTGTCAGAATACCTTTTATGTTTTCATTATGTACTTGCTAAATATATGTGTACATAGATATAGTTGTAATCTATTGGTCTCTTCTTTTTGTAGTTTTTGTGTAAAATATATATATTTGTGTAATTTTGTAATTCTGAGGATCAGATGTACAAAACCAGTCTACTGAGATAACATGTCTATTGTCATAATTATATATGTTCATCCACCCACCTTCATGTAAACAACTCATTACAAGAATATTTTCAATTTACTCGTGGTGCAAACAGGCGAGGAATAACAACACTATTGAGTTTCAAGCTTCATAACAAAATTGGTTGCTTACAGAACAGGTGTTTTATTACTGATTTACTGCTCAGCTAAATCAGAATGCACTTTGCGATATCTTAGTAGTTCCTATATAAAAATGTCATGATCTTTTTTTCAGGGCGCAGGATTTTCCCGATTTAGATAAAGAAGGACAATATATTTAAAATCCCCATTCTATATAATACTGTAAGTAAAATCACTCCTATAACAGCATACTCGAACGGTAATATACAGAGAATGTACGCAAGGATTTGTGATAAAAATAGAATATTGTTTATTACAATAGGAATTTAGCAGACCTAGAGTATGCTGATGATGATGCCCTTGTTAGCAGAACACCACAGGATTTGCAATGCTTGTTTACCAGATTGCATGAAATATCATGCAAGGCTGGGCTGAAGGTCAATAGAAGAAAGGCAGAGATGATGAGAACGGAGTATGCATTGGAAGATGAAATATCATTGGAAGGAGAAAGGATTTATGAAGTAGAATCATTCAAGTATTTAGGAACTATGATCTCTAATTCAGGGTCTTTAGAATTAGAGTTTAGTGAAAGATTGAATAAATGGATTTTGAGCGAAGCAAAAAATCTATTTTTGGGTGAGGTAGGTATGTTGTCCTGATGGAAGTTCCTTCTTAGTAGCTTCCTTGGTTATATTTGACTACAGTGATATATCCCAGAGAATTTTACTAAAGGTATCCAGAATTCTAACTCCGGGAGTGAGTATCCCATATATATTTTGAAAGGGATATTGCATAATATCAGAGGACGTATTCTTGACACGTCGCATAGCTATCTACACCCCTAATAGCGTTTACGTTTCGAGAGGGGAAAGTGGCAAGAATTATAGGAGAGCTGTTATTAAGGCACCACTCTTACTGTACTGTAATTGGGCGCCAGCCCGCCTCTGCGCGGCGCCATCTAGTCATTCTTTGTAGCATTACTTAGGTGTTACAGATACAGTATATTAGGGAGGGATTCATTATCCTTTGTCAAAAAGAGGGTGGGTCCATCAGGACGACATGGCTACCTCACCCAAAAATAGATTTTTCGCTTCGCTCAAAATCCGTTTTTTGGGCTCAGGCCATGTCGTCCTGATGGTAGTTTACCCAATGTATCTGTGGATTTTCAATAGTGCCAGTCATCTCGAGATAAATTTTCCTTGGTTGTCTGGACCTAGAGACACTTGATGTTACCGTTATACATCATTCAGCTGATCATGGACTATGTCAGTGCTTCCTGCCCCCTACGGGGAAGATTCTGGGAAGACACTAGGAAAAAACAAGAGGATTGTGAGTTCAAGGAACAATCTAGCAAACAAGTTTGTATATTAGTGTCCTCATATACATAAAGCATAGCTTGTACTCTGAATGGAATTGATCTGTATAGGTTACAGATACCTCCCGAGTCTGTTTGTTCACAGAGACAGATAGACAGGTTTACATTCGAATAGGAAACCTTAATTCAATGAGGTAAACAAGTTAGTATAATCAGTCAATACTAGAGACTGAACTTGAAAGCATAACAAATTATCTGAAGAATGTTTGCTGGAACAGTAATAACATCAGTTCCGAAAATTTTTCCAAATTTAAGAGGATAAAAAGACGCTCTGACACCCTTTATTGAATGGTTTAGTATATTAGAGTCGAAATGAGATGCAAAGATTCCTACTATTGTTTATTACAATAGAATACAGAAATCATGGTTGTAACATTTGCAATCAATCACATTTTTCGCTGAAAATATCTGTGTAAAAGCATAATTAGTAATAACAGAAAAATTCTATAAACTTTCATCTGAAAAGGAAACACAAGCCACTCTATGGGAAATATGGAATATTTCACTTTGGATTCTGTTGTTACAAGGAACACTTGCATACGAATATGCATGGCACATGTGTCAGTCTATTATGCTTAATGTCACCCGTGTAATTAGAACAGTCTATAGAGTCATGCACTAGACACATCACTCAACATGATACACCATAAGAGTTTATCATGTACACCCTTCACTAAAAGTCTCAAAGAGTGCACTGTTCTTCGCAGAGATCAAGCGGCAGGTTTTAGTACACTACCTGCTGCCACCACATAATGTTTGATCTCCTGTAGTTGTTTCGCATAGTGCTTGAAGAAGAGCCTGGATGACTTCCATCCAATGTAAGCGCGAAGACTTTCAAACGACATAGTTTGAAAGAAATTTAGAGACGAAGCAACTTTTCTCGGATCATGACCTGCGGGTGTACTGTCTGGATCCGCTCTGCGAATAAAATAGGTGATCTTCGCCCTTAGTTGCTTCAAGGATAATATCGAACCTGATGTTTCTCCCCTGAAAAGCTGACCTCCCTTAAAGTCTGAAGTTCTACGAAGAGAGACCTTTAGGCATTCCACTGGGCATAGGGATGCTTCTTCCTTCAGAGGGCAGATTCTCCAGGGACCCCACCTCTTAGTGGGCAGCTCATTCTTGGCGAGAAACGTTGTGTCCGGAAAAAGGTTCAGTTTTCCGCAGTCGGTGAACTGAATGTGGCCATCATCCCTCGAGAGGGCCACTATTTCGCTAACTCTGGCTCCTGAAACTAGTGCAAATAAGAATATCACCTTTGAGTCAAGTCTTTTAGAGAGCAATCTTCGTTTTTCAAGGTTGATGCTAAGTGAAAAACCTTATCCAAGGACCATGAAATGGGCTTTGGAGGGGCTGCAGGCTGAAGTTTAGTGCAGGCTTTTGGAATCTTGTTGAAGATTTCGTTGGAGAAATCTACCTGGAAGGCGTACAGCACGGGTCTGGTTAGGGCAGATTTGCACGTAGCAATCGTATTGGCTGCTAACCCTTTTTCATGGAGATGGATGAAGAAGGATAAACAGAAATCCATAGTAATCTCCTTTGGTTTCTTTGCTTTGACAAAGGTGACCCATTTTTTCCAGGAAAACTCGTATTGTCTTCTCGTTGACTTTGACTTGTATTCTTCTAAGAAGTTAATACTGTCCTCTGAAATCCCAAACCTTTTCTTGACTGCTAAGGTGAGAAAATCATGAGATGAAGGTTCTGGGTTTTCTGTGATGAAGCTGAGACAGTTGATTTCTGCATTTGTTGAGTCAGAACTGGATCCGGCAACGGGATCAGCTTCCGGCATAGTTCCGTTATCAGGGGGAACCAGACGCTGTTGGGCCACTTGTGGGCCACTATTGCTGCTGTTGCGTGAAAGGATCTCAGTTTGTTAAGGACTTTCACCAGAAGGTTGGTTGGAGGGAACAGGTAGATCTTGGACCATCTGTTCCAATCTAGGGACATTGCATCCGTTGCTTCCGCTAGAGGATCCTCGTACTGGGATACATACCGGGGTAGCCTCTTGTTGTCGCTCGTTGCGAAGAGGTCTACTTACAGTCCTGGGACTTTGCGTAAAATGAAGGAGAATGATCTTGCGTCTAGGGACCGTTCTGACTCTATCGGGTTGAACCTGGATAGAGCGTCCACCGTCACATTGCGGAACCCTTGAAGGTGAACTGCTGACAAGTGCCATCTCTTCTTCTCCGCTATCCGGAGGATGGCCAATATTACTTGATTGATTTGAGGCGATCTCGAGCCCTGTCGATTTAGGCATCTCATTACAACCTCTCTGTCTAATACCAGTCGGATGTGGATTGAGCAGCAAAGTTTCAGTTTTTTCAGTGAAAGAAAAACTGCCATGGCTTCCAGAAAGTTGATGTGGAAGGTTTTGAAGAGGGAAGACCAGGTTTCTTGGACTATCCGATTGTGAGAATGGCCTCACCACCCTTCCTTCGAGACATCCGTGTGAATGGTGACTGACGGTGGAGGCGGTTTTAAGGGTACCTTCTTCTTTAGATACTTGACCTCCGACCATGGCTTGCGGAGGGATCGCAGATGATTTGGTATCGGTCTTTTTAGATCTTTTCGAGCGTTTCATGCGTATTTTCTCGAAACTCCTAATGCATCTTTTAATTGAGCTCTCAATATTGGGTCTGTCACTGAGGTGAACTGGAGAGACCCCAACACTCCTTTTGCCTTCTTAATATCCTGGCGGATTGAAGGAGTCTCTTGACAGATCCGGCTATCTCTCTCCTCTTCTTTGATGGAATGGAGAGGCAGTGTGACTGTAAGTTCCAGTGGACACCCAGCCACTGGAACTTCTGAGCTGGAGATAGTCGAGACTTTTCCAAGTTGATCTTGAATCCTAGGTGTTCCAGGAACTGGATCACTTCCTTGGAGGCTTGCGTGCACTCTTCTTTGGATGCTGCCCACACCAGCCAGTCATCCAGGTAGGTTACTACCTGAATTCCCTTTAGGCGTGGTTGATGAATGACTGCATTCGCAAGCTTGGTGAATACCCTTGGGGCTATGTTCAGACCGAAGGGCATGGCTCTGAAAACGTATTGTCTTTTCTGTAGCTTGAATCTTAGGTAGGGGGAACTTGACGGTTGATTGGAACGTGCCAGTACGCATCCGTCATGTCTATGGAGACTGTGTATGACTGTTTGGGCAAAAGGGTCCTTATATGTTCGAGCGTCAGCATTCTGAACTTGTAGTTCACTATGAACTTGTTGAGTGGTGAAAGGTCCAGAATGACTCTGAGCTTTTCCGAGTCTTTCTTTGGAACACAGAATAGCCTTCCTTGGAATTTGATGGACTTTGCCCTCCTTACAACTCTCTTGTCTAAGAGTTCCTGAACGTATTCTTCCAATTTGGGGGTTGAGTGTTGGAAGAATTGAGGGAAGGTCGGTGGAGTTGTATTCCAACTCCACCCCAGTCCATTCTTGATTTTGCTGTGGGATCGAAGGTCCAGCGATCCCGAAAGAGGAGAAGTCTCCCTCCTACCTGTAGCATCTCATTTGGAGTGCTGGTTGGAGGGTTTGCCTCCTTGGCCACGTCCACCTCTGTTGGCCCTACCTCTAGAGGGCGTCTAGAGGATCCTCGAAAGGAACCTCGAGACCTCGGCCTAAAGGTCGTCGATTGCCTTTCAAAGGCTGGGGCGAAGACGGGCGACTGAGTCGCCACTGGTTGGGACACCAGCTGGAAAGTGGTGGGTGGTTGTGCCACCGTCTGGGGCACCACGGCCACGGGGAGCTGTTGTTGTTGTCATGGACGAGAGGGCACTCTGGGTCGTTTTGTCTTCCTTTTCGGCTGGGGATCCTCTTCAGCGGAAGACTTTCTTTTGGAGGACAAGCCCCACTTGGAGAGGAGATTCCTGTTCTCCGTTGCGGCTTTGTCCACAACCTCTTTAACCCTGGATAGGTACGGTCCTCGGACACCCCTTTAAGGGTATACTCGGACGCGAACGACCCCGACGCCAAAAAAAATTCTTGAAAAATCAGTTTTTGCAGTAACCTCCTTTTTTCTTTTGCCAAAAAAAACTTCAATGAATGCTTAAAACAACTGTATAGATAAATACTACTCATCTGCAGAAAAACTATTTATTATAAATATTTTAAAAAATTAAGTAGAAAAAAAAAAAGACCTGACATAAAAATTCATAAAAAAAAAGTTTATACATATATACACAAATCCTTTTAGGAATTGATTCTTGAATGTTTAGGACACATCTTGATGTATTTTGGATGAAGTCAGACCCATGGAGGTGAAGATCTGAAATGAGAAAAAAAGGGTAACTTTTTTTGGCCAAAAAAATTTGTCCAAATTTCATGAATTTTTTTGGGTACCCAAATGAAATAGGAAGTGGCTAATTTTTTTAGGGAATAAACATATGTTATCCTAAAATAGAAATATGTAAAAAAATCTTCATTATTTTGTAAATTACATTTATATCAGGGGCCATATCTAAAGGTAATTTTTTGAGTACTTAGAAATTCCGTAAAAAAATACATATATTTAATATATAATATGATATTTATGCAGATAAAAATATACCAAAATATCACAAATTCTATAGGGAACAAGAATATATATAGATAGGGCAGCTTACGCTTCGGATATGTCCACAAAATGGCCGCCAACCACACTGACTCAGACTCCCTAATCTGCCACTTGAAATGTAGGAAGGGTATGTCATTTTCAAGGTGTTATTTACTAATCTAATTATTATTGGATATGCATAAAAATTGTATGGTGGGTTGCTGGATAATTGTCGATTATTTTACGACTATAAAATTAAAATTCTGACCCAAAAAAATTTTTTTGAAGGGAAATAAAATCGAAAAAAAAAATGTAAAACAATATTTTAGCTAAAAAAATTTGATGATATTCAATCAAAAAAAAAGTAAACAAAATTTTCCGACAAATAAACATCTAGAGGAATCATTACTCTGTGATAGTTCCTTAGTACGTAGTAATTTTGAAAGAATTGGGAAAAAACGAAAAAATGGCAATCACCGGAAAATCGAACACATACCTATATATACGCCATATCTGGCTAAAAAAAAGATAGGCATGGGTAGCCAGATCATCTAGAAACACTTTCCAACACTATAAAAATATAAGTTTTGCGACACTACTTGCCAATTCCTTACGGTAACATGACTAAGCAAAAAAATGCAAAACAAATAAAAAGGGGCACTCGAGGAAAAATGGCTAACATTCTAATATACGGCATTTCAGAAAAAAAAAATTCAGCCACGTGCTAGGCAAACCATCAAGGCACATTTTCCGACAAATAAACATCTAAATGAATAATTACTCTGTGATAGTTCCTTAGTACGTAGTAATTTTGAAAGAAATGGGAAAAAACGAAAAAATGGCAATCACAGGAAAATCGAACACATACCTATATATACGCCATATCTGGCTAAAAAAAGAAGATAGGCATGGGTAGCCAGATCATCTAGAAACACTTTCCAACACTATAAAATTATAAGTTTTGCGACACTACTTGCCAATTCCTTACGGTAACATGACTAAGCAAAAAAATGCAAAACAAATAAAAAGGGGGACTCGTGGAAAAATGGCCATTCTAATATACGGCATTTCAGAAAAAAAAAATTTCAGCCACGTGCTAGGCAAACCATCAAGGCATATTTTCCGACAAATAAACATATAAATGAAATATTACTCTGTGATAGTTCCTTAGTACGAAGTAATTTTGAAAGAAATGGGAAAAAACGAAAAAATGGCAATCACAGGAAAATCGAACACATACTTATATATACGCCATATCTGGCTAAAAAAAAAATAGGCATGGGTAGCCAGATCATCTAGAAACACTTTCCAACACTATAAAAATATAAGTTTTGCGACACTACTTGCCAATTCCTTACGGTAACATGACTAAGCAAAAAAATGCAAAACAAATAATAAGGGGCACTCGCGGAAAAATGCCCAACATTCTAATATACGGCATCTCAGATAAAAAAAAAGACATGCACGTGTTAGCCCAACCATCAAGGCACACTTTCTAACACATAAACATGAAAAAAAAATCAATAATATACGGCAATTCCTTACTACGTAGTAAATTTTTACAAATATTGAAAAAAAACAGAAATTGGCAACCGCAGTTAAATACCCAATATACCAATAACTACGTCGTATCTGACAAAAACAAAATCACGCATGGGTAGCCAGATCATCTAGACACACTTTCCAACACTAAAAAAGCAAAAGTTTTACGACACTATTTCGCAATATCTTACGGAAAAATGACCTGGCAAAAAAATGAAAAAAAATGAAAAAGGGACACTCGCGGTAAAATGCCCGACATTCTAATATACGACATCTCAGATAAAAAAAAAGACATGCACGTGTTAGCCCAACCATCAAGGCACACTTTCTAACACATAAACATGAAAAAAAAATGAATAATATACGGCAATTCCTTACTACGTAGTAATTTTTACAAATATTGAAAAAAAAACAGAAATTGGTAACCGCAGTTAAATACCCAATATACCAATAACTACGTCGTATCTGACAAAAACAAAGTCATGCATGGGTAGCCAGATCATCTAGACACACTTTCCAACACTAAACAAGCAAAAGTTTTACGACACTATTTGGTAATATCTTACGGAAAAATGACTTGGCAAAAAAATGAAAAAAAATGAAAAAGGGGCACTCGCGGTAAAATGGTCCTCGTGGTGATGAACGACATTTTAACTAAAAAAAAAAACATGCACATGGTAGCCAAACAATCCACCAAGACTTTCCACAACTGATAACCTATACAAGTTGAACCATTCTACGACAATTTCATAATACGTAATAACTTTGATAATTATGCAAACTACCCCAGAAGGGTAAACTCGGACGCGAACGACCCCGACGCGTCTCAGAAATCGGGGAAGGAGTACAGCTACAGCAATGCACATCTGGACACTACTAGAGCGTGTAGGGGAGACACCTCCTGCAGGTCGATCACCCACAAATTCAGTCACGGGGGTGAGTCACGTGAGAAAAACCTGTTTTTTTTTGACGCTCGGGGTCGCAAACGACCCACCGTACCTATCCAGGGTTAACCACTTCACTTGGGAAGAGGTCTTTTCCCCAGATGTTGGAGGCTATCAGTTTCCTTGGTTCGTGTCTCATCGCAGCTGAGGCGAACACGAACTCTCTGCAAGCACGGTGGCCCTTAATGAAGTTTTATAGGTCTTTGGTGACTGTTGCCAAAAGAGCTTTGGCAAAGACCATGAACATATCTGGGGTCTCGGGAACACTTGCCATCGTCTCTAACCCAGTTTGTAGAGACATAGAGGCGGCAAGTCGTTCTTTGGTCTCCTGCTCCCTGCGCAGGTGAAAGTCCGACAACTTTGGGAGGTCTTAATCAGGCAATGTCAGCCTCCAGCTTCCCGACTGAGAAGGTGTTATAGACATCCTTCCAGTCCGCATCATCAGATGGTAGGGCAAGGGAAAAGGGTTTACACTCCTCGAGTGTAGGACAAGGTTTTCCTGCCTCGACTGCCTTCAAGGCTGCCCTAAACCCTTTTTCCATAAAGGGGAAGGCACGGGAAGAATCAGCAATGAAGGAAGGGTTCTTCTTGCTGAGAGCCGGTACCTTGGAGCTAGAGAAGGCCCTCTCCTTCAAGGTTTTGGTAAACAAGGCTTGGCCTTGGGGAGGTCCAGAATGATGACCTCTTTCGGCTCTGTTCTTCTTTGGAAGAAGGTTCTGTGACGGCGCCGAGTAAGGTTGTGAACTCAAAGGCAGGTTGGAAACGACTGAGTTATATTATTGTAGAACATTCTCCTTATATACAAAACCTCGAGGCAACAGGACATAATAAGTTCACAAGACAGACAATATTACAGAGGAAAAACCAGACATGAATTTTCATGTTCGTTTTAGTGCGAGGGAAGAGCGAAGATACAAGCATAATATATACAAAAGGAATTATGTACAATTGTGTGAAACACGGTTGGTACATGGCTCCCCCCCCCCTAAAAATGACATACTGTACATGTTAAATAGGGTGCCCTGATCTAGAGAGGCGAACTGTAGGCGGGTCATATGGCAAAAGATAAGCAGGTTTTAGACGATCAATGGAGACCCAGTCTTCTTTGCCTCGAATGTTTAGGAGGAATGCTTTCGGACTGCGTCGGATCACAAGGAAAGGGCCCGTGTAAGGGGGCGTTAGTGGTGGCTTGCTGGTGTCGTTGCGCAGGAAGACGTGCGTTGCAGAGTGCAAGTCCGTTGGTATGTGATGCTTCGCTGGGGGCTTGTAAGTCTGGCGGCACAGAGTAAATTTTCCCACGACGTGAGGTATGCGCTGGAGATCGTCGGAGGAGGTTGTAGAAGGAAAAAATTCGGCAGGGACGACCAACGGGTCGCCATACACCATTTCAGCTGCCGAGACGTCGAGGGCGTCTTTAGGAGTGGTCCTTAGTCCCAGGAGGACCCAGGGAAGCTGAGTAAACCAGTTGCAATCCTTGCAGCGGGACATCAAAGCTGCTTTGAGGGTGCGATGAAAACGTTCAACCATTCCATTGGCAGCGGGGTTGTAGGCCGTAGTCTGATGTAGGGTGATGCCCAGGAGATTCGCTGATGACGTCCACAATTGAGAGGTGAAAGTGGTTCCCCTGTCAGAAGTAATATGCTCAGGGATACCGAATCTTGAAATCCATCCAGAGAGTAAGGCAGATGTACATGAGAAGGACGTTGCAGTTTCCATGGGAATGGCTTCAGGCCAACGAGTGGAGCGGTCGATGACGGTAAACAGGTAACGATGTCCTTGTGATGTGGGTAGGGGGCATACAACGTCGACGTGAATGTGTGCGAAACGACGCTGAGGTTGAGGAAAGGTGCCCACTCCTGAATCCGTGTGTCGATGTACTTAGGAAGTTTGGCAAGAAGTACAGGCGCGGACCCAATCCTTAGCATCTTTAGAAATGCCGTGCCAAATGAACTTTGCCTTCAGCAGCTGTGCAGTAGAACGGCACGAGGGATGTGAAAGGCCGTGAATGAAATCAAACACCTGTCGGCGCATGGGAGCAGGAATCCAAGGTCGCGGTCTACCAGTACTGACGTCATAGAGGAGGGTGGTGTTGGAGTCTTCGAGGAGAAAATCTTCCCAAGAGAGGGACGTGCAGGATGTCCTACAAGCTTATTACTCTGGATCCTGTCGTTGGGTTTCAGCCAGGGCGTTGTAATCCAATCCCAGTTGAACGGCAGCCAACGTGTTTCTTGACAGGGCATCGGCAACGGGATTCATTTTCCCAGGGACGTATTGGAGGGTGCAATTGTATTCAGCCACGGCGGAGAGATGTCGGCGTTGACGGGCGGACCAGGCGTCAGACTGTCGAGTGAAGGCGTGCATCAGAGGCATGTGGTCTGTGCGAATGACGAAGGGCGTACATTCTAAGAAGTTGCGAAAGTGACGGACAGCCAAGTGCACCGCCAGCAATTCTCGATCGAAGGTAGAATAACCCGATTCTGCCTTGGACAGTTTTCTGCTGAAGAAGGCCAATGGGCGGGGCGAGCCTTTGACCACCTGCTCGAGTACTGCACCAATAGCGTCGTTGCTGGCATCGGTGGAGAGAAGGAGAGGGGAGTGTGGGATAGGAAAAGTGAGAGCCGCAGCAGTTGATAGGGCCTTCTTTGCATTGCAGAAGGCTGCTTCTTGAAGGGGACCCCACTTCAGGTCCTTTGGCTTGCCCTTGAGGGAGGCGTAGAGGGGAGCAAGAGTGGCGGCAATGGCTGGCAGAAAACGGTGATAATAGTTGATCATGCCCAAGAATTCCTGCAGAGCTTTGACGGTCGAGGGCGCGGGGAAATTCTGAAAGGCTGCTACCTTCTCAGGGAGGGGATGGACTCCTTCAGGAGTGATACGGTGCCCTAAGAACGACACTTCGTTGGCGCCAAAGGTACACTTGTCGTACCGGACTACAAGGCCGTTTTGTTGCAGGCGGTCGAGCACGATGCGCAGGTGACGGAAGTGTTCCTCTTTTGAGGAGGAGAACACAAGTATGTCGTCCACATAACATACACAGAAAGAGAGATCCCCTAAGATGCCATCCATGAGACGTTGAAACGTTGCCCCAGCATTACGAAGGCCAAAACAGGAGTAATTGAAGGTGTATGTGCCAAACGGAGTGGTGATGGCGGTCTTGGGGATGTCTTCTGGTTTCATAGGCACCTGATAATACCCCTTCAAGAGGTCGAGCGTAGAGAAAACCTTCGCTTTGTGCATGTAGGAGGTTACATCGGCAATGTTTGGGAGGGGGTAGTGATCCGGTTCTGTTTGCATGTTCAGGCGCCTGTAATCCCCGCACGGACGGAGGGAGCCGTCTTTCTTCAGAACGATGTGTAAGGGTGACGACCATGGGCTGGAGGCCTTTTGGCAAAGGCCCATTTCCTCCATTTCGGTGAACGTCTGTTTGGCGGCTGCCAATCGTTCCGGTGCCAGATGTCTGAATTTTGCGAAGACTGGGGGTCCCGTCGTCTTGATATAGTGATAAATACCGTGCTAGGCAGGAACCGTGGGCGTTTGGCGAAGTTCTGGACGGAAAACTTCTGGGTACGGCGTGAGGAGGTGGGCGTAGTCATCCGTGGGTGCGCTGATGTGGAGAGCGAGGTTAGAGGGGGCGGGTTGAAGAGGTGTCGACAAGTACGAGTCTGCGTTGACCAATCGTCGGTGGGCGACATCGACCAGAAGGTGGAAATGAGAGAGGAAATCCGCACCGAGGATTGGCATTGTGACGTCAGCAACGAGAAACTTCCAATTGAATTTACCGTTTCGGAACGATAATGTGAGGTTCTCGTAACCGTAGGTGGGTATCGCAGATCCGTTGGCAGCTACCAAGCGGACGTCGGCAGATGTAGACAGACTACGTTGTGCCTTGAAGAGTTTCCTTGGCAAAAGAGAACGACAAGCACCCGTTTCTACCAAAAATCGCACGCCCGTTCCTGCATCCTGTAAAAAGAAAAGGTTAGAAACATGGGAGGCCACCGCCACAAGCGATGGCCTACTTACACGTTTTTTTGCCACTGACAATCTTTGGCACATTTCTTCGCTGTTGCCCCGAATCTGAAGTGGTAGTAGCAAAACTGCGGCGGATGGGAGGTAGTAAGTGGCTGTAGAAGTCGTTCGTTGGGGCGCGAACGATTGGTGGGTGGTGGGCGGCTTTTTCGCCGCTTCGGCACGTCACGGGGTAGGCGTGTATGTCCTACAGCATTCATGTCAGCTTCGGTTGACGTTGAATAGGCATCCTCGTCGTCAGGGGTGGAGGCGTTGATGGAGGTCTTGAAGTGGCTGTCCATAAGGGCGTTTGCTTTGGTCATCAAGTCCTTTATGGGTAAAATATCGACATCGGGTATAGCAGCGCGTACAGGTTCGGGTAAACGGCGTATCCAAAGGGCACCAAGTAGGTTTACCTCACGAGGAGAGCCGTCTCCGGCAGGTTGAAGGCGAGCGATACTGGTCATTTGCCTGAGGGCAAGCGAAGCCCTTTGGTCCCCCAACGGTTGTTGCGAGAGCTGAAAAAGCTTTGCTATACGGGCGGCTGGCGACGACGAGTACTGCTGTAGAAGGTATGTTTTGAGGGCGTCATACGCTATTGGGGTGTTTCCTTGTTCACAAAGCCAGTCGGATATTTCTGGGAAGGTGTCCTCGGGTATCGCCGCGAGAACATAATCCGCTTTGGTGGTTGAGCGAGTCAATCCCCCTGATACGGAAGAGGACTTCTGCGCGTTGAAACCAAGCAAACGCCTCTGCGGTGGCGAACAGAGAAAGTTTCAATGGGGCGGCCGCAACGCCAACTGCTGTAGTAGAGTCCGTCTCCGTCATAGTACCAACGATGGAGTGGCGAGGGAGGGGAGTGTGAAAGGCAGTGGGAGCGAGTCGACTTCCGGGGTCACCAATGTGACGGCGCCGAGTAAGGTTGTGAACTCAAAGGCCGGTTGGAAATGACTGAGTTATATTATTGTAGAACATTCTCCTTATATACAAAACCTCAAGGCAACAGGACATAACAAGTTCACAAGACAGACAATATTACAGAGGAAAAACCAGACATGAATTTTCATGTTCGTTTTAGTGCGAGGGAAGAGCGAAGATACAAGCATAATATATACAAAAGGAATTGTGTACAATTGTGTGAAACACGGTTGGTACAGTTCCGTACTCAGGCGGACGTAACAATCCGGATAGGCCCCTTTGCTGGGCCAGAACTCCACATCATCTACTGGGACAGTACCCAGTTTCTCGGAGAGGAAGATCATCCCCATTGACATCGTCATGTGCTCAGCATACCTCCGAGGATTGATGTCAGAAAAGGCGGGAAGTTCTTTGATGTTTAGCTTCTTGGGGGCTAAACGCGTAGACACGAGCGTGTGCATTTCAGTCCGTAGAGAAGCCTCCTTCTCGGACAACTGCTTTTGTATGTCCTGAAACATGGACAAAAGCGAATGCAGCGTATTGGTGATCGAGTCTAGCTGGGGAGCAGAAGAAGAAGTCGACGGAACAGGGCCAGCCACCGTAGCTGAAGAAACAGAAATCGTTTCGGCTTTCTCTTCGTTGTCTTCAGGAGGACAGACATTTTCTTGCTCTAGTTCTTCCACAAGGAGACTACGTTCAGTCTCCTCGGAGACAACTGACATGTTGTCTTCTAAATGGATGTCCTTCAAGGCATCGGATACATCAGATTCTACCTGAATCTGGAGGAGGGGAATCTCAGGTTGAGCCTGGGGAACATTTGCATCCGAAGATGCCCTAGGGAACAGACAAACCGTCATCTTCTCATTAGGAAGATATGGGCCAGAGTAGTTCTTCTGAAAACCTCTGACCCATTTTCGCAGCGTATCTTTTGCTGCATCCCTTGACTCTGTGGACTTCTGATCATCAAAAGCCTCTTTTACCAGTTTGTCACAAACAGTACATACCTTTTGGTCCCAATACTTCAGATATCCCTTTTGGTCCCAATACTTCAGATATCCCTTCGTAATTGCGCAGGTCACGTGGGTCCTGCACATATCATGGCCGCAGAAGTTCTTACTGCGGACCTTGCAGAAATGGTTCCCGCACTCGGGATGCTCCTCCTGTAAAGAAAGAAAAGCATATAAATATTCGGTGTGGGAAATAATTCCGAGAAAGGCCTCCCCGTTTCTGATTTCCGGACCCGAGCCTGAAGGATAGAGCGCCAACACTCGAGTTGTTCTTCTTCAAATTTTCATGAGTACGTGGTTTGCTGAAGGGTGCTTTTTAGAAATACAAGGATCATTCTTGAAACTCCAGGGGAAAGTAATTATAAAGAAATCCTACTGTCTGGTTTATAAAAATTAATATACATAAAAAAATAATTAAGTGGCGTATAGTGATGTTCAATAACACAGAAAACAATCCTAGCTAAACAGACTTATAAATAGATACTGAGATGTAAATAGCAATAAGCTAGGATCAGTGAGTTACGTAAATGAAAGAGTTACTTAACCCTGGATAGGTACGGTGGGTCGTCCGCGACCCCGAGCGTAAAAAAAAAAACAGGTTTTTCTCACGTGACTCACCCCCGTGACTGAATTTGTGGGTGATCGACCTGCAGTAGGTGTCTCGCCTACACGCTCTAGTAGTGTCCAGATGTGCATTGCTGTAGCTGTACTCCTTCCCCGATTTCTGAGACGTGTCGGGGTCGAGCGCGACCGAGTTTACCCTTCTAAGGTAATTTGCATAATTATCAAAGTTATTACGTATTATGAAATTGTCGTAGAATGGTGCAACTTGTATAGGTTATCAGTTGTGGAAAGTCTTGGTGGATTGTTTGGCTACCATGTGCATGATTTTTTTTTTAGTTAAAATGTCGTTCATCACCACGAGGACCATTTTACCGCGAGTGCCCCTTTTTCATTTTTTATCATTTTTTTGCCAAGTCATTTTTCCGTAAGATATTGCCTAATAGTGTCGTAAAACTTTTGCTTTTTTAGCGTTGGAAAGTGTGTCTAGATGATCTGGCTACCCATACGTGACTTTGTTTTTGTTAGATACGACGTAGTTATTGGTATATTGGGTATTTAACTGCGGTTGCCCATTTCTGTTTTTTTCCAATATTTGTAAAAATTTACTACATAGTAAGGAATTGCCGTATATTATTGATTTTTTTTCATGTTTATGTGTTAGAAAGTGTGCCTTGATGGTTGGGCTAACACGTGCATGTCTTTTTTTTTATCTGAGATGCCGTATATTAGAATGTTGGGCATTTTACCGCGAGTGCCCCTTTTTCATTTTTTTTCATTTTTTTGCCAAGTCATTTTTCCGTAAGATATTGCCAAATAGTGTCGTAAAACTTTTGCTTTTTTAGTGTTGGAAAGTATGTCTAGATGATCTGGCTACCCATGCGTGACTTTGTTTTTGTCAGATACGACGTAGTTATTGGTATATTGGGTATTTAACTGCGGTTGCCAATTTCTGTTTTTTTTTTTCAATATTTGTAAAAATTTACTACGTAGTAAGGAATTGCCGTATGTTATTGATTTTTTTTTCATGTTTATGTGTTAGAAAGTGTGCCTTGATGGTTGGGCTAACACGTGCATGTCTTTTTTTTTTATCTGAGATGCCGTATATTAGAATGTTGGGCATTTTTCCGCGAGTGCCCCTTTTTATTTGTTTTGCATTTTTTTGCTTAGTCATGTTACCGTAAGGAATTGGCAAGTAGTGTCGCAAAACTTATATTTTTATAGTGTTGGAAAGTGTTTCTAGATGATCTGGCTACCCATGCCTATTTTTTTTAGCCAGATATAGCGTATATATAGGTATGTGTTCGATTTTCCTGTGATTGCCATTTTTTCGTTTTTTTCCATTTCTTTCAAAATTACTACGTACTAAGGAACTATCACAGAGTAATGATTCATTTAGATGTTTATTTGTCGGAAAATGTGCCTTGATGGTTTGCCTAGCACGTGACTGAATTTTTTTTTTCTGAAATACCGTATATTAGAATGTTACCCATTTTTCCGCGAGTTCCCCTTTTTATTTGTTTTGCATTTTTTTGTTTAGTCATGTTACCGTAAGGAATTGGCAAGTAGTGTCGCAAAACTTATATTTTTATAGTGTTGGAAAGTGTTTCTAGATGATCTGGCTACCCATGCCTATCTTTTTTTTAGCCAGATATGGCGTATATATAGGTATGTGTTCGATTTTCCTGTGATTGCCATTTTTTCGTTTTTTCCCATTTCTTTCAAAATTACTACGTACTAAGGAACTATCACAGAGTAATGATTCATTTAGATGTTTATTTGTCGGAAAATGTGCCTTGATGGTTTGCCTAGTACGTGGCTGAATTTTTTTTTTTCTGAAATGCCGTATATTAGAATGTTGGCCATTTTTCCGCGAGTGCCCCTTTTTATCTGTTTTGCATTATTTTGCTTAGTCATGTTACCGTAAGGAATTGGCAAGTAGTGTCGCAAAACTTGTATTTTTATAGTGTTGGAAAGTGTTTCTAGATGATCTGGCTACCCATGCCTATCTTTATTTTTAGCCAGATATGGCGTATATATAGGTATGTGTTCGATTTTCCTGCGATTGCCACTTTTTCGTTTTTTCCCATTTCTTTCAAAATTACTACGTACTAAGGAACTATAACAGAGTAATGATTCCTCTAGATGTTTATTTGTCGGAAAATTTTGTTTACTTCTTTTTTGATTGAATATCATCAAATTTTTTTAGCTAAAATATTATATTGTTTTACATTATTTTTTTTTTCGATTTTATTTCCCTTCAAAAAAAATTTTTTGGGTCAGAATTTTAATTTTATAGTCGTAAAATAATCGACAATTATCCAGCAACCCACCATACAACTTTTATGCATATCCAAGAATAATTAGATTAGTAAATAACACCTTGAAATTGACATACCCTTCCTACATTTCAAGTGGCAGATTAGGGAGTCTGAGTCAGTGTGGTTGGCGGCCATTTTGTGGACATATCCGAAGCGTAAGTTGCCCTATCTATATATATTCTTGTTCCCTATAGAATTTGTGATATTTTGGTATATTTTTACCTGCATAAATATCATATTATATATTAAATATATGTATTTTTTTACGAAATTTCTAAGTACTCAAAAAATTACCTTTAGATATGGCCCCTGATATAAATGTAATTTACAAAATAATGAAGATTTTTTTACATATTTCTATTCTAAGATAACATATGTTTATTCCCTAAAAAAATTAGCCACTTCCTATTTCATTTGGGTACCCAAAAAAATTCATGAATTTTGGACAAATTTTTTTGGCCAAAAAAAGTTACCCTTTTTTTCTCATTTCAGATCTTCACCTCCATGGGTCTGACTTCATCCAAAATACATCAAGATGTGTCCTAAACATTCAAGAATCAATTCCTAAAAGGATTTGTGTATATATGTATAAACTTTTTTTTATGAATTTTTATGTATGGTCTTTTTTTTCTACTTAATTTTTTAAAATATTTATAATAAATAGTTTTTCTGCAGATGAGTAGTATTTCTCTTTACAGTTGTTTTAAGCATTCATTGAAGTTTTTTTTGGCAAAAGAAAAAAGGAGGTTACTGCAAAAACTGATTTTTCAAGAATTTTTTTTGGCGTCGGGGTCGCGCGCGTCCGAGTATACCCTTAAAGGGGTGTCCGAGGAGCGTACCTATCCAGGGTTAAATACAAACCAATTGTGGTTAAACATCCAAAGCTTGAAGAGCATTTGGAACAGAACGCAACCAAGTGCTGTTTTCTTAAAAATTGTCGACGGTCGGTTGCATCCTCAAGCAATGTACTGTGAGCTCACGAAATGAGAGAAAATCATCTACAGAGGAATGAAGTGATGAAAGGTAAAGCATTACAGGGGAATGATGGCCATGTTAGCAGCAATGAATATTCAAGGGTATAATAATGAAGGTTACAAAGGAAACAAAAGAAAAAACGAGATGCGTAAAACACAGAAAATAACAAACAAAAATAAAAAATGGAATAACGGGGGTGGCTAAAATAAAGTGTGGAAAAAATTTCCTCACCCTGCCAAGTAAGAGCAAGAGAGAAGGGGGGTGTCTACTAACAAGAGGTGGAGGGTACGAAAGGAAGGGGGCATTCCCTATCCCTTTCAAATTTACAGCACTTTCTCGAATAAGGCACAGGCTTTATCTGCCGCCGCCCTACGAGGTTGCCCTCGAAAGGACACAGGATCAGGTTTGGGAAGTGGGGCGACATCATCAGAAGAATCGTCATTTAGAGGGTCCTCTGAGGGAGGATCTGGTAACTGGGGTGTCGTGAGTGAATCAGGACCACCTTACTCCAGTTCAGTGATATAGGGACCTGCGACATTTATCTCCAATGGGATAAGACGGTTAATGGGACGCACATATATTCCATGACGGGTGCGCACCTTCACAGATCTAATATGACCATCTTGACCGGGGTAGGTTTCAAGAATACGGGCCATGGGATAATCTTCCCGATTTACTTCATCCAAAATTAACAAACATAAATCTGCAATTTTAAGAGGCACAGGGTGGATATGATTATTTTTTATGTGACGTTCACGAAGGGAATTGACAATCCTGGGTCCATCGTTTTAAAAACACTTGCAACATGTTCGTGAGGTTCTGGTAACTAGCTGGGAGGCTGTTTCCTTCCCTATATGTGGGGTCATTGAGGTCGGTCATAAAGACCTGAGGAGTAAGTGAGAGGGTTCGACCGTAAAGCAGATGAGTCGGAGTCAAGGGGGTATCAGTAACGTCGTTGACATCCAAGTAAACTAAAGGTCTATCGTTGTTGATGACGCATTCGGCTTCTTGTACCAAAGTGCCATATTCATTATTGGTAGGATACAAGTGATACATGGCTTTCCTTAAATTAAATTTGATGAAGCCTATTAGCCTTTCATAAAAACATCCCTGCCAAGGGGTACGGGGAGTGATGAATTTCCAGGTCAGGTTATGGGAAGATTTAAACCCATCAATTACAGGGTGATGCATAAGTTCAGTTAGAAGAGTTTGACCAGCTTAGAAAGTGGAAGCATTATCAGAGACGATACAGTGTGGCATACCAAATCGAGCGGCAAATCTGCGCACGGCTTGCACAAATTCAATGACCGTTAACGAAGTTGTGACTTCTAGAGCTACGGCTCTGGTTGCTGCGCAGGTGAAAAGCAAGATGTAAACAAAATCTACATGTGAATTGTATACCTTAAAAGCTCCAGTGAAATCTAAGCCAGTTACTCGGAAGGGCACTCTTGAAATGAGGCGATTGGGATGATACTGGGCTAATGGAGGCATTGCGTACGAGGCCGCTTGCACCTTCCGGCAATGGATGCAACGGCGCAAAATTTTCTTGATTTGCTGCCGCATTTGGGGAACCCAAAATTGTTTACGCAATTCAACAAGGAGTGCAGAAGTATTACAGTGCAGCAAACGTTCATGCCAATGTATGACGATAAGTGTCCAAAGGGCACAATGATGTTCCAGCGAAATGGGATCTACATAATCTAATTCCACGGGGGCATTACTGAGACGGGAACTAGCTTTGAGAAGACCTTGGTTATCCAGGTAAGGTTTACGTTGGCCGATGAAAGCTCGTTCGTCCGAATTAAGACGAACGTCTTCACCTTACACCTGCTTCAGAATGTTAGGATAACTTTGGGCCTGGGAACATTTCAACATGACTGTTAAGGGTGGAAGGTTGAATTTATTGGTTAGATTAGGGTAACGTTGTGACAAGGGTTGTATCCATTGGGGAATTAAACGAAGGAGTGCAGTGTAGCACTTGATCACGTCGTCAAGGGACCTGTAATGATCAAACAGTCGTACTCCCTGGGGATCGAGCCGAATAGAGCATGCACATATCTCCGGGTTAATAGAGAACCTGCTTTGATTGGGGTACTCTGAAGGATTACTGAGCCAAGGAGGGCCTTGTAGCCAAAATTTATTCTTAAGAATATGCCTGACAGTGTCACCACGCGATGCCAGGTCCACAGGATTGCTATTAGTGGGGACATGCTTCAGGTTAAGATTACAAGTTAATTTAATGTTGATTATCTCCTCCACACGGTTAAGGACGTAAGGGGAGTTACTTTTAGAATTATGGACCCACTGGAGGGCAGTTGAAGCGTCGGACCAAACAGTGACCGAAGCGTATATGCCAGGGCGCAGTTCTGACAAGTGTTTGGCTAAACGACAGCCCAGTAAGGGCGCAGTCAACTCAAGTTTGGGAATGGTTAAACTTTCGTCCATTTCCAACATGCGTTTAAGGGTGACTCGGGCTTTAGCCGGAAGGAGGCGAGAATTACCTTCCTGGGTGACTATATAAGCAGCTACTCCAAAAGCGAGCTTGGAAGCATCGGCAAAAATGTGCAATGCTGGTTGACTGCCATCATGCGCATTACGAGGGACTTTAATTTGTTCAAGACCTTTGTACCTTTTGATGATATTACTCAGTTCTTGAACTTGCTCAGGGTTAATAGGGGTGTCCCAGCCCTTGTCAGTCATCCACAGTTTTTGAATGTACAGTTTGCCTATAATTGTAACAGGAGAAATAAGACCAATAGGGTCATAAATGGAAGAGAACAAGGACACTATTAATAATAATGATAATAATAATAATAATAATAATTCTTTATTTCCAATCTATACATTGGGTATTAATATCCATGTTAAGGATAATCCAAAGCATCAAGTACATATAGAAACTAAACATAATATAAAAGTTTTAAAAGTATTGATAAAAATATACGTACTCAAAATAATAAAAAGGCATTTAAAACTATAACCACGAGTCTTATAAAAGTCAGGAGAAAAACAAAATGTATAATAGTTCTAAAAGTATTGATAAAAATATATGCATTTAAAACGTTAAGAGCATATAAAACCATATTATTAGAACATTAAAAGTATTGCTAGAAATATAAGTTGTTAAAACATTGAAAACCATAAAACATCATAAAAATCTATAAAGCTCAAAGGAAAAATTAAACTAACACATTATATCACTTTTAAATATAGATATAAATATAAGTAGCTAAAACATTAAATGTAAGATATAATATAAAGATCAAGTACCATTTAAAAGATGTTTCTTTAATTTGTATTTAAAAGACGGTAACGAATTAGTTTCTTTTAAAGAGACTGGTATACTGTTCCAAAAATGGGGACCCCTCACTGTCATCTCTCTCGATCCCATATCAGTTCGAACTCTCCTTTCGAACAAATTGTTAGCCTGTCTGGTAATGGAGTTCACAGTCTGAAGATTATATAGCCACTCTGGTAAAATACCTCTTAAAATCTTATAGATTAAAATACATACATCATATCTGTATTTCTCTTTCATTTTTAACCATCCCAGTTTTATTAGATGCTGAGTGATATGATCATATTTACTCACCGTCCCAAGGGCCACACGAGCTGTAAAATTCTGTAGTTTTTGTACTTTACTCAGGTACTTATTATTCGCTGACCCCCAGACGGTAAGACAATAATCGATCAAACTTAGGGCTAAAGATTGTACTACAATTAAGCGTGTTTGGGGTACAAAATAATTTTTCACTCTATTCAAATATATTAAGGTTCCCATAACTTTCCTGTGAATCTTGTCTATGTGCGTCTCAAAAGTCATATAATTATCGAAGAAAACCCCAAGGTTCTTAACACTGCTTAGAGGTTTGATTTGACTGCCTTCAAAATTTATTGTCACATTCGGATTAATGCGATTTAAATATTGCCTTGTTCCTATAAAGATACTTTGTGTTTTCGCAGTATTTAATAACAAACCATTTTTTTTAAAGTAAACTTTGTTCATATATAAAATGTTGTTAGCTCGTTCAACGATAGCTTCTACATCGTTACTATCTCCTTCAATGAGAATTTGCGTATCGTCAGCGTATTGAACCACAAAGCAGTGGGGCAGGTAATTAACTAGGTCATTAACGAATATAATGAATAAAATTGGTCCCAAAATTGAACCCTGTGGAACTCCAAATGATACTAGTTTGGTGGAAGATATAGTATTTTTTTATTTTAACAATTTGATGGCGGTTGGTAAGATAACTTCGAAACCAGGCTGTATCAATACTCAACATTTCGCATTTTCTGAGTAAAATTTCATGACTTACACTATCAAAAGCTTTTGATAGGTCCAAAAGCAAAAGTAGAGAAATCTTCTTATTTTCCATATTGTTGTATATTTTATCAGATATCAGGAGTAATGCAGTCTCAGTAGATAATTTTGGTCTAAAACCGTGCTGAGTTTTGGAAAGAAGCCTATGCAATTCTAAATATGAGGTTAATTGTTTAGCAACTATTTTTTCCAGAATTTTTGACAGGGCAGGCAGCAATGAGATAGGCCTGTAATTACCCACTAAATCTTTATTTTCACTTTTATAGACAGGGACTACATACGGAATTTTCCACATTTCAGGATATACAATAGTTACTATTGATGTATTAACGATGGTCGTAAAGTAAAAGCTGTTCTGAATACTGAATCTTTTATAAAACGGAGAGAGATTCCATGTGGTCCACGCGCATTGGTCTCCTTCATACTTTTAATAGTTAAAATCACAGTCTCGCAATCAACAGGTGAGGGTCTAAAAACAGATAAATGATAAATGTCCTTAGAATTATCAATGTGATTGATATCTTGCAACAGGATATCATTATTTGCCAAATCCTCTTGAGCTTATTCAAATGTCCTTTTTCCTACACCAGAAAAAAATTCGTTAAAATTTTCTGTTTTGGTTAATATATCCTCGCTGTTTTCAATTAACTCAAAATCATTATTAGCGACGTTCGAAAGCATCTTTTTGGCAGTTTTCCATGTAGCTGAGATATCATTTATATATTTTTTAAATTCATTGTTGTAATGTTCTTTACGACTAGCATCAATTACTAATTTAACTGTCTTTTTCTTATCTCTATAATTCTCCCTAAGTAGTTCATTAGAAGGATCTTGTTTCCGAAAACTTTGTCTTTGATCTCTTTCTTTTATCGCAGACCTTATTTGCTCTGATATCCAAGGGGCTGGAGGGCATAGTAATTGTCTTGTCACAATGGGAGCGCAAGTATCAATGCATAGGTTCATGACGTTAGTTAATGTATTAACTTGAATACTTACGTGATCTGTATGCAAGATAGTGTTTAGAGTGTTCACTTCATTAAGTAGTAAGTTACAATATGTATTCTGTGAATAATTCCGTAAACAGCGGAAAGTTTTATAAATGGGAGAGCGCTTTGGTTTTTTCATATTCATTAAAATACTAATTGCTTCATGGTCTGCAATTGGGCCCGGCAATATTTCTAGTTTAGTTACCATAGTTTTGTTATTAGTGATGAAGAGGTCTATCAAAGTTGATGAATTCGAAGTTACTCTAGTAGGCCTGTCGATCAGTTGGTCTAACTTTACACTATCAATAAGTCCAGCCATTTTATTACCAGCTTTAATACCTTTCTTTTAGTGTTTATGTGGGAATGACTTATTTCTAATTCAGGAGGTAATTTAACATTCAAGGTATCATTAACACTATCCCATTCAAGACCGAGGTAATCGTGAATGCCTCTTTCTGTGAAATCGCCGTTAAGAGGGGGATTAGTCGTCCATTTGGCTAACGGCATGTTAGCCTTCAACATAAGTGCCTCAATGAGGGGCCTCTCACTCAGAATGTCTTTGGGGTCGACATAACAGCGTTGAAAGTTATCAATATAGAAACTGGTTTTGAGTGCCGATGCCAATATACTGGACTGACTGTCCAAAGGATGTTGGATAGTTTGGTTAAGCGAGTAGGGGCTCGAGGTGGCGCCAAATAGAACAACTTTAAATCGATATGCGACGATCCTTGTCATTTCTGGATCTTCAAAGAAAAGAAAGCGACAGAAGTCTCTCTGTCCTGGGACAATCTCTATGCGAAGGAATGCCTTAGAAATATCTGCAGTTAAACCAAAGGGCTTCTCGCAGAACATTAAAATCATCGATTGAATCTTCGATGCAAGATTGGGTCCTGTGTACAGAGAATCGTTCAGAGAAAGTGAATTTGGGTTCGACCTGGATGAAGCATTGAAGACAATACGTATAGAGGTGGTGGCTGAATTCTTAACTACGGGATGATGCAGTAAATAATGTACTTTTCCATCAACAGGGGTGGCTAAGGGGACAGGCTCCATAAAAGTTTCTTCAAGATACTCATCCAGAATCTTACGGTAATCAGTAAAAAATTGGGGTTTCTTTGATTTTTTGACTGACATGAGTTGGGCAAAGGCTCTAGCATAATTTGAAGCGGGATGCTTATCACTCTTGAAAGGTAGCTGAACAACATACTTTCCAGTTTTGTATTGAGTAGTTCTCTTGAAGAGATCAACTGCTTTCTCTTCAAGATGGCTGAAGGGTTCCTTAGTGATACCAATGGTGTCAAGTTTCCAAAGGTTTTCAAGAGGCGGGTTTATAGTCATAGGCGAGTCAACATCAATTCGGTTAATGGTAATTGTGACTGCGCTGGCATCTCTTGGGTCCACGTCAAGACGTGACCAATCAGGCAACTCTCCCCATACCACGTAGCCGGCGGGAGTGCTAAACAGGTTTACACCTGGGATATTATGGGTATGCTTGAGGAGCCAGGGAAGATAATCGGCACCGAGAATGATCTCAATACTGGCAGCATTATCATCGGGACGTTGATCCGCGAGCCGAATTCCATTAGCTTCTAGCGTACGGACAGTATGTGTGTAACCTGGCGTATTGATGCCTTTACCTACATTGGCACTAACAATAGCCACAATCTTATGTCTCCGTATGCCGATTTTCATATTAAATTGTACTAGATCAGAAATCTCAGGGGGTTCGGTATAATTAAATGAGTTAAGCTGGAACACTATCTGTCTAACAGGTTTAAGATTTAATGATTCAACAACATTTGGGTGCACAAAGGTACGTTGTGCCCCACAATCTAGAAAAACTCTTGTGGAGTGTTTAAATTTACCGGAGACTAATTTGGCAGTGAAAGTCGGTAATGCGACTGGGGCGAGGTCATTGGGCTCAACCCTCGGGGTGTGGTTGCGGATGCAAGCAATGTGATTGAGGTTTACCGCAGTGGTATTGATACTGGGAGGGATAAGGGGTTGCATGTTAGGGGAGTTATTAATGGGAGGTTATATGGGTTGCATGTTAGGGGAGTTATTAATGGGAGGTCTAATGGTTTGCATGTTAGGGGGTTATTAATGGAAGGTCTAAGGGGTTGAGAGTTAGTGGTGTTGTTATCAAACCTACTAATGGGTTGGAAGAAGTGGTTGGATACTGCAAGGATATTTGGACATACAGGCAATTTATGAGCCTGCTGACAGTTCAGTCAAGCAATGGTTGCATTGCAATAGCTGGCAAAGTGTTGAGGGGAAAAACATTTTGTGCAATGATTCATTTCTTGCAACTTTGATATTCTACTTCTTGAATCGGGGAAATGGAGACATTTGGATTGCACGTGGTCACTATTGCCACAAAAAATACATTTACCTCTAACAGTCCCGTTACTGGGGCCAGCGATAGGCTCCCCATTTGATCGACTAGGAGTCGTTTGTAGATCCACGGACCGGACAGGCCCGTTATTAACTTTAAGTTTAGGTATATGATTGTTCACGTTGGAGGAAGGAGGTCTAGGCAGGTTAAGTGATTTACCAGAAGAGCGTGAGTTTTCGTAACGGTTGGCTCGCGCGGGTTTATCATGGGTATTAGGTTTGGGGCTGTCGTCACGGCTGGTCATGAGCTTCATCATTTCCTTCATGCGAGTATGAGTATACAGGGGCCCTTTCATTTCGGCCAAGGTTACTTCCTCGCGATTGTAATATCGGTAAGGGTCTGAGCTTACTAGTGAAAACATGCTCTAACATTACCTATGGTAAAGACGACCCAGTTAGTTGTACATATTTAGTTCCCGTGTTGTCCCATTCCATGAGGAAACGACGGAGATAAGTGCTATCATCATTAGGGGAGGATGCTTTATAAAATATATTTATCAAGAGGTGTTTAGTCAGAACGGGGGACTCATACTCTTGCTTAAGACTGTCTATCGATCTTTCATACAGACCCTCTGTCCACACTTGGTTACCGAGAAGTATACGCGCCGTTCCCTCAAGGGTACGCAACAAAATCTTGTATTTTTCTGTGGGAGAGTACTTGGAGTTTTCATGTACCGTCTGGCGAAACAAACTCCACCAGCCGGCCCAACAATCTCTACGACCATCAAAGGGAGTGGGATCAGGATCTGCAGCGACTGAGATGCATACAAACTGAGGGTTAGCGTATGGCGCTTGAGGGGAATTTGAAGTGTTTATTTTTCCCTGTGTTACAAGTTGATGGTGCATTGTTTCTGTGTCAGTTAACAAACTGACAAGATCGGTATAACTAGACAGGACAGTGGGGTTGTTCCAATGAGGTTTCCACAAAGTTTTAAAGTCCCTAAGTTCCGCAAGAACTCTACATACTTTGTTTTTACAGTGCTCTAACCCCTCAGGGGTTGCACAGGCAAAATCTATTGAGGGAACAGCTTTCAGAGTTATGTTTGCCTCTTCGTAAATGAATCTGAACTCCCGCGTTTGTTCTTTAGGACAAGCATTAAGGTCTAAAGTAGCCGGCATCTCCACAGCCTGCTGTGAGAGTTTAATGTGACTGCCTTTGGCCGCATCTTGGGAAGACCACGTGTACGATGGTACAGAAGGTACACAAAAAAAAAAAAAAAAAATTATGCAGACGAAGTCAAACTTAAATAAGACTCGACACAGAGAATATTACAGACAAACAGTCACCAAGAGGGATACAAAGGACAAGGATAAAGGTAGCCTACCTATAACGGGGAACACTAAACCAAAGCGTGAAAATAGATTAATGGTTAAGGGGGAAAATGAACAGACCAGAATAGCAGCTCCAAAGCTCACAGTACATACGAAAAATGTGCAACATATACCGATGATCCGAACAAATAAAATAAAACCTGAGTTCTCCTTCAGGGTAGAACTTTCTGGCTAAAACGCTTGGTTACACAGGTGCCTGTATTCTACAAAGATTACCATAAACTACATCTTAAAACACTGTACATCTCGTTATCTATCAAAGTCTGGGCTTAATCATTCTACAAATTGGCTAGTGTGTGAGGTTTTGAGATACGACTTAACTGGGTGATGTTTATGTAGCGAAACGCTACAAAAGAATTTATAATGTTTAAAATTTCATTATTCCAAAAATCAATGGTGTCAGATCCGGTTCGAAGGACCACTGTTATTTATTTAAGTGTGGGAAATAATTCCGAGAAAGGCCTCCCCGTTTCTGATTTCCGGACCTGAGCCTGAAGGATAGAGCGCCAACACTCTCACACTTGACAAACTAGAGAACCGCAGCAAAGACAGTTTACTTTCCCTACACACGTTTAAGTCCAAAGATTATTCTATACTGGGACTGTCGGCACCGATATCACCTTGATATTCAGACGCTACTCCAGGGCGCAGAATAGTAAATCCCAATCAAGTGTGGTTGGACTGAATCAGTTACATAAGCGACAGTTTCACAAAGAGTTAGGGGGAGCAGTACTGTAAAAGTCAAAACGTCCTAAGGACCACCGGGAGGTAATACCGTAAAACATTACAATAAAGGATTGACACCGATAGCTTTAGATTGACGTAAATATAAACTTACCCTTTAGTCATATCTCTCCTCATGTGATAACTCATTTAGTCATTTCAAAATGTAAAGGTCAAGTTAAAAACAGTTAATAATTTTAACCTAAAAATGGCGTTTATTTCCATAAAGTACAACAGGAATTCTCACCTAACAGACACAGGAAAAACAGCAAAACTACCTAATTGAAATTTGAATAAAGACCGCATGGCATATGAAAAATGAAAAATGCCAAGAAAATGGTCAAATCAATATAATTGTAAATCAATAATCAAATGACTAATCAACCAATGAAAGTAAAAATGGTGACTGAAATAATACCAAAAGTTCTACTCACTACTTTGAACACATTCCTCTCGGGCAATAAAATTTCAAACTTGATAGAGGGGAACGGGAACACAACTAATGTTAATGGACACGCCACGAATGATTAAACCAGATAGTTTAAACATGACTTCTTAGCTAAATGTGCACATCGTCAAATAAAGGCTAGAAAAAAAGGGGGGACAGTTCCTTGGCCAAGGTTGAGCACTGTTAATTTGTACTCACGCTCTTGAGGGTTGATTGTAGATGTTGAAGTGGAAGCATCTTGTAAACTGTTAACAACACAGTGCATCTTCAGTTCTGCACAGTCGTGTTTTATCTTTGTATGCCTATCTGCTAAATATTGGTTCAAAGTAAGGCATACTGTTGGTCAGTAACTGGTTGACCAACAGGTAGTTGAACCGACGTCTATGTTAACAACGTCACAGATGAGGAGGCTATGCCTACGTCCGCCTTCGCCGCTTCCTTGATTTTAAGTGGGCCGCTCTCACGCTTCTGCCCCCCGCCATTGAGCAGGTTCAAGCAGGTCAAGTTGTTCTTCTTCAAATTTTCATGAGTACGTGGTTCGCTGAAAAGGGTGCTTTTTATAAATACAAGGATCATTCTTGAAACTCCAGGGGAAAGTAATTATAAAGAAATCCTACTGTCTGGTTTATAGAAATTAATATACAAACAAAAAAATTAAGTGGCGTTTAGTGATGTTCAATAACACAGAAAACAATCCTAGCTAAACAGACTTATAAATAGGTACTGAGATGTAAATAGCAATAAGCTAAGATCAATGAGTTACGTAAATTAAAGAGTTACTTAAATACAAACCAATTGTGGTTAAACATCCAAAGCTTGAAGAGCATTTGGAACAGAACGCAACCAAGTGCTGTTTTCTTAAAAATTGTCGACGGTCGGTTGCATCGTCAAGCAATGTACTGTGAGCTCACGAAATGAGAGAAAATCATCTACAGAGGAATGAGGTGATGAAAGGTAAAGCATTACAGGGGAATGATGGACATGTTAGCAGCAATGAATATTTAAAGGTATAATAATGAAGGTTACAAAGGAAACAAAAGAAAAAACGAGTTGCGTAAAACACAGAAAATAACAAACAAAAATAAAAAATGGAATAATGGGGGTGGCTAAAATAAAGCGTGGAAAGAATTTCCACATTCGTTGAAAATCTCTGATTTTATCATACAGATTCATAAATTTTTATTTAGCTTTGGATAGTGTAAGCTAGAAAAAGGGAAAAACACCCACATGTGCCTCCTGTCCAGCCCATTGCTATGACCTCCTCCAATATTGAACAGTAAATTCTTGATGAATTATATGGGAAGATGATATCCTTGGATATAAAGTGTAATCCTAACACTGTCTTCCAGGTTCAATATTGGGTATTTTTTAATAATGGATATCATCCATTAATTAAGCAGAGAAAATTGCTCTCTAGATGTGGTGGTCTCACAATACGCTGCCATGAAGCACCTTGTAGGTTGGATAATTTTTTTTTTTTTTTTTTTTTATAGTCCACAGTACAGACCATTTCCGTCAGTACTTTGTGCCTGCCGGCGTGCCCTGGGCTATTGAAGGTATGTACTGCCTTCAAGATAAGGGGCGGCAGGTCGCCGGCAGTTGCTCCGCTGCCGGCAGCCAGAGGGTCCCCTATCAATATGGACCTGCCGGCAGCCGGCGGAAAAGTCTGTAGACCTTGGACGACCGTCGCCGGAAGTCAACATGGTTGCCGGCGGCCGGCCAGAGTGTGTGCCGGTTGTCGTTGGGTCGCCGATCACCGGTACCCCACGGCAAGTGGCGGCAGAGCAAACTGACGGCAGACAGTCGTCCGAGATGGCTGCCGGCAGTCGGCCCAGGGTTGATGAAAGATAAAGAAAAAAGCATGGATGGGGTGAAAGCAAAGGCTCAGCCTTGCAGACCTTCATCCGGAATGAGGGTTCATATGGAAGGGGGAATATATTCGGTCTTCCATCCAACCATAGCCAATCCATATGGTAGTATGGTCATGGAAGGCAGTCTAAGGGAGGACTGAAGGACACTCTAAAGAAGGAAGAGGATCCTTGCCGGCAGCCGGCTCAGCCGGCGGCAGACAGGGAACTTCAAGCCAATTCCACCAACTACCCATAGGGTCGATTGTAGAATGATGGCCAGGATGTGTGAAGGCTAGGCCAACACCAATGGACAGTAGGGGAGGGGCAAGGGTCCTGTAGGTGAGGTATTACCTAGAAGGCACTACCTAACCTAAGAGATTCTTCTGCCTAGGACCTGCCGGTACAGGACTGTCTGCTAGGCCATGGAAAGGAGGAATTATCATATAACGCCTCCAGGGTATGGCCTAGGGAGGTCTAGCCTCCTGCATAGGCAACCTAACCTGACTTGGGAAATCATTTCACCAAGACTAACGGTTGTCAATAACAGACATTCTACTCTGATGTCCCGTTCTAGGCTCAAAACCGACTCAGTGGTTGAGAGAAAGAAACGGGAACACCCCGGTAAAGATTTGCCAGAACACAGTTCAAGACAAAGCCAACCGGAGTTACCCTAGGCTAGTCCGAGGGAAGAGGAATTGCTCTTAAATCTCACAAGGAGATTGCTATCGACTTAAAAGGTAGAGGAGGTGTCAGTCTCCACTTGAAAGACAATACAAGTGCAATTGGGGACATGTATGAAAGTATACTAAAGCCCCTAGGCTGGTAGCCTAGGCGCAGTGAGAATCGGTCACCGAAACTCTCTCGTATACTACCTTGGAAGAGGAAAACTTTTATGCAGTAATATCTTTTTTGGGCTCAGGCCATGTCGTCCTGATGGAAGTTCCTATAGGGTAGCTTCTTTGGGTATATTTGACTACGGTGATATTCCCAGAGAATTTACCTTAAGGTACCCAGAATTCTAACTCCTGGAGCGAATATCCCACATTAAATGAACCAGGGATATCGCGTAATATCAGAGGACGTATTCTTGACACGCCACATAGCAATCTGCACCCCGAACAGAATTAACACTTGGAAGGGGTCAAGTGGCAAGAAAACAAAAAACGAGAAAGAAAGGAGAGCCGCTAGCAAAGCACCTCTACCATCTCACTTCGTATGCGTGCATAGCGCCGCCGACGGCGCCATCTGTATTCCTTTTTGCGTAGCTCAACAACTCGGTGTTTTCCTTGTGTTACTCGCTTATCTTGGATTATTTTCAACCTCATGATGCTTTCTCCAACCACTTCTGCCTCTGATAAGTTGAGTATTATCTCTTTTATGTATAAATGTAAGCTCTTGGTGATTTTAAGATATTTCGATAGCGATATTTTCGTTACAAGAGCTGTTGCCTACTGGAGGCGTCCTGGACGCTGTCGCTCGCCATGCATGAGTCATTTAGTTAGCCAGAGCGACGTTCCCGGCTGTTATGCTTTAATAATTTTAGCTATTTGGCTCTACATAGGAATTCTTTATATGATGCTATTAGTATTTCCGTTTCGGCGAATGATTTGCCGATCCTGGCCTTCACTAGGCTTTGTAGCCCAGACGTTTGGCCCTAGTACTTTCATGCATAATATTTAGATTTCCGAGTGTTTTAAAATTTTATTGAAGCTTTAGGCAGTTTTATACATATAAGATATTGTTGATATTTCTTCCAAGATAGTATATGAGTGAGTTTCGGTGACTTAGGTAATCGATTCTCTTCGCGCCTAGGCTAGTTGCCTATGGGGCCCTAGTATACTTTCTCACACTCCCCGGTTGCTCTCTTCTCCTCGGAGAATAAGTGCAATCCCTTTTCCCTCTGTTTAAGCCTTGAGCTTAACCCTAATGGTTTATCTGAATTAACATTAGATATAACTATATTAGGGTGTTTCTGTTTTTTTTCTGTTTCCAGTAAGTCTGGCTTCAGGAGGGGGCTGGACATCAGAGTTCTTAGTCTGGGTCTGTTTCTTTCTAGCATAGAGAATGAGATTCCTTTGCTAGGTCTAGAGCAGACACAGGAGGCTTGCCTCCTTAGACCACTTTTGAAGGTTTCTGTACGAGATGATTACTTCTTTTTGTGATCTAGCAGACTAGTCCAGTGTGGTTGTTCTCGGTGTGAAGGATGAGATCCTTCTTTCCTGTGAATAACAACACCAACCTTGCTTTAGTTCCGAGGGAGATGGCAAGTACTGCCGGCCTCCCTCCTAGGATTCCCCCTGAGCTAAGATGAGCTTTCTTGGCTGCGGAGTGATCCTTTCTAAAGCAGAGTTTGCAGGACCCTCTTTCCCCCTTCCCCCTCTTTCCTTAGTGATGGCCTAGCCATTACATCTCTGTCCGTCATTCTACATCTGTACCTAGCATAGGTTAGGATGCGGAGTTGACTCAGTCCCTTGCCGGCCGGCAGTGGTGCCGGCCGGCAAAGGCCTTCTTCTTTAGAGTGTTCCCCAGACCTCCCATGGTCTCTCATCCATGTATGTCTGTAGAGCCAGACGTCATTGGACAAACGGAAGCCTGAATTTACATTCACCCCTTCCTTATGTGCCCTCTTTCTGGTTGCCGGGCTGTGAGGCAGTGCCATCTCTTATCCCGGCATCCATACTGTTTCTCTTCTAGTGTTTGTACCCTAGCCCGGCTGCCGGCCTGAGTGGCCGGCAGCCCCGCAGTTGGAAGTTCTCTGGTTCTTTTGTTGCCGGTAGTATACCCTTGCCGGCCGGCATTAGAAGCACACCATAGATCTGCCGGCCGCCACGATTAGCGGCCGGCAGCCGGGTGCTATCATTTTAGTTGCCGGCCGGCAGCCACTTCCAGCTGGCACACATACTTGAACAAGCGCTCTTCCACCCAATGGTCTAAAAGTAGTATACTTTGTAAGTAATTTAAGGTACGTGCCGGCCGGCACATTATTTTACATACTGTAGCCAGTATTTTTCAGTATAAGATATACTGCATGGAGAAAACTCTGCTATAGAATATGTTACAACACTAAGTTTTTCTAACACTCTTGTGTTGTCTTGTACAGCCTTTTGGTGAAACCATACAGATAAAGAAAGTGAGTTCTTTCTTTTCTAACTATCCAGTATTTTAAAATTACTTATTTTGGTGTGAGCTACACCTATTTTCCTCTGGAAATACCTTATTGGTTACTCTAGTATAGAATAACCATGAAATTTTATTATCTGGAAGGTTACAGCAATTGACTGGGCAGGATATACAAGTGTGTGTCTTTCCTTCTTTCCTTTCTAGCTTAGTTACTTTAAGCTATGTATACTTAACATTAGTTATCCAGTGATATGTTGTTCACTTGATACTCATGGAATTTTCTTCTCTTTACAGGAGGACCATCCGAAGTGTGGGAGTTTATTCTGCAACGTCCGCAGCAAGAACTTCTGCGGACTTGACTTGTGTAGGAGGCACGCAGCATGTGCAGTCTCCAAAGGTGATCTCCGGTATTGGGACCCGCAGGTATGTACTATATGCACAAACCTGATTACCGAGGCGTTTGACACCCCTAAGACGACGGAGTCAAGGGACGCAGCAAGGGAGAAGCTTCGAACCTGGGTAAGGGGCTTCCAGAAGAACACTTCTGGCCCCTATCTTCCAAGCGAGAAGATAAGGGCTTATCTTTTCCCCAAAGCATCAGCAGATGCAGTGATTCCCCAGCCTCAAGCGGAGATGCCGTTGGTTCAGATCCCGGTGGATGCTGAAGTCGCGGACGCCCTGCAAGACATCCAACTGGACGATAGGATGTCGGAGGTGTCCGAGTACACTGAAAAAGACCTTCTGGCAGAAGACCAAGAAGAGGAGCTGACCCAGGCTCCAGACAATGAAGAGGAGGAATTTGATGAGGAGTCGGCTACCCCGGTTTAGGCCCCTGAACCTGTTCCCTCAACATCGTCCGCTCTCCCAGAGGATCTGGGAAAGACCCTTTCTTCCATTGTTGGGATGATCCAACAGATGCAGAAGGAAAATAATGAGAAGGTAGCTGCAATGAAGTTGGAGATGCGAAGACTTGCAGCATCACGTGGCCCCCAGAAGAAGCTCAACGTGAAGGACCTTCCCTTATGACCGGATGCCAACCCTTGGAGGTATGCCGAGCACATGCCTATGACGACAGGAAAGATCGTCATCTCGTAGAGATTGGGCTCAGTCCCCCTCGAGGAGGTGGAATTCTAGCCCAGCAAGGAGTCGTATCCGGACTGCTATGTCCGCCTAAGGAAGGAACCAGCCTCAAAGGAAGAGACGGAGCCGAAGGAGGTCATAGTTTTTGACCATGCTAAAACTCAAGCCTTGCTGTCAAGGACGATGAAAGAGAGGGGCTTCACAAACTCAAAGGTACCCGCTTTGAGTAAGAAGCACCCTTCCTTTGTGGCCTCTCCTCCTAGAGCCTTTCCCTTCATGCAAAAAGGGTTTAAGGCTGTCTTGAAAGCGGCCGAGACAGGTAAACCATGCCCCTCTCTGGAGGAGTGTAAACCCCTATCCTTGACTTTACCCATGGACCAGAAAGACTGGAAGGACGTCCATCTTACCTTCTCAGTCGGGAAGTTGGAGGCCGATAATGCCGGACGTCAGTTCAGTGAAGACCTCCCGAAGCTGTCTGACTTTCTTTTGCGTAGGGAGCTAGAGACAAAAGAAAGACTTCCCGCCTCAATGTCTCTGCAAACGACTCTGGAGACGATGGCAAGTGACCCCAAGGCTCAAGAAATGTTCATGGTAGTTGCCAAGACACATCTAGCCACAGTGACGAAGGACCTTTACAGCTTCGTCAAAGCTAGGAGGGCTTGTAGGGAGTTCATGTTCGCCTCGGCTACGGTGAGGCACGAGCCAAGGAAACTAATCTCCTCCTGTATTTGGGGCAAAGACCTCTTCCCTAGTGAAGTGGTCAAGGAGGTAGTGGATAAGGCCGCCGCGGAGAATAGAAATCTTCTCCAGAAGTAGGGCCTATCTCTTAAGAGAAAGTCTTCCGCGGATGAGTGTCCCCAACCAATGAGAAAGACTAAGAAGCCATGGCTACCCTCTCGGCCAGCCAAGCCATTCAGACAGCAGCAGCAACAACTCCCTTTGACCGCAGTGCCCCAGATGGTGGCACAAACCCCGGCCACGTACCAGTGGGTACCCCAAGCCGTGACTACACAGTCTCTGGCACTTAACCCAGCGTTCGAAGGGCAGTCTACTACCTTTCGAACAAGAGCTAGAGGATCAGCCAGAGGTTCGTCTAGACGCCCCTCAAGGGGAAGGGGATTTAGGGGAGGTCGCGTTCAAGGAGGCAAGGCCTCAGGTCAACAGCAACCAAAGTGAAATGCTACCGGTAGGAGGGAGACTCCATCTTTTTCGGGATTGTTGGACCTTCGATCCCTGGGCCCACAGCCTATTCAAGAATGGACTGGGTTGGAGCTGGCACAGCACTCCACCTCCGTGCCCACGTTTCTTCCAACACTCCACCCCCGTTCTAGAAGAGTACATTCGACAACTCTTGGAGAAAAGAGTAATCCGAAGGGTAAAGTCCATCAAATTCCAAGGGAGGCTGTTTTTTGTTCCCAAGAAGGACTCAGAAAAACTCAGAGTCATTCTGGACTTGTCGCCACTCAACAAGTTCATAGTGAACAGCAAGTTCAAGATGCTAACACTGCGACACATAAGGACCTTACTGCCCAAGCGGGCATTTACCGTCTCCATAGACTTGTCAGACGCCTATTGGCACATTCCAATCAGTCGTTGACTCTCCCCCTACCTAGGATTCAAGCTACATCGAAGACTCTACGCCTTCAGAGCCATGCCATTCGGGCTAAACATAGCCCCAAGGATCTTCACGAAGCTTGCGAGCGCAGCTCTCAAACAATTACGCCTAAAAGGAATCCAAGTAGTAGCCTACCTGGACGACTGGCTGGTGTGGGCAGCATCCAAGACAGAGTGTTTGGAAGCTTCCCTACAGGTGATCCAGTTCCTAGAACATCTAGCCTTCAAGATCAACAGAAAAAAGTCTCGGCTTTCTCCATCTCAAAAGTTCCAGATGCTGGGAATCCACTGGGACCTAGTGTCACACCAACTCTCCATCCCCACGAAGAAGAGGAAGGAAATAGCAGGTTCTGTCAAGAGACTTCTGGATTCCGAAAGAATATCAAGACGCGAACAGGAGAGAGTGCTGGGTTCTCTCCAGTTTGCCTCAGTAACAGACCCAGTGCTAAGAGCACAGCTAAACGATGCAACCGGAGTTTGGAGGAATTATGCATCAAACGCGCGAAGAGATCTGATAAGGCCAATACCGCCTCGTCTACGTACGCTTCTCAGGCCATGGTCCCACGTCAAACAACTGAAGAAGTCGGTGCTTCTCCAGCCACCTCCCCCTCTATGACTATTCACACAGACACCTCGAAGGAGGGATGGGGAGGTCATTCTCACCGGAAGAAGGCCCAAGGAACCTGGTCCAATCTATTCAAGAAATTTCACATAAACTTTCTGGAAGCCATGGCAGTACTCCTTACCTTGAAGAAAGTCTCCCCTCGCCGTTCGATCCACATAAGGTTGGTACTAGACAGCGAGGTGATAGTGAGATGCCTGAATCGACAAGGATCGAGGTCACCTTCACTCAACCAAGTGATGTTGGCCATCTTCCGGCTAGTGGAAAAGAAGAAATGGTACTTGTCAGCAGTTCACCTTCAAGGAGTTTGCAACGTGACGGCGGACGTTTATCCATGGTCACATCGATAGAGTTGGAATGGTCCCTAGACGCAGGATCGTTCTCCTTCATCTTGAGTCAAGTCCTGGAACTGCAGATAGACCTCTTTGCGACGAAAGACAACAAGTAGTTACCTCTCTACGTGTCCCCGTACGAGGATCCCCTAGCGGAAGCAGTGGACGCGATGTCCCTCAACTGGAACAGATGGTCCAGGATTTACCTGTTCCCTCCTCACAACCTTCTATTGAGGGTCCTCAACATACTGAGATCTTTCAAGGGAATAGCGGCAATAGTGGCTCACAAGTGGCCAAACAGCGTATGGTTCCCTCTGGCCTTAGAACTACGGCTGAAGTTTGTACCGCTACCAGATCCAGTTTTGCCCCAGCGAGTTCAGAAGTCGACTGTCTGCGCTTCATCACTGAAAACCCGAAACCTGCAGCTCATGATTTTCTCTCCCAGGCGGTGAGAAAGCGTTTCGGGATCTCAAAAGACAGTATAGACTTTGTAGAGGAATATAAGTGCAAATCCACCAGAAGACAATATGAGTCATCATGGAGGAAGTGGGTGTCCTTTGTCAAGGCGAAGAAACCACAAAAGATCTCGACGGACTTCTGCTTATCATTCTTCATCCACCTCCAGGGTCAAGGCTTAGCAGCCAACACAATATCAACGTGTAAATCTGCCTTGACAAGACCCATTTTATATGCCTTCCAGGTCAACCTCTCTAACGACATTTTTAACAAAATTCCGAAGGCCTGTGCTAGGCTCAGACCATCAGCACCTCCGAAGCCCATTTCATGGTCTCTGGATAAAGTTCTTCATTTTGCTTCGCTGATGAACAATGAGGAGTGAGCTTTAAAGGATTTGACCCAAAAAGTTATTTTTCTGTTTGCACTCGCTTCGGGGGCTAGGGTTAGTGAAATAGTAGCCCTCTCGCAAGAGGAAGGTCGTGTTCAGTTCTTAGATGGGGGAGAACTGAACCTTTTTCCAGACCCAACATTTCTCGCCAAGAACGAGCTACCCACCAACAGGTGGGGTCCCTGGAGAATCTGCCCTCTGAAAGAAGATGCATCTCTATGTCCAGTGGAATGCCTAAAGGTCTATCTTCGTAGAACTTCAGACTTTAGGGGAGGTCAACTGTTCAGGGGAGAAACATCAGGCTCAAATTTATCTCTGAAACAACTAAGGGCAAAAATCACCTATTTTATTCGCAGAGCGGATCCAGATAGTACACCCGTAGGTCACGATCCGAGGAAAGATGCCTCATCATTAAATTTCTTTAATAACATGGATTTCGAACATCTTCGCTCATTCACTGGCTGGAAGTCTTCCAGAGTTTTCTTTCGAAACTATGCGAAGCAAGTGGAGCAACTAAAGAGGTCTGTGGTAGCAGTGGGTAGTGTCGTCAAACCTGCTGTTTAACTCTGCGAGGAACAGTGAAATTAATTGGGACGATTAATTCTAGGGTGGGTGTGTAGTCACGGACTGTTCTACAGACTAAGTGTTAGGGCTATAGGGTGCCCACATTGACTAGCATAAGTGCAGACACGTGTGCCAAGCGTTTCCAACGCCAGTGTGATTGAATAGTAAGACAGACTTTTATGATTTTAATACCTCGGTATTTAAAAAAAGTGGCGCTAATGTTTTTTCTTTCAGATAAACAATTTTCTGTTTACTATGATCCTTATGCTTATTTGTTGGTTATCCTCCTCTTACATATGTATAATTGTTGATTAACCTGTTTTTATTTTTATTGATTGTCAATAAACTAGTTCTTGTGAACCTTGCGTCTCATTCGCCCGTGTCATTTTACTAGAAAATGGTTTAGCATTACGTAAACTATGTATAACTTTAACATGAATAATTCTAATAGATTGTTTCTTTGGTTTATGCTTTCCCCTAGTGGGAGGACTTCATGCCCTAAAGGGATGGTGGCGGATGTACAAGTTTTCCTCCTACCCGGATATAAACCTTTGTCCAATCCAGTAATCGAACGGGAAGCTTGTCGGTATTTCATATCGACACAGCGGTTCTTTTTACAAACTTTGCTTTATATAATATAGAGTGAGACCACTATATTGGCTTGTCTGTTATTCATACATAGGTATATGTACTCTTCGAGACTTTTCCAGAGTCTAATATGACTCTTCCCTGTAGGGGGCAGGAAGCACTAACATAGTCTATGTTTAGATGAAAAGATGTATGACGGTAACATCTTAAGTCTCTAGGTCTAGCCTGACCGGGAAATACCTTCTTGAGAGTACGCCACGTTTTGAGAATTCACAGATACAGTAATGCTCTGGTATACTTCCATCAGGACGACATGGCCTGAGCCCAAAAAACGGATTTTGAGCGAAGCGAAAAATCTATTTTTGGGTGAGATAGCCATGTCGTCCTGATGGAACCGCCCTTCCTTTTCTCTAAAAAGTGGTATAGGACCCCCCCCCTATATACAGTATCTGTAGCACCTCGTGTATCGCTACAAGGAATACAGATGGCGCCGTCAGCGGCGCTATGCACGCATACGAAGCGAGATGGGAGAGGTGCCTTGCCAGCGGCTCTCCTTTCTTTCTCGTTTTTCGTTTTCTTGCCACTTGACCCCTTCCAAGTGTTAATTCTGTTCGGGGTGCAGATTGCTATGTGGCGTGTCAAGAATACGTCCTCTGATATTACGCGATATCCCTGGTTCATTTAATGTGGGATATTCGCTCCAGGAGTTAGAATTCTGGGTACCTAAAGGTAAATTCTCTGGAAATATCACCGTAGTCAAATATACCCAAAGAAGCTACCCTATAGGAACTTCCATCAGGACGACATGGCTATCTCACCCAAATATAGATTTTTCGCTTTGCTCAAAATCCATTAATTGTATAAAATATTGCCTGAGCTTCAATAAAACTTTACCAGGAAGGTTATATCATGCATGAAGTGTGCAGGTGCCTAGGCTAGGTAGCCTAGCACTCGTGGGGCTCGGTCATAAATCAGCCAAATCCACGACAACAAGGACATCATATAAAAATCCCTAGCTAATTTGCTAAATAGCTAAAAGTTATTAAAGCGATAAATGCTAACTAAATGGCTAACTAAACGTACATGCAAAGAACGACCGCGTCCATGACGCCATCCGGCTGGCAACAGCTCTTGTTATGTTATTTATGATCTTAATTGGAGGAAAAAACTGGCAAGAGCTCACATTTATACAATTCAAAGATAATACTTAACTTTCCAGAGGCAGATGAGGCTGGGGAAGACATCATCGCAGCAAAAAAAACCAAAATAGCGAGAGATAACACGGGATAAACACTGGTCTAAGGTTCTACAATAGAAAGAATGACTAGATGGCGCCGCGCAGAGGCGGGCTGGCGCCCAATTACAGTACAGTAGGAGTGTTGCCTTATTTAACGGCTCTCCTATAATTCTTGCTACTTTCCCCTCTCGAAGCGTAAACGCTATTAGGGGTGTAGATAGCTATGCGAAGTGTCAAGAATACATCCTCTGATATTATGCGATATCCCTTTCAAAATATATAAGGGATACTTGCTCCCGGAGTTAGTATTCTGGATACCTTTAGTAAAATTCTCTGGGATATATCACTGTAGTCAAATATAACCAAGGAAGCTACTAAGAAGGAACTTCCATCGGGACGACATGTCCTGAGCCCAAAAAAGGAAATCAGCCAATGACTAGGTTAAATAAAATTTGGAAATCAAATCGCCTAAAATTGCCTATAAAAATCAGACTATATACTAGTTTAGTGAGATCGGTATTACTCTATGGACATGAGTCATGGTATGACAATGAAATAATTTCCAATAGATTTAATAGATTTGAGAATAAAGCCCTCAGAAGGATATTGGGAGTTAAATGGCAGGACAGGGTTAGAAATGAAACTATAGGAGAGATTACTCGAGTGCCATATGTGGATGAGATCATGATGAGGGGTAGATGGAGATGGTTTGGGCATGCTATTGCACCTCCCAAGAGAGATTAGTTCACCAAACGTTCAGCTGGGCTCCACAAGTCACTAAAAGAATTGGAAGACCCAGGCCTACATGGCTAAGGACTATGAAGCGCGAAGTAGGAGATGATGAATGGAGAAGTATTGAAATTAAAAGCTCAAGACAGAGATGACAAGCGAAATCTAACTGAGGCCCTTTGCGTCAATAGGCATACGAGGAGATGATGATGATGATGATGACATTTTGATACAATTTCCCTAACGACACCATGCTACGTTCGCAAAGCCAACATTGGATGCAATTTTTTGAACAAAGAGAAATATGGCTGGTTAGATACAATGTTAATCAAGTTTGAAGAGATCCTCACGCTCATGTCTTGAGAGATAAATTCACGTGAAAGTTTTTGTGATATAAGAAGTAAAACTATGTAGCATGTACCTGCCCTGTATCCCATTTATTAAATCAATGAAATTCAAATACGTTTAATCGACAATTGGGTTTGGAGAAGGACAGATATATAGGAGGTGAATGCACTGGAGGCACTAAGCTTCTATAAGTTATAAGATCCCCATTCAGATATGCAAAGCGTCTGACAGCTGAAACTCTGTCCATGCAGGAGAATGCTGAATGAATGAACCTTCCAAGAAAAGAAGGGGTTTATGACAAGACACCTAAGGGTATAAGGGGTAAAATTAAAACGAAAAACAATTTGATTTAAAACAAAATAACACCCTATCCTTTGTATTGTTCTAATGTCATACCACGTTCTCTAAGCTAAAATTGGAACTGGCTTTGGGCCTCTGCAGTCAATCGAGATTAGTTTATCCAAACACCGGCATCGAAATTGTATTCCACCAACGAAACAAGGGGACGGAAATCCAAAATCCAATTCCCAGGAATGTCCTTTACTTAATAAAACAAACAGCATGTTCCATGTTCCGGCGGCCAGGCTGGATTCATGGAATAACTTTGCAGATTAAGCAGAACAAGGCCATTGTTATCGAGCTGACAGTGTCATTTTCATAATTCAAAGGAAGAAAAATAAGAGTGAGGATTTCGCACTTTAGTATATTGTTCCTTTAAAAAAAAAAAAAAAAAATCAAGCACACTTCAACACTTGAATGCCATGATTACTCACCCACATTGTAATCTCTGAGCCCAGGGGCTTCATTGATTCAGTTTAGATTTTTAATCGGTTGTATCACCCAAATATTTGTTTATGATTAAGAACAAGAGTATATTGGAGAAAAACTTTTTGTAAGAAAATATTAGGATTATTTCTATATGTTAAACCTTCTCTTTTTCAAAGGTGACCAATTCATTGCTTTGTGAAATAAGAAACTTGGAGAAGTGAAGGCATTTCTTTCAACGGCTTGACGACTTTGATACATTAGGTTCCAATGATTTATTTATTTTGTCTTAGCTAATCTCCCCTATATAATATACATCTCTCTCTCTCTCTCTCTCTCTCTCTCTCTCTCTCTCTCTCTCTCTCTCTCTCTCTCTCTCTCTCTCTCTCTCTCTCTCTCTCTCTTTATATATATATATATATATATATATATATATATATATATATATATATATATATATATATATATATATATATATATATATATATATATATATATATACATATATACATATATATGCGTAAAATTTCACAACGAAACGTGATGCTCAAATGCAAAGGAACTACGGAGAAAATGAAACTAGGAAATATAAGATCAAGTCCTGAATAGTTTCATGATACTTCTTCAAAGGACTGATTTATTGAATATGGTTTTTTCACATTTTATATGGTGCAGTAAATTTACGAACCTAAACAGAGAAATTTATAGAACAATATGGCACTCCCAAACCAGCTGCCTGGCCTGTTATCAGGTGTTTCCTAGGAGAAGTCCACCCCTCATTAGCCACGTGCCAGAAAGGGTCATTTCTGAAGACTGGTAAATTTGTTTAGGCTGCCAATAATTTATATATATATATATATATATATATATATATATATATATATATATATATATATATATATATATATATATATATATATATATATATATATATATATATATATAGATATATATATATATATATATATATATATATATTAATGGTGGTAGTCCTATCCATATGAATACATAATTAAAATCATATGTGTATATAAAGATATATTTATACCCCCCCACACACATATACAGTGTATATATATATATATATATATATATGTGTGTGTGTGTGTGTGTGTGTGTATATATGTACATATATATATGTATATATATATATATATATATATATATATATATATATATATATATATATATATATATATATATATATATATATATATATATATATGTGTGTGTGTGTGTGTGTGTATGTATATACATAGACATATACATACGCATACACATACAGGTAAACATATACAGATACACATACATACCCTCCCGTATGCCAATACATATACATACATACATACATACACTTACGTATACATGTTTATATATATGATAGACAGATAGATATATATGATAGATAGATATTTTATTGACCACAACAAATACAGCTCATATTTACAATAATTATTTACTTCTGGTCCAAATAAAAGCAAAATACTACACTTGGTAATGCAATACTTTATATACACAAAGGTAAGAATAACAGGTTTTTAACGTATACAAGAAATTATTTTGTGAACATGTACCGGTAATAAAACAAATTCTAGTAGCAATAAACAAAAAACTAACAGCCAAATTTGGCATTTATATACAAAATCATACTCCAAAAAGCTATTTTTTCCTTAATTCAGAAATATTCACAAATACTCGTAGAGGATTAAGTTAATAATCTTACATTTCTCTGCCAGGGTTCGCTGATCTGATAATATATCCCTCATGTTAGAAAAATTATAAGTATCTCTGATATTTTTTGTCCTTGAACATATTTGTGTTACGTGTACTTCTGTCTGAATTGCTCCACAGGTACACAGTCGCTCCTCCAAAGGCAGACGGCCTCTCCCCTTCCTACTCCACCTACCTACTTCCACCTCCAGCGAGTAAGATGCAACCCTGAACCTAGTAAATGAGACTCTATCTAACTCAGAAACATTATACCTAACAGAATAGATGTCATGAACTAAGAGATCTGGATTGACTTCTCTATATGTTACTTTTCTTGGGGAGTCAGAATTAATGATATTACGCCTGAGTGTCTCCATTGCAATTTCTACATCATCTCTACTATCATTAATCAGTCGTTCTATGTAAGTGTTCGTGATATACCTGGCTCCTAATACGGTCTTAACTGAAAATATCAAAGGGTCATCCTCCATCGAAGTCCTCTCTCTCCACATCCTACCAAAAAACTTTCTCTGTTTGCTGCGAACAAGATCCCGCAATGGCGGGTACCCTGATTCAATATAACATAATTCATTACATATCTTTCTAACGCCAATCAATAGTTTTAATCCCCAGTTATATATCTTAACTACCGGCTTCAAGTCTGCATTCAACCATGACTCACACCCATACAGGATAGCTGATCAAAGCCGCACCAAAAACTCTTTTTTTAACAATAAATGGGATATCATTATTTTTATTAAAAAACGATACAAATTTATTGATATGTTGCATCCTGGATCGAGCATGGGCTGCAAAAGAGGAAGACACAGAGCCTTCTGCAATAAAAACTGATCCCGAATATACATGTTGTGAGCAGGATTCTACTGTCAGGCTATAGATCTTAATTGGCCTATCGTCTTGTGCTGTTCCATTAATAACAAAAAACTTAGTTTTCCTTGCATTAATTTTCATCCCATAAGAATGACAATATTGCTTCAATAATGTTATTTTATGGATGATAGCTTCTCTGGTAGTTGCAAGGAGAAATGTATCATCCATTAACACTAATAAATGGAGCCATGATAAAAAACCATCAGGATTGCAATAATAATTCTTGATAAGCTTGAGATCATTAATGTACAAAATGAAAAGAAGGCACGACGTAGAGCTTCCCTGACGAACTCCCACAGTTGTAGTTATGATTGCAGTACCAATTACGCTGTTTGTTACTCTATAAATAGCTATCAAGGCTGCCAACATAGCAGCTCCACAACCTAAACGTTCTAAAACCTTAGATAACATTCCTCTAGGTACTAGATCATAAATCTAACTAAAATCAACAAATAGGACAAAGAGTTTATTATTTTTCTTCCTAGCCATGTCCATCAGCAATCGCAAAGCTACAATATGATCCATGCAATCCCTTCCCCTCAGTGCGCCAGCCTGTTCCCTGTAAGGCTTAAACCATGTTTCAAGTCGTGAACAAAGAATCATATCATACAACTTGGCTAAACAATTAATAACTGTGATGCCTCTATAATTCTTGGGTTCTTGTCTGTTGCCTTTCTTAAAAATCGTAAAGAGCTTGGCCAAAGACCACAAACTAGGATAAGATGCAGGCAGGAAAAGGGCGTTAAACAAAGTAGCGAGTGTTAACAACCTTTCCATTGGAAGCAACTTAAGAACACCAGGGGAGACCCCATCTGAACCACATGCCTTATCAGGTCTAATTCTATTAATCTGGGATTGGACTTCTCCGACTGTTATTTAATCGTCCAGTTATGCACATATAACCCTACATACATGAACACATAATTACAGACACAGCAAAATTTATATCTAACATAACATTACATAGTGCCAAACCAATTATGTATTCACTGCTGGGTACAATTATTTGTCATAGTATACAGAATTGCTTTGGCATTATTTATTGTTATGCTAGATAGAGTTTCGTGTAGGTATTCTTACCTTTCGAAGTCGAAGTTTTTAAAATGATAAGATATAGCCATCGTGAGTTTATTTCTTTTATTTTTTCTGTTCATTATAGCGAGCTGTCAAACTTTATTCCGTTCATAATTATGTTGAAATAAACCCGTAAAACAAATACCATTGATATATTACATTTATATAAATAACTGGACGATTGGTAACTATATTGCAATTGTCGAATAAAATACTATTAACTTGTAACAAGTGAGAATTGTTACCTCATGTTGAGAGTAAAAAGGATAGCTGCCTATCTAACCAAGTTGGTATTTACAAAAATACAAGAAATTTTGAACATATACATAACTTGATATCATCACATGAGGATAAATAACTTCGCAATCTACACACACACACACACACACACACACACACACACACACACACACACACACATATATATATATATATATATATATATATATATATATATATATATATATATATATATATATATATATATATATATATATATATAAATGGGCTCAGCCATGTCGTCCTGATGGAAAGGTTCCTTTAGGCAGCTTTCAAATGGATATTTGGCTACAGTGATAGTCCAATAGAATTAACCACAGGTTTCCAGAATTCTAACTCCTGGTGCGAGTATCCTTAATATAACTTTTAAGGATGTCACATAATATCAGGGGACGTATTTCTTGATACGACACATGGCAATCTTCACCCCAAATAGAGTTTTCGCTTTGAGGAGGAAGAGTGGTGAAATTGAAGGGGAGCCGTTATCAAGGTTACCCGGTGGATCCCCTCCCCGTACCACCTTGGCGAACTATTCCTTTTGTAATAGGAAATTAAACACGGTGTATCTCCCAACTGCTCTCGGTTTTGTTACTATTTCAAGGACTATTACTATGCAATCTCCAGCATCTTCATCCTCTGGAAAGTTGAGTATTTAATCTTTCCTGGCTCCCTTCTCACAGTTAAATTAGCATAATTTAGATGTGTTTACTGGAGCAGAGCCATCACCGGAGGCGGCCATTTTGGAGCGCTGCCGTACGCCATAAATGTTTTATTTAGCTAGTAGTATGACGTCCCCGGTATTTAGCTTTAATGAATTATAGCTATTTAGGCAAATTATACTAGTGAAGATAACATTACACATGTAATATTTTCTCTTCTGTTTAACGTTTTGATAGCATACGATAGGGCCTCGGTGTCGTAGCGTAGTCGCGATCCCAACTCAAGTTAGGCGAGCCTAATGCGTTTTAGTATACTTAAGTAACGTTATCCCTGTATATCCTCTTGTATCGTTTTATCAATTCAATCGCAGATAGCGCATCTAGAATTACTAACATAATTCGATACTCGTCTCTTTTAGAGATTTAAGGATAAACCCTTCCTTCTCTCTGAGTGCTGCCATTAGGCGGCAACCCTATCTTTGGTCTTGCCTAAGAGTAATATACCATGGCTTGACTGAGATAGTGTTTCTGTCTATCCTCTTTGCCGGTGAGTATACCGGCTTTGAATTACGAAAGTAACTCAGAGTATTCAGTCTTGTTGTCGGCAACTCTACCGATGGGGGATTAGTCATTCCCCTGCCGGTTTCACAGTTGCCGGCATAGGAACCCCGGCTTCCCTAGTCCACAACCAAAAGTGGTAGTACAGTTGCCGCCACCTTCTCCCTTGTTGTCTAGAAGACATGTCTTATATCCGGCAATGTCTTAGGCTGAGGAATCGTTATTCTTCTGCCGAGGGAGGTCAGTCACAGCAATTGCCTGGACAGGAAACACAGATATGTGTCTAGCTTACTATCCTAAGCTATAATTATAACAGTAATACTTACTATTTACTATATGTGAATAATTATCAGTATGATAAATTACCCCATACTCATTTCACTCTTTCCTTCCTTACAGAAGGAGGGCAAAGTGAAGTGTGCAGCCCTGTTCTGCAACCACAAAAGTAGAACCTTTTATGGCCACAAGATGTGCAGGTCTCATGCTCCCCGCTGCATCGTATTTGGATCTCTGAGGTACTGGAACCCGTATTTTTAGCATATATTATATCAATAATATAAACAACCTAATACTCATTCACCCTTCTATCCCTTACAGGAGGAGCCGATGGCGAAGTGTACAGGGGTCTCTGCAACCACAAGTGTAAGAACTTTTGTGGGCATACGAAGCACGGGTCTTATGCCCCTGTCGCATCGTATCTGGATCCCTGAGGTTCGGGGACCCGAAAGGTTACTCCAATCTCTTGATCTTGCTGATCGACGGCTTTGTAAAAGACATCCCTGACACTATGGAGTCAAGGAATACAGCAAGGGAAACCCAACAAAGGTGAGTATGAGGCTTCCAGAAGAACTTTCAGGGACCTTACATACCTAATAAATTTTTAAGTGCCTTCTGTTCCTTGAGGCTTAATAGAATACGTTTGTGCCTCAGGCACAGGTCCAGCCTCCCTTTATCAAACGGACGGTGGACATGGATATCAACAGGCACTTCAAGGCTTGGACATCCACCAAGATCGGATGTCAGAGGCATCCATTAACACCAGACAGGACCTAAGGCAAGAAGGCCCTGTATAAGGAGTGGTTCAACCACCCATGGAGAAAGAAGGATCCATTTCAACGATGAGTGAGGTACCTCAGCTCACTGTGCCGGCATATTAATTTATGACGTCAACCTCTCCAACCACAACTCCCCAACTGGCTAGACAGTTTGGCAGGAGCGAAACGCTCCTAGAGACAATTCAGCAGATGCTGACACTGATCCTGAAGGAACAAGAGGAGAATAAACAAGATCTCAAGGAGAGGAAAAGAGAAGTACAGGGAAGGAAACGCCCTGGCGCTTCCAGGGGCTCCGCTAAGCCCCCTGAAATATCTGTCCTTCCTCACTGTTCCGAACCAACCCCTGAGGGTAGACGGAACACATGCCCAGGTTGAATAGGAAGCTTTATATCTCCTAGAAGTTGGGGAGCAATCCCCTTGAAGAGCTTCAATTCTGGCCCAGCTTTCAGCATACCCAGATTGCTTCGTGAGACTATGAGATGAACCTACATCTCGCGAGGAGGCTATACTGAAGGAAGTCATTGTCCTCGAACATGACTAGGCCCAAGCCATCCTTACCAAGACCCAAAAGGGGCTGGATATAATAACTCCAAAGTCTCAGCAGTGAACAAGAAGCATCCGACCGTCATTGCTCCTTCCTCATGAGCCTTCCTCCCTTTTGGGGAAAGCGCTAGACTGTGTTAGAAGAGCAGTCGGAGAGTGCAAGCCCTTCCCAATCCTAGAGAAAGGTCTCTAGCTATGCCCACCTGCGAGGAGAAGTGGAAAGAAGTACATCTAACCTTCTCCGTCTCGACGTTGGATCCGGAGATAGCAGGTCAGCAGTTCAACAAGAACCTTCCAAACTTGCCAAACCATCTCTTGAGAAGGGAACAGGAGACGAAAGATAAGCTTATCGCCTCCCTATCTCGCCAGAACTACTCAAGAAATGTGTGCAGGCCTTTAGTGATGCCCAACCCTTGTGATGGATTTGTAGGTTTTTCTCAGGTCAAAAAAGGACCAGTAGAGACCATGTGTTTGTCGCATCAACGGTGAAACACGAACCGAGAAAACTGATTTCATCATGTATCTGGGGCATAGACCCTTTCTCACAGGAAATGGTCCAAGAGGTCATTACCAAAGCCACCACGGAGAATGGGAACCTGCTCCAAAAGTGGTGCATGTCCTCAAAGAGGAAATCATCATTAGAATTGCACAACTTCCAATCGTGACCATGATCGTGGTGCCTCAAATGGTAGCCCAGCCGTATACCACCTTCTAGATGGTTTCTCATCAGCTGGTAGCCAGTCACCTGTATTTAATCGAGGCTTTGAAAGGCACTTGACCACCTTTCGGCCCTACAAGGTAAGAGCCCAAAAAGAGGATCCTCTGGAAATCCCCCATGGGTGAAGGAGGATACAGTCATGGAAATATGTCCTCAGGAACCTCTAAACAATGTGAGATTCCCGGTAGGAGGCAGACTTTCCACTTTCGTGATAGTTGGACCTTCGATCCCTGGGTCGACAGCCAAATTACAAATGGACTTGGTTGGAAATATAACGAAATCCACCCCACCTTTCCAAAATTCTTCCAACACTCCCCCTTATTGGAAGAATATGCCTCAGAACTCTTGAATAAGAAGGTAATGAGGAAAGTGAAGTCCATCAAAATTCCTGGGAAGGCTGTTTTATGTGTCCAGAAAGTACTCGGACAGACCCAGAGTCATTCTAGACTTGTCTCTACTCAACAGTTCATCAAGAACAACAATGCAACATATAAGTACCCTTTTACCAAAAAAGGGGCGTATATAGTCTCAATAGACCTGGAAGATGCTTACTGGTACCTACCAGCCAATCGCCCCCTCTCCTCCGACCTAGAATTCTGGTTACAGAAGACAAAATCTGTCTTCACAGCCATGCCCTTTGGACTAAATATAGCCCCAAAGGTATTCACAAGACTCACAGACACAATCGTCCAGCACCTGCGCTCCGAAGGAGTACAGGTAGTAGCATACCTGGACGATTGGCGGGTGCGGGAAGCATCCAAGACTACTTGTCTGCAAGCGACCGGAAAGGTGATCCAGTTCCTGGAACACCTGGGCCTCAAGACCAGTTGCTGGAAGTCTCGCTTTTCTCCAGCACAAAAGTTTCAATGGTTGTGAATCCATGGGAACTTGCAGTCACAACACCTCTCCATTCTATTAAAGAAAGGGAGGAAAATAGTGGTATCTGTCAGGAGACTAATCCAACACAAGAGGATTTCAAAATGCCAACAGGAAAGAGCACTGGGCTCTCTCTGGTTGGCAGTAGTAACAGATCCGGTGCAGAAAAGCACAGCCAAAGGATGCGCCAGGAGTCTCGAGAAGATACGCATCAAATGCTCGAAGAGATTGACAAGGTTGACACCGACTCGATTGCGCATGCTATGGAGGCCATGGTCAATGAATAAGAGCCTAGCACAGACAATTTTCTTGCAACCACCACAAACATCAGTGGCGATACACATGGAAGCCTCCCTGAAAGAATGGTGAGGCCATCCGTATGAAAGGAAAGGGCAAGAAATTGATCATTCAAGTTCAAAAACTTTCACATCAACATCTTGGAGGCTATGACAGTCCTCCTAACCTTGAGGAGACTATTCCCTCGCAGAATAGTCCACATCAGATTGGCTCTCAACAACGAGGTGATAATAATATGTCTAATCGACAAGGCTCGAGTTCACCTCACATCAACCATGTGATGTTAGCAATCCTCTGCCTGGCAAGGAAGAGTAGAAGGCATTATCAAGCAGTTCACCTTCAAGGGTTCTGCAATGTGACGGCGGATGCTCTATCCAGGCGAAAGCCAATAGAGACAGAATGGTCCCTAGACGCAGACTCATTCTCCTTTATTCTCAATAAAAGTCCCGGAACTGCAGATTGACCTCTTCGCAATGAGTGACAACTAGATCTAGTAGCCCCTTACGAGAACCTTAAGCAGAAGCGATAGATGTCGTGTCTTTCGACTGGAACGGATGGAATCGAATGTATATGCTTCCACCAACCAGGCTCCTGCTAAAATGTCCTCGACAAGCTAGTATCCTACAAAGGAACAGCTCCTGTAGTGGCCCCCAAATGGCCCAAAAACAACTGGTTTCCTCTAATTCTAGAATTGAAGCTGTAGCTATTTCCTCTGCTGTACCCAGCTTTATCAAATCTGGTGCAGAAGTCGGCTGCTACATTTCATTCCCGAGAACCAACAACCTGCATTTCAGGATTTTTTCGCCCTAACAGCGAACAAAAGTTCGGAATCTCGAAGAATGTTACCGACTTCATTGTAGAGTACAAGTCAAGTCCAACCAGGAGACAATGTGAATTACCTTTGAAGAAAGGGGCACCCCTCGTGAAAACAAGGGGACCAACAGAAATTTCAACAGGTTTCTGCTCTCTTTCTTCTTTTACCTACTTGAACGAGGTCTGACTTCCACTAAGATAACCACGTGTAAGTCGGCCTTGACTAGACCTCTTCTATACACCTATCAGACGAACCTCATAAGCAAAACCTTTTTTAAGGTACTAAAGCATACACTAGACCCAAGCCGACAACCCCTCTAAAGCCCATTACATGGATTACATGGTCGTTGGTCAAAGTCTTACACTATGCTTCGAACCTAAACAATGAGAATTATACTCTAAAGGAGCTAATACAGAAAGTCAATTTTCTGTTCACAGTAGCCTCAGGGGCTAGAGTTAATGAAATATAGGCCATATTCAATTCCCAGAAGAGGGAGAACTGAATCCTTTCCCGATCCTACTTTTCCCGCCAAAACGGGCTGCCCACCAAAAGGTGGGGTCCTGGGAGAATCTGCCCACCGAAGGAAGATGTCTCCCTATACCCATTAGGGGGTCTTAAGGTCTATCTTCGTAGAACTTCAGACTTCAAGGAAGGACAGCTCTTTCGAGGCGATACCTTAGGATAAAAAAATCTATCCCTAAAAATAACTTATTCACAGAGCGGATCCTGACAGCTCACCCGCAGTTCATGATCCTAAGAAAATTTACTTCTTCAAGAAACTTCTTCCAACATTATTCGAAGCAAGAACATAAGATAAGACATGTTGTGGTGGCGGCGCGTAGTTCTAAAGAACCCGTCGTCTAAGCCTGCGACAAACAGTGAACTCCTTTGAGACTTTCCAGTGCATCGGGTGCATGGGTACATTTACCCTCAAGTGCAAATCATAACTATGATTAACACACTGTTCCACATAGGTGCATATATGACCGATAACACCAGTGCCGAGTGAACGTTTGCGTCACGGTGTTCATGCATTTCCAAAATCTGTACAGATCAGTCAGATTTGGTTTCACATCTCTATTGAGTGGCATCATTTCGATGAAATTACATATTTTCCCAGAAAGAGAAAATATGGACCCTAATGTGTTTTCAATGCCGGATCAGATTCATACCTGATTGTAACTGCAATTGATAATTTAGCTACAAGGTAAAATACTGAACGTATTTGCGTCTTTTTGCTGCTATCTCAGTAACAGACGAATAAAACATACTAGAGTTTTGATTAAGCCCCAGAAGGGCCCAACTTGAAATCAGAGTACATATTTCCAAGGGATAAAGGGTAATCTCTAAGATTCTATTTTTGGGTTATATGGCCATGTCGCCCTGAAGGACTCTCCCTCCTTTCTAAAAAGGAGTATACATATATGTAATAAAGTCCCCACCCGAAACTACTCTATCTGCGGCTATCCATGCTTAATTGCAACAAGAAATAGTTTGCCGGGGTGATACGGGGAGGGGATCCACCGGGTAACCTTGATAACGGCTCCCCTTTAATTT
>NC_090726.1:124445858-124448358 GCF_036898095.1 Palaemon carinicauda | reverse complement strand
CTATCTATCTATATTTATTTATATATTTCTCTCTATCTATCTATCTATATTTATTTATATATTTCTATCTCTATCTATCTATCTATATTTATTTTTATATTTCTATCTCTATCTATCTATCTATATTTATTTATAGATTTCTATCTATATTTATTTATAGATTTCTATCTATCTATATTTATTTATAGATTTCTATCTATCTATATTTATTTATAGATTTCTATCTATCTATATTTATTTATAGATTTCTATCTATCTATATTTATTTATAGATTTCTATCTATCTATATTTATTTGTAGATTTCTATCTATCTATCTATCTATATTTATTTGTAGATTTCTATCTATCTATCTATCTATCTATATTTATTTGTAGATTTCTATCTATCTATCTATCTATCTATATTTATTTGTAGATTTCTATCTATCTATCTATCTATCTATATTTATTTGTAGATTTCTATCTATCTATCTATCTATCTATATTTATTTGTAGATTTCTATCTATCTATCTATTTCTATCTATATTTATTTATATCTATTTCTATCTATCTATCTATTTCTATCTATATTTATTTATATCTATCTATATTTCTATCTATCTATTTCTATCTATATTTATTTATATCTATTTTTATTTATATAGCAACAACAACAAGTGAAGCTTTTTTCAGTCTACTGCAGGACAAAGGTCTCAGACGTCCACACTTTCATTACCATGCAAGCCTCTGCGGATTTGTTACAGTAGTAACTTCAGTCAGGTCGCACACAAGAAACCAGTCTAATATAGTGTCCCTGACTACTACAGATTTGATGATCATAGAAATATATAAAGCGTTTTACCACGTTTAGTATTTCTTTTATATAGTATGACAAGCCAGGAGTAGGTTGTGAGTCAAAGGTGAGATGAATGTAACTGAGTAACATTATTAACAGACAAATCGGGTATACTGTATATACACACTAGGTCCCGTTAAGAAGGTCACAAAATACAAACAGGCTATTTCTTGTCAGACCAACAACCGGTTCTGAGTTAATAATTAAGTAGGCAAATAGGTTAATGCAAGTTGCTGTCAGTGCGAGGGGAGAGCGGAGATACAAAGGATAATATACACAAAAAAGAGAAGTGTTGTTACTATGTACGATTGTGTAACTCATGGGTGGTACATGGCTCCCCCCCCCCTAAAAATGACATACTGTACATGTTAAATAGGGCACCCTGATCTAGGGAGGCGAACTATAGGCGGTCATCTGGCAGGAGATAAGCAGGTTTTAGACGATCAATGGAGAGCCAGTCTTCTTTGCCACAAATATTTAGTAGGAATGCTTTTGTATTGCGTCGGATCACAAGGAAAGGGCCCATTTAAGGGGGCAGTAGCGGTGGCTTGCTAGTGTGGTAGCAGCAAATCTGTGGCCGATTGGCGGCAGTAAGGGGCTGTAGAAGTCATTAGATGGGTGGGGGCGCGAGCGAGTGGGTGATTGGTGGCTTTGTCGCCACTTCGGCACGTCACGCAGTAGGCGTGCGTGTCCTACGGCACTCAATCAGCTTCGGTTGAAGTTGAATAGGTATCCTCTTTGTCAGGAGTGGAGGCGTTGATGGAGGTCTTGAGGGTAGTGAAGTGGCAGTCCATAAGGTCGTCGGCTTTGGTCATCAAGCCCTTTATGGGTAAATTAACGACATCGGGTATGGCAGCGCGTACAGGTTCGGGTAAACGACATACCTAAAGTACACAGAGTAGGTTCACCTCAGAAGGAGAGCCGTCTGCTGCAGGTTGCAGGCGAGTGATACTGGTCATTTCCCTGAGGGCAAATAAAGCCCTCTTGTCCGCCAACGGTTTTTGAGAACTTAAAAAGCTTTGTTATATGGGCGGCAGGCAATAGCGAGTACTGATGCAGAAGGTATGTTTTGAGGGCGTCTTACGCTATTGGGGTGTCTCCTTGTCCACAAAGCCAGTCGAGGATTTCCGGGAAGGTGTCCTCGGGTATCGCCCTGAGAACATAATCGGCTTTGGTGGTCGAGCGAGTCACGCCCTTGATGCGGAACTAGACTTCTGCGCGCTGAAACCAAGCAAACGCCTCTCTACTGGCGAACGACGAAAGTTTGAATGGGACTGCGCCAACTTTCGTGGAGTCCGCCATAGTAACAGTGAGGGGGGAAGGCGGGAGGAGCGAGTCAACCTCCAGGGTCACCAATGTGACGAGCCAAGAGTAGGTTGTGAGTCAAAGGTGAGATTAATGCAACTGATTAACTTTATTACATACACATCTAGTATATATACACACTAAGTCCCAGTCAGAAGGTCACAAAATGCAAAAATGCAACCGGTTCTGTTAATAGGTAACAATGAAGTAGGCAGACAGGTTAATACAAGTTGCTGTCAGTGCGAGGGGGTGAGCGAAGATACAAAAGATAATATATACAAAACAGAGAAATGTCGTTACTATATACGATCGTGTGACACACGGGTGGTAAAATAGTGTATATTTTTGTGTTTCATGT
>NC_090726.1:124422265-124432265 GCF_036898095.1 Palaemon carinicauda | reverse complement strand
AGAAATGGATCGAGGATTCTACCAATAAACACCACGAAGCTGCTGTCAGATTGAAGATCCTTCTTGGTGGAACATCATATGACGTCTTTGTGCAGGACCTCTACTATCATAAGCGATGTTATCGAAGCTTTACCTATATGTACGGTCATGACGCGAAGTCACTTTCACTGGATGCTGAGAAACAGGAAACACTGAGAACATGCATTATGGATCAGTTATTCCACCTATTCACCAGAAATGTCCTTGAAAATCATGATGCATACCTGCTGTCAGAGTTGATAAATGACATCAAGGAAATGGGTGAAGACGAAGGACTTTCGGACCCACTTATCTCAAAGACCTACACACTGAAAAAAAGATTAATTGAGAAGTATGGCGAGTCAGTCTCTTTCCACAAGATAGGCAAACGGCTACTGGTGCACTCCAGTGAAGTGAATCCTGATGCGTACACTGCGGCTACCATTCAGGGCCATGGTCTACGAGAGATGGATTTGACCAAAGCATTTGCAAGACTTATTCGACGAAAGATTACCCAAAGACAGACAATCAAGTGGCCTCTTGATGCGGAAGAGTTATATAGTCTTCTAGATAGTTATGGACCACTACAATGTCTATACAACACCATCAGTTGGTCAATAAACCCACGGAGATCCGTCGATGCTAATGGTTATGCCTGTTCTCCAAGCAAAGCAGAAGCAGAAAAAATTTCAGCTATCAGCCAGAGTTGGGAGAAGGTGGTAACCTCTGAGCGTTTGCCTATTGGAACTGCACTGAGTCTAACTGTTCATCAGATAACAGGCTGCAAGGAAGCCACGACACTTCTTCATTGCTGCGGGGTTGGAATCTCATACTCTGATGTGCGCCAGTTGAATAGCAATTGGGCAAAGTCAGTTACCATGCAACATAAGAAGATGCTCCCTCCCGGTTTTATTAGCGGCCGCAGTGTTCATGTCACCTTCGATAATTCAGACGGCAAGCAGCAAACTCTTACCGGAGCACACATTACACATCACACAACAGGGACAATCGTCCAAGCCAGACATGATGGTGATCCCTCAGCGGGGTCTACAGTTCCAAGAAAGGAACATAAGCAAGATATTCAAGACAACGAGCCACCAGACTATGGATCCTTCAAGATCCTTAAGAAGAATAAGACACCACCTCCATCATTTCCAGACTTCACTGATGATTACAAAGATTCGAAGCTGATAGATGACTCTCTTCAACGCAACATAGCCTGGGTATTAGTAAGTGCTGTCAGAGATACCTGCATGGACCAGTGTCTTCCTGATGTTGACAAAGAACTCCTGGGACCAGTTGGATCTTGGACTTCATTTATGAAGAATGTCACAAAGTGCGAAACTAGCAAGTGCAAGCTGGAGTACCTCCCTGTTGTCCCCCTACCTCCAAGTGACAATGTAATCAAGTGGTACATGGATATGATCCTGCAAATAGCTGATGACCTGCAAGTAGATTACATTTTTGCATATGCAGATGAAGCAATCAACAGTAAAATGTTGATCATTTCTTGGATTCAGCAAGATAGGTATGACAAAATCAAACCACTGATGGGTGGATTTCACACCATCCTGGTGAATCTCAAAGTTCTATACAAGAAGTATTGGTGTTTAGGGTTAAGTGACTGGTGGGTTAATGCCAAAGCAATTGCCGATGGATCAGTTGCCCAAGCCATAGAAGGTCGACACTATGCAAGAAGTGTGCGGCTTCACAAACTGGCATTTGAGGCACTCCTAAGGTACAGGATTACAACTGAGAAAGTTAGTGAGAAGCTAGATGTGCCTACCATGGAGCTGATTGCCAAGCTGAGATGTAGTCCATCTGCTGAAAACCTTGATGCATTGTTGGGTGAATCCAAGTTCAGGGACCTCTGTTCATTGCTTATGCAAGCTGAAGGGACACAAGCCAAATTGACAGTGGAATACTTGAGAGATGTTTCTTCAATGCTGAGTTTGATTGCTGCAGTGAGGGACAGTTGTGAAAGTCTGAGCTCTGACAGATGTAGTGATCTTGACATTTCATATTGAGGAAAAATAGGACCTGGAAGGAGACAAAATAGAGAGCTTTCGCAAGTGCTCAGTTAGGGTACTAATGTAAAAGCTCACTGATATTTGACATCATGGACATTTGTACCCATTTTCAAGACTATATCAGATACAATCATTGTATGATTATGTTAGGAATACACCTATTCTTTACAATTTGTTTTTAATATTTGTAGAATCAAGTGTGAATGCAGTTTCATTCACATTTGGTAAAATTGGTAGTCTTGTAGGTGTCACCGGTGTCGCTTTGCATCCATCAACATGCATTATAATCATGATGGAGTAGCCTGTGGTTCAAAATGATGGCAAATTCGGATTCCTTGCCCCTGAAAACCTAGGGATAGAGACCAATATTATTGTCATAGCCCATCTAGAACTGGAGTTATCGCAATCCGTACCTTGGTGGGCCAACTCCGGCGGCCATCTTGGATTTCGCCAGGATAAATCAATTTTTTCGGATTTTAAACCAGAGGGTCATATTCCTCTGCCTAAAAATAGCTATTCTGGGAGAAAAAAAAACATCTTGATAGCTAACCCCACCGCCGTGAAAAAATATTTTGTGATTTTTGGTGGCCATTGGGGATTTTGGCTGCCATCTTGGATTTCGGGCAAAATTTCAGATGGCCCAAAAGCTTATTTGAATCAGCGTGGTTCAAAGTACCAGAATCAGTCTAGATAACCTTGACCCCAATAAAGGGCAGTTTTTGCCTGGCTCCGTCCTGTCTAATATATATATATATATATATATATATATATATATATATATATATATATATATATATATATATGGATAGATACTGTAATTACATCCTTTCTTATTTAGTTACTGATGAAAAGATATAATTCTCAACAGAAAATGTTTAGTCAAAACAATACAGAGCTAAAGACCTTTATCACATACTGTACCTCATGTGTTTCATACGTGCCATTACACAGTAATATTATAATTTTTTCATCTCTCGCTCTCCCTGCACTGATAATAGAAATCTGTTTAAGTTTTTTAATATATGTTATACGCTGTTTGAATTTTGTATCATTCTTCTACTAAACTAGATGTATACAAGCTCATTGTTTTGTTGAATAAACGTCTCTTGCATTCATATTACCTCTTTTTTAGTACCTACCTCCCACCTTTCATAATTGTGGACTGCCGAAGAACTGACGCCCATTAGCTGCAGTTATTCTACTACAACTCCATATTCAGGGCTGCTATAAGGAAAAGTGGGAATGTTTGTCAGTGGCAAAAAAAAAAAAAAAAACTTTTAAGTAGGCCACCACCACTCACTACTCTTTTCATTTAGCAGGATGCTGTACATGTACGCAGTTTTTGGTAGACACTGGTGCTTGCCATTCTCTCCTACTAAGGCCAGTTTCCAAGACTCAACATAGCCATTCTAAACCTGGTGACATTGGCCTGATGGCTGCCATTAGATCTGCAATCACACTATCGTTTGGGAGCGCCAAATATTGTTAGAAGTTTCTCATTGCGGATGTCACTTTGCCAATCCTCTCCCATTCCCACATTATTGTTGATGTTGCTCATCGATAGCTAATCAGTGTATACTCAATTAACCCCTTTTCAACCCGCCCCCTCTGACCTCGCTCTCCACATCAGCACACCCACAAAAGGTAACCTCTCACTTTGTACCAGGAAGTCTTCCATTCAGAACTTTGCCTAACGCTAATGGCTCCTGCCAAGCACGGTATTTAACATCATGTCAAGACTAGGAAGCCTACTGTGTTTACCAGACCCAGGCATCTGGCCTCGGATTGTTTGGCAGCCACTTAACGAACGTTAGCTGAAATGGAAGAAATGGACCCTTGCCAAAAGGCCTAAAGCCCATGGTTGTCATCCCTACACATTGTCCTGGAGAAGGATGGCTTCCTGCACCCTTCTGGGGATTACAGACATCTGAACATGCAGTCAGAGTCGGATCACTAGCTCTTACCCAACAGCACTATCTTTACCTCCTACTTGCGCAAAGCAATGGTGTTCTTCACTCTCAACCTCTTGAAGGAGTATTATCAGGCGCCCATTAAGCCAGAAGACATAACCAAGACTGCCATCACCGCTACCTTCGGGACTTACACATTCAGTTACTCCATTTTGGCCTTCATAATATTGGGACCACTTTTCAACACCTCACGGATTGTATTATTATTATTATTATTATTATTATTATTATTATTATTATTATTATTATTATTATTATTATTATCCCTTGCTAAACTACAACCCTAGTTGTAAAAAACAGGATGCTAAAAACCTAGAGGCTCCAACAGGGAAAATATCCCAGTGAGAATAAGTAAAAAGGGAAACTAGAATATCTAAGAAGAGTAACAACATTCAAATATCTCCTATATAAAGTAAAAAAGAAACTTTAACAAAACAATAGGATGAGAAATAAAATAGAATAGTGTGCCTGAGTATACCCTTAAGCAAGAGAACTCTATCCCAAGACAGTGAAAGACCTTAATACAGATGTTATGGCACTACCCAAGACTAAAGAATAATGGTTTGATTTTTGAGAGTCCTTCTCCAAGAAGAGCTCCTTACTATAGCTAAAGAGTCTCTTCTACCCTTACCAGAGGAAAGTGAGCACTGTACAATTGCAACGCAGTAACCCCTTGGGTGAAGAAGAATTGTTTGGTATTCTCAATGTTGTCAGGTGTATAAGGACAGAAAATAATCTGTAATGAATAGGCCACACCATTGAGTGTGTTTCTGTAGGCCAAGGGCAAATGAGCTGTAACTAGAAAGAAGGATCCAATGTAGTACTATCTGGCCTATAAAATTACCCCATTACTCTCAATTGGTAGTATCTAAACGGGTGGCTGGTACCCTGGTGAAGATACTTAGGGGACCTCCTCTTCTGTGTGTTATAAAGGTATCTAACACCCACCTTGCACAACATTCTTTTTTTTTTTCATTACTTGGCTCTTGGGCTTCTTTTGACTAACAAAGTGTTACCCCAAAAAGTTAGATTCTTCAATAATCTGCCTCTCTCGTTTTGTCGGGTTCCTCTCTGCTGTCTGGTTGCTTTTTAATTTCATAAGCCACACTTACCTAGTACGAATTCCTGTGTACGGTTGGTCAAGAAACTTATTGTTTTCATTAGGGAGCTATCTTCTATTTGCCGTTTCCTTGAATTCGACACAACCCCTTTAACACAAAAAGGAGTATTCCTGCAGCCATTCTCCCAACATTCTTCTTGGTGATCCGTCAGGAAGACATATGGCCTCCTCTTTCTTCTTGTCTAGATACTACTCCCATCTTTGCTCTTCTCTGTATCCGTTGAAGAAATTTTGTCCTTTTCGTAAGCAAGAAGTTGTCCATCCTAGGAAAAGATACGTGCTTTGTGCCCGAGATCGATAGTAACCACCAGTTCTTTCTGTTCATGGACTACAACTTCGATGAAAGGCTTTCTTTGTATGGATGAGTTAAACTCTCCCGACTGGGATCTTCTACAGATGCAGAGGACAAGATCCTAGGGTAGGTGCCGCAGGATCTGAGGTATCCCTGAAGGCATTTTCATCATCTTCCTTGTCAGCTGCTTTCCTTCAAATCTGCGTAGAATCAGGATATTCAAAGGGCATAAGCGAGAGATCATTACAAAATACAAGGTAATCGCAGGAGAATCATCACGAAGTACAAGGGCATAGTTAAGAAAACTGTTAGGTCACAGTAGGTCACTCTAAAGAGACAACTGACCGACGTCATTGTCGTCGTAAACATTTATGTAAACATCACTATACGAGTCCTGTACAGTACGCCATGACATAACTATACAGTAAATGACAGTTGACAAGGTCGGGCGAAACCATAAGCGAACACTGGTTGCACCCCGTAAAAGTGACGACTCGCTTACACTTCAGCGCAATTGATGGTGATTTCATCGTTAGTAATGCGAGGTGCAATTGTAATATCAACCTAATGATAATAATAATAATAATCTTATATTACTTTTGTATAAAGATTAGGATAACAGAAAGACATAAAATGCTTTTTATCTTTCATCGCTGCTTTCTTAGTTTAATTGTAGAGTCAATATATTTCTTAGTCATATACAATTTATGTCTTATATGTGTCTCAGTGTCGTCCAATCTTCTCCCTGTAAATGGACTTTCATCTTCTTCAATAATTCCATTTCTAGATTATAGTTTATTCCCCTTTCTGTTATTCCAGCAAAATACTTCCTCCTTCCGCGTAATTACACTGCCAATTTATTTTACCCAGTTTTCTCTCTTTGCATTTAAACTCATCTTTGCTGAGCTCTCTCTTGCTTCTCCATTTCTTTCGTTAATTCTATTTTACTCACAAGAACATTTCCATCATCTTGTTTTACTATTTAGTCTCATTTACATAAAATACAATTTATTCTTCCTTTTTTTTCGTGTATGTATCCATTTTGAGTTTTATACTTCTCTGTTATATAACACTATTTTTTTTTCAGCTTCATGAAAGATGTAAATCTTTTCAATATAGATTCATTAAAGTTTCTCAAGTGAGACGCATGCACAGACTATGTAAGAATGATGCTGTAGTCTAAGTTCTCTTTCCTTGCCCTACTATTTACATTCATTCAAGTTTTTATGAATACTTTTGTGTAAAAGTACGAGTCTAGATATCACAGGTCTCTTTCAATGGAAAATTATTTTACATTGATTATAAATTGAAAGCAGGGACACTAGATATCAACTAATATTTCCTCAGGTAAAAGTGTTCATCAAAAACAAAAGAAGAGATAGAAAAAATATTCATTTTCTTTGTGATCATAGCCCTATAAAAATATTTCACAAAAAGGAAAATATATATTTTCATATTTTCTGTGACCAATTGAGTGGCAAAGCATATTAAAAGCAATTTCTTATTTTTGTCGATAAAGACGTTAAACTGACCTTAACTGATATAAACCTCACAGTTATTTTACGTTAAAAGAAAGAATAAAACTAATTATACAACTTTCTGTGAAATAAAGAAAATAAAAAAAACTAGAATCTAAGTTATCTCGAACACTATTTTCTATATAACAGAAAATAAAGATCCTTTTTCTGCATCATAGGAGGGCATATTTTAATTCAGCATAATTATTCGGTCCTACCTGGAGCTATAACAAAACAGGAGAAGACCTATCAGATGAACAATATTGCTGCAGGAATTGAATGACCCACCCAAAATAAGAACTTAATTGTATATTTCCTCCCATATTAGCGAAAGTCTCAATAAGAATTATCACTATTGTTATCCCTCTTGTCATTATTATTGTTGTTCTTGCTGTTTTTAAGGATATATACACTTTTAAAAGCTCACCTAAGAGAACTGGTTTTCAAAATAGAAGAGGCTATAAAGAATGAATGGAAAGCTAGGTGTAGAACGACGTTGCAAGAAAGAGAAGAAAAGAAAAAAAAAAAAAAAAAAAACTTGGGGCCCGTCTACAATAGGACGGGTGTCAGGACCACTCCTCAGGATGTTTCCTGCTAATTTTTTTTTTTTTATCTCACATTTCCTGATAACCTATGTCTTCGGCCATGTCAAGAACATAGCGACCACTCTTCACTCTGGGCCGTTCTCACATAAATCCGGTTTCACACTAAGCTCAATTCCGCCTCACATAAATCCACATATAGCCTTATAAGGGATGTCAAAAATATTCAGACTTTCATGAAATTTTAAAGGGACTACTGTAAGATATCAAGAAACATATGTAAAGAGAAATATTATAATAGTATAACATATATTTTGAAAGTAATACAAAACGCACTCAAACAAACCGAAAAAAATTGTTTTACAACATATTTTTTTGGGGGGAAACGAAGTCCTCTGAGAAAAAAATAAAGAATCTATGGGTAAATGCTTTATACAAAAACTTCCATATTATATAAGCTTTCTTTTGAGTCTATATTTCGCAGTTGTGTGCAGCATACAAAACACACGATGGTAAATAACGCACATGTTTTCACAAACTTGAAAAAAAATATATGAATTAAAAAATGTCCAGAGTGACTTGGCTTACTTGCATACTGCCTGTATCAAATGTACTCATTTAAGTTACAATGAGTCATACTAAGCTAAATCATACTATACTAGCATAAGTGAATGGATGATTTTATCTTCAAAAATAATTTTCTTTTTGTAAAACTAAGAATTGTAGATTTTTTCTTTTTTTTATTGAAAAAAATTCATGTCCAGAGCACATGATTGATCAATGTCATCTTTCTCGTCGTCATCATCAAATTCATAATTATCATGATCACCAGTTATATTGAAATCATCATACATATTGAAATCATAACACTTTACTTCCTTATCAACTAATACACTCATGAGATCTTTGGAGATGATGTTTCCCTCTAACCATAAAGGTTACAGATGATTTCTGTCAGCATTTATGTGAAACCAAACTCCCGAGGAAATGGTAATTTTGGATATTGTTCATGAGCTCTACTAAAGATGCATATTTGGTAATCAACTCTCTTCACACGTTGCACAAGAACTCTTTTGCACGGGAGAAACTTTGTCTAGATCAAAAGTGACTGCTGGCCGTTATACTCGTAAGTATGGTTGACTGACTGAGTTCCTTAGCCTTTATTTCTTAGGCTTCATTAAATTCCTTTATTCTTTAATTCATCTCATAACATTCATTTCATCAAAAATCCATTACTTCCCTCATCATCATCATCTCCTGCTACGTCCATTGACGTAAAGGGCTTCGATTAGATTTCACCCATCATCTCTATCTTGAGCTTTTAATTCAATATTGCTCTATTCATCATCAGCTTCACGCTTCATAGTCCTCAGCTATGTGGGCCTGCGTATTCTAACTCTTCACTTACCTGGTGGAGCCCAGTTAAATATTTGGTGAACTAATCTCTCTTCGGGAGTGAGAAGACCATGCCCTTGCCATCTCCATCTACCCCTCACCATGATCTCATCCACATAAGACACCTGAGTAATCTCTCTTCATTTCTAATCCTCTCCTGCCTCTTAACTTCTAGTTTTCTTCTGAGGGCTCTGTTTTCAAATATACTGAATCTGTTGGAGATTGTTTCGTTGTCATACCACAACCTCCGCCCATACAATTCTTATACCACGACTCATAGGAACTGTGCATCACAAGGAACTGGCTATCCTTTGATGAATCTAGCCACTGAATCCTCTATGGATTTAGACAGTCAACATTGCTTTCCTACTTCAGCAAAAATATCAATGGACTTTGAATTCTTGCTCAAGAGTTTGAGTGATTGTATCTTTTTCTTGCCAGTGAAGGCATGAACAGACAAGGGCTGTAATGTGGTCTTGAGAATAATTTTCTGCTAACTAGTTGATGTTGATGAGTCGTTCTCCCATATTTAGGAGGATCGTGACTGTGTAAGATTTAGCATTATACTAGAGAGTAATGAAATAAGATATTATTGTCCTTTGCCCTAACTCTCACCGTCTTGATGAGTGGTAGTTTAGTCTGAATTTAATTTATATAAATGATAAGCCTAGCATCAGTTTTTTCATGGCTGGAATATGCTTCAGGTAATTGATGTTTGAAAGCCTTACCCTCATCTACTGTCAGTTTATAGGCTTGACCTCTCTCAGTGAATATCATAGGTATTTTCAATGATAATTTTTGTCATATCATCAGAGCCCCAGGGGCAATGAAAGATTTCTTGTTGTCATGTTTTCCAGTTTATGGGGCGGTGAATATTCAGTCCATAAATTAGGAACCTACCGCCACAGCCTCTTAGGTCTCGCTTGGCCAATTTGTTAGAGATGAGTTTGTTAGTATATGTGCCTGTGCTAAATTTTGTTTAAGCCGTAGTATCTATATTCTGAAAAATACATCCCGATATAGTATGCATTGTAAGGGTACCGCTTTCATATAAAAGGAGGAATTCCCATCCTAAATTAAAGGATATTCATTTGATGGAGGGGGCTTTCCCTTTTC
>NC_090726.1:124400051-124410051 GCF_036898095.1 Palaemon carinicauda | reverse complement strand
GCTCTTTTACATATGTTCTTTAAGGATAGTCGATTGATTATAACAAGAATAATCTCAATGTCATAAGAAACTAAAGAAAATCAAAAAGCTATGAAGCAAAGTTTTATTAACTAAATGCATGGCAAAAGATGATGGAACTATCAGAGAAGACTTGTGTGTTAAAGTAGGTCGGAAGAATAAGTTAAGATTAGAAGAGTTCCGAAGAGCTGAAGAAAGATAAGAAAGAATGACGGTTGAAGAAACTTATAAGAAAAGAGAAAACAATTCTTTTTGCCCCTCTTACTTTTAATTATAGCGAATACTTGACCCAAAAGTTTCTCAATAAATAAAGGCCTGAAGAAAACTTACGAGTTCTTTTTTGGGGGGTTGTAAAAAAGTATAAGAAGTAATAACAAGTCTCCTAGCCTATATAGCATTAGATTTGCTAAGTTGACCCCAGTAGATTCTGTGATGAGAGAGAGAGAGAGAGAGAGAGAGAGAGAGAGAGAGAGAGGAGAGAGAGAGAGGAGAGAGAGAGAGAGAAGGGGGGGGGGAGACAGACAGACAGACAGGCAGAGAATCGCCTTTGCCATGTCTACAATGTCGAACTTGGTAATCCTGGGATTATATGGTTTACTGACTTCTTATTTCCGTTAGTTGCGAAACTTTGGAATCATCGTCGTGGTCCTGCTTTTTCTAACATTTATAGCATTTTTTCGTTTAAGAAACAAGTGTATTATTTTTTCAATTGGTAAAAATTAACCTTGCTTCGTTTTCCTTTTCATCCTCTCCTCGGAACTTGCCTACAAAAGAATATTATATTATCCATCTTTAAGTGTTTGCACTACCAGAAAAATAAAAAATAGAATTTCACTATAAGGTTATCTTCATCCGTCCCTAAATGAAATGACATCTTAACAGTACCCTACCTTAAGTAACACTTCATCAATATCCACATCTAAATTCCTCTGACCTTTTATCATGACCTTGACCTTACTCTGGATACTAACCTTATTTGCTGACTCTAAATGTAAAATATATTATTCTTTTTTAATTAACGCCTTACAGAAGAAAATTACGAAGTCAGTTTCAAATGGTTCAAATGTATGGGAAAAATAATCTTTTAAGAAATTAAAAAAAAAATTCATGATGTTTGATTTTCAATGATAACATTGACCTCCAGGAATTTCTATCACGGTTATCATAATTGATAAGTTATGTCTAAAGTTTGATTATGATAAGTCATTTGATCTCCAATTATTACATTGACATTGAATTTGGCATTGACTTATACGCACCTCTAATCAATTACTTCATACAGTAAGCGAACTCTGCATACCAATATACAGTCTCTCTTTTGTAAATCTCTTAAGTTATGGCACCACAACCCTTATAGCTCAAAATTCCTGTCGAACCTTCACGTCCTAATTAGCTTTAGACCACAAAAACAGAAGAATGCTGTACCTATATCTTCTTACAAATCATGAGGGCCTCTCGATCTGCAGTAAAATTTTTGTATTTATTACAATATGCTCTCCGTATAATCCTGATAGAGAATAGATAAACAAAAAGATAACATCAGACAAATCTGACCAAAATCGTATTTCCTAATACAGACAATTATAGGGGTATCAGGGTGTGGAGGATTTATTTTTGCTTTTTTAATTTTTTTGTTTTTGCCAAATCCTGAGAGAGAGAGAGAGAGAGAGAGAGAGAGAGAGAGAGAGAGAGAGAGAGAGAGAGAGAGAGAGAGATATTGTGTTAGCGAGCGAAAGTAGTTAGGTTAACGATCGTTTGTGGTGAGAAAGACTGTTGGTTTAAATGAGATTGTTTGTTTACATTTTTTAGTTAGGTTACGACAGTGGTGAATGTTTCGGAGCGAATGCTTTTTTTGATTGACTGCGTCCTGAGTCAGTTGTGTGAACGCTGGAATTATTATTTTTCTTTACCAGCTAGGAAGTGATTTTTGATTTTCTGTGCCGGGATTCCTCCTTTGGTGAGGCTAACTCCTTTGGAGAGAGTTCACTTGAATGTGAATGTTTACTCGATTGATGATGACTTGGCTTGTATAAGGAACTTGATAAGGCTGCTGAGATTTCGATAATTGTTGATGACCTGGACCGTATTAAATTCCGATTGCTGTTGTTAATGAGGATGATGACGATGACGACGATGATAATAAAACCCACCCCAATCAGGGAAGTAGCTGTGGCAAATTGCCACCCAGTGGACTGTTAACCACAAAACCGTGATATTGGTTGTTTGCCGTAAAAAGACAGTGGCAGTGTGTGGACGACTGTGTTGGTGTCCATAAACTATATATATATGTTTCTGTGTTTTGATGTTTGGGTTGTGGTAAATTTAAGTTTGTTTTGTTAGTGTTTAGTTTTAAGCTTTATTTATTTTGAGGGTTTATTTGAATAGTGGTATGATCAAGGTCTATTTTGTGTTACGTGTATGATTAGTGATAAGTGTGATTTATGGTGTATGATGAGCGTTTTAGTTTGTAAGGAAATATAGTTTTAAGGTCATGTTTTTGTTTATTTTGTCCTTTTGTCTAAGAGTCTGGTTTTAGATAACGTCAGGGGAAAGTTTGTGTTGTTGAGACAATTGTCAGTTAGTGATTCAAAGGTGTGGGGGTTGTCCTTGCAACATCCCGCCACATTATTTTGGCGCCCGAACAGGGACTGCTGAGGCGGGACTGATAGCTGGACTCTTTGACGAAGGACTGATAGGATACGAATTTAGAATTAAGGTTGAAGAAAAATGGAAGGTAAATATAAGGCTTTGGGGGAGGAATTGCGGCTGAGTAAGGAGCGTGAGGAGAAATTGTTGGAAGAAAATAAGTGGTTAAGGTGTGAGAATGAGGAGATGCATAGGAAACTGAGGGAAATTCAGAGAACTCTAAAGAGAGTGGAAGAGGGTGTTGAGATGAGGATGCGAGAGAATGAAGAACGAATGGAGAAACGAATGGAAGCTATGATGGGGCAAGTAATGGGGATGATGAAAATTTTCATGGGTGAAGGCGCAGTCGGAGGAGTGTCCTCAGCTTCGGGGAATGGGTTGGTAGTTGAAGAGAAGGTTAAGGTAGGTGATAATGGGAAAGGAAGTGATAGTGATAGTAGTAATAGTGATGGTGATATTGAAGATAAGGGAATTAGGCATAGTAAGGATGAACAGAAAGGTGAGAGGAAAGATGAAAGGAAAGGTAAAAGTGATGTGAAGAAAGAGAAGAAAAAGTATCAGGCTGATAGCAAGGACGATTGTGAATGGGTGAAAGTGGCGAGTAAGAAAAGGGATAGGAAGAGTATGATCAAGGAAAGGAGTATGACTGTGGAATTAGATTCTTTATACTCTAGCGAGGAAGTAGGAAACAAGAAGGAAGGTAGCAGTGATGATAGCAGTGAGAATGAACGTGATGTGTGTAAGACTGTGTTTATGAGAGAGGTACCTCGGTGTGAAAGGTTCAATGGGCATAGCAGTAGGGATGTATATGATTTTTTCAAGGAGTATGAGAGGTATTGTCAGGATAAGTATGGTGATAGTAAAAGAGTTTGGGCTAGGGAGTTAGGAGAATATTTGACTGGGTATTTGTTGACGATGTATGGAGTGATAATGAGTGTAGGGGACGTTGATTATGAAAGTGTGAAAAAGAGAATAATTGAGCAGGTAAAACGTATGAAAGGGAGTGTTAAGTATAAGCGTAAGAATGATTTTGATGAAGCACGGATGAATGCAGGAGAAGCGATATCAATGTACGTATGTAGGTTGGAAACTTTAGCTAGGAAGAAGTATGGGGATGAAGGTATAAATGAGAATAAGGAGTTAATGAGGAAGTTTTTGGCTACTGTACCCGAGAATGTTGCTGAGTTTGTTAATATGAAACGCAAAGAGAAAATGAGGTGGACGCAAGAGAGATTGACATGGGATGATATATTAGAGATAGTTGAGGATTATGAGTTAGATAGGTACATGAAAGAAAGTAAATCTGTGAGTGTAAGAACTGGAATGGAAGAAAGTGTAATAGAATTTGGTAGTTATAAGGATGCAATTTTGAGAGGACCGATGAGGGTAGCTGATAGTGTAGTAGATAGGAGTGTTAGGGCGAGTAATGTGGGAATACCTGTAAGGACAAATGAAGGGTTTAGGCAAGGGAATCAGGTTTTGAGTGATAGGAGTGCTAGTGCGCCGCAAGGTAGGTCAGGTAGTTGTATCCGTGAAGAGAAGTGTTATAGATGTGGGAAAGTAGGACATAAGAAGAATGAATGTAGATGGGCTCTAGGTGCTTGTTTTGGATGTGGTGAGGTAGGGCATAGAATTAGTGAGTGCAAGAAAGAGAAAGGTGTCGGTAATTTAAGTATGTCTGTGCAAGGAAAGTTACGTGAAAATGTTATGATTGGGGGGCTGATGATGGAAGATAATGATTTTTATGTGGTTGAGGGAGTAAATGACAAATACGATGTGTTGTTAGGTTATAACTTCTTGAAAAAATGCGGTATGATTGTACATCCTAGTGTAAATATGATAGAGATGAAAGTTTAGGATAAATTTTGTGGGGAATTTTATTTGAATGAAGATGGTAGTGTATGTACGAAGGTATGGAAAGGTGTGCCGTTAATAGCAAAAGAAGGTGTTAAATTGTCAAAAGATGCGAGTGAGGTTGTCAGTGTAAAAGTTGCATGGCCGAATAGTCTGGGAATTGCCAATAGTGACAATTGTGAATATGTAGTGGAAGATTCGGAAGCAAGTAATTTGGTGAAAGCAAGTGTGCATGTGTATGATGGTATTTTGAATTTGCAGGAGCCGAAGGTGTATGTGAGCTTGTTGCCGACTGTAAGGAGGAAGAGAATACGGGGTATACGTGAGGGTGATTGCATGGGATGTATGTTTACGTTGGTCAATGTAGAGGATGAAAGGTATGTTAAATTGAGACGTGTTATGACCTGTAAGAAAGCCGGATGGAAGTTTACGTATGTGTATAGATTATAGGAAGGTGAATGAAGTAACTGTTAAAGAACGTTTTCCGATGAATGTAGTGTCTGACTGTGTGTATAAGATGCATGGTATGAAAGTTTTTACAAAGTTAGATTTAGTTAGGGGCTATTACCAGATGCCTCTGGCAGAGGGGAGCAGGCCCATTACGGCATTTTCAAGTAGAAATTGTCATTATCAGTTTAAAAGATTAAGTTTTGGCCTTGCTAATGCGCCTGCTGCCTTCCAGAGGGCAATGAATGTAGTTTTGGCTGGGTTTGATAGACAGAAGGTGACTGTTTTTATTGATGATATTTTGATTGCTAGTGAGACTGTTGAGGAACACATGCAGTTACTTGGAGCAGTATTAGAACGGTTGATAGAAGTTGGTGTGAAAGTTAAGCTTGAAAAGTGTACATGGTTGGCCGGGAGGTGGAATTTCTTGGGCATGTGGGGAGTGAATCGGGTATAAGCAAGAGTGAAAAGTTTGTGAGTAAGGTGAGAGAGTTTCCACGTCCTCATACGGTGCGTGAGTTGAGAGGTTTTCTTGGGTTAATTGAATTTGGTCGGAAGTTTGTCAGAGATTGTTCGGGAATAGGGAAGCCTTTGAATGAGTGGACAGGTAAGAGAAATAGTACGAGACTGAAATGGGATGAGCGTATGATTGAAGCATTTGAAAACTTGAAAGAAGAGGCTGCGAGAGACGTCACTTTGGCTTTTCCCGATTATAGTGAACATGCAAGTATGCTAGAGTTATATACGGATGCTAGTGGGATTAGTATGGGTGGTTGCTTGGTTCAAATGCAAAGAATAAACGGAGATGAACAGTTGAGAGTGATAGCGTATGTAAGCAAAGCATTTAATAAGGCTGAGCGAAAGTATTCCACGATTGAAAGGGAGTTGGCTGCGATAAGGTTTTGCGTGAAAGCGTTGAAGGTATTTTTGTATGGTGTGAAATTTATTGTGCGTACTGACCATCAGCCCCTAGTGTACATGATTAGGAAAGAGTCTGTGAATGCTAGAGTTGCGAGGACAATAGAGGATTTGAATGAATTTGACTTTAAGCTAGAATATGTACCTGGGAGTAAGAACGTGATAGCAGATGCGATGTCAAGAATGCATGGTAAGATAGAAGAGAGTAGCGAGAATGATAGTAATTTTGAAAGGTTGCCGGAAGATTTAATGGTGGTAAAAAGTTACGAATAAGTATGACAAGGGTGTAAATGTGCAAGTGAGTGTGGAGGATAAATGTATTAATACAGATGAAACGTGGCTGAGTATGAATGATACTTATAGTGTGTGTGGCTTTTCGTTAGATGATGTAAAAGAAAAAATGAATAACGCAAGAATGAGAGACAGGAGAATGATAAGTAGCATGAATGAATCTTTTGCTAAAGTTGAGAATGTTTTTGATGAAATGGATGAACTGTTTACAGAAATGAGTGTAATTATAGGGCCGAACGAGGTAGATGGGATCGTACATGATACATTAGATGATAGGGATTTAGATAAGAATAGTGTTAATGTAGCGAATGATTGTGATAAGGAAGAATTGAATGAGAGAGTATATGGAGGCCCAGTTACTCGGAGTAGAGGTCCCGTCCCCGACTGCGACTGGGTATTGAAAAAAATATTGTAAGTGTTGTGTGAGAAGGATTTGGCAAAGTAAGGGGGAAGGAATGTGGAGGATTTATTTTTGCTTTTTTTATTTTTTTGTTTTTGCCAAATCCTGAGAGAGAGAGAGAGAGAGAGAGAGAGAGAGAGAGAGAGAGAGAGAGAGAGAGAGAGAGAGAGAGAGAGATATTGTGTTAGCGAGCGAAAGTAGTTAGGTTAACGATCGTTTGTGGTGAGAAAGACTGTTGGTTTAAATGAGATTGTTTGTTTACATTTTTTAGTTAGGTTACGACAGTGGTGAATGTTTCGGAGCGAATGCTTTTTTTGATTGACTGCGTCCTGAGTCAGTTGTGTGAACGCTGGAATTATTATTTTTCTTTACCAGCTAGGAAGTGATTTTTGATTTTCTGTGCCGGGATTCCTCCTTTGGTGAGGCTAACTCCTTTGGAGAGAGTTCACTTGAATGTGAATGTTTACTCGATTGATGATGACTTGGCTTGTATAAGGAACTTGATAAGGCTGCTGAGATTTCGATAATTGTTGATGACCTGGACCGTATTAAATTCCGATTGCTGTTGTTAATGAGGATGATGACGATGACGACGATGATAATAAAACCCACCCCAATCAGGGAAGTAGCTGTGGCAAATTGCCACCCAGTGGACTGTTAACCACAAAACCGTGATATTGGTTGTTTGCCGTAAAAAGACAGTGGCAGTGTGTGGACGACTGTGTTGGTGTCCATAAACTATATATATATATATATGTTTCTGTGTTTTGATGTTTGGGTTGTGGTAAATTTAAGTTTGTTTTGTTAGTGTTTAGTTTTAAGCTTTATTTATTTTGAGGGTTTATTTGAATAGTGGTATGATCAAGGTCTATTTTGTGTTACGTGTATGATTAGTGATAAGTGTGATTTATGGTGTATGATGAGCTTTTTAGTTTGTAAGGAAATATAGTTTTAAGGTCATGTTTTTGTTTATTTTGTCCTTTTGTCTAAGAGTCTGGTTTTAGATAACGTCAGGGGAAAGTTTGTGTTGTTGAGACAATTGTCAGTTAGAGTGATTCAAGGGTGTGGGGGTTGTCCTTGCAACATCCCGCCACAAGGGCTTGAGAGTAAATGTGAAATGGCGGTACCTACAGAGAATGAAAAAAAAAATATTCAAGCAAGAACAATCCCCTTAATTTACACTCACAAGAGTGAAGAGAAGCGTCTTTTGTAAAGATACACAAATTATTTATACTCATCCAATAACGATGACTTCTCGTATTCAAAGTATCATCATGATCTTCACCGTCCACGACGTCTCTGTAAAAGTCCGCTATTGGAGTCTTTACTGTGCTTTTACGTATCAAGATCTCCGCTGATCTCCAGTCTCACGTATCATAGTTCTTTCTAAATTGCTCTGGTTCTTCCAGCTCTTTTACCAAAGGACATTAGCTGACATTATCGCGAACTATTAACCCGTTATGGTTCGTAAAATTGTTCAAGACAGTTATCTTCTTATATAAAAAAAAAAGTAGTAATTTAATTCAAGGTATCATTTTTCATTCTATCCGGCCCTTTTACTACTAATATTCTTCTCAAAACAACAATAATAATTTAGATGCAGTTTTTTAATTTACTTATGACTATCTGAGTCGTACATAGTTTTCTTCCGTAAGCCATGTAAGTTTATTTGATATATATATATATATATATATATATATATATATATATATATATATATATATATATATATATATATATATATATTCATATATATATATATATATATATATATATATATATATATATATATATATATATATATATATATATTCATATATATATATATATATATATATATATATATATATATACATATATATATATATATATATATATATATTTATATATCTTGCTGCTTGAAGTAACATTAACTGTGTATCGAAAGTCAAGTTTGTATTGTTACCTCAATCTAACCCTTTTTTTTTATGTCACTTTTTCCATTACATGTTCCAGGAGGCAAACATCATAGTTAACATTCTTCTGTAAGACTTCTCAATTTACTGCAAATTCACTTGATTTCAAATTTTCATAGGGAGTACCAAAGTGGTGCAGAACCTTCAGTAATATGTCTTTAGACTCTGTCAAATGACTTCTTGCTTTTAAAATATAAGTCAAAATGGAAGTTTTGAATTCCATATACAGCTGGACAATATGGTTTACATCAGAAATTTGATCTGTGTTGCTCTTGATTCTTCGATACCAGATTGTTAAGAAACTTTTAAGCATCTGCGTTCCGCTTTCTATTAAGAAAATGTATGTTAAATATTTTTAAAATTTTATGACTTGTTATTAGTACTATTACTAAAAACAAATCATAATGGACTCTCATAGGTAAATTATCCAAGAGACATGGCAGGATGATAATAGATTTTATTCGGAAAATTTCAGCAATTCGTGCATATTTCCCTCAGTTTCTTTCTGATATGATGCTGTAATTAACGCCTGTAGTCAAGCAGACAACGACACGCCTTTCTCGCTATTCGGCCTTTTTTCTATAATTTTACAGTGAACATAAGAGATCTGTGTCTAGTGTTCTTGAAGCGATACACGTTTATCACTCTTGTAATAACCTGAAGAAACTTAAGGCTTTTCAAAATGAATAAAGTTGGTTGCACATGATTTTGTTTTGGGGGGAGGGTGTTTTGTAATTGCCTTTATAAAGGGAAATATTACTGGAATTAGAAACCTTTTTTTGAACTGGAAAATATAATACTGTTGCAAATGTTAAGAGCCCTTTGAAATGTAATTTTTGCTGTAACATTAACAAGACGAAACTTTCTTTTGAAGAGGACTATGTTTGTTGCTCGTTTAATAAACTTGATAAAGTTAAACGCTTTAAAGATGATGAATTTCTGTTGCCCCTTCAATAACCTTGTTAGAGTAAAGTGCTTTCGAAATGAGTAACAGGGATGGTATCTACAAATAACTTAAAATGACTGTATAATATAATATTTTTTTTAGGTAATTTCACTGTTCTCCTTTCTTTCAAGTTTGACTAACGTAAGATATCATAACCAAATATTGGCCAGCAGCTTTAGCAATTGTTTATTCCTATGCCTGAAATATAGAGTAAACAAGAGTTTTTTTCCGGAAGTTGAAAACAGGAATGAATGAGAAATCAAGAAATCATTATTAGTAATATTATTATTGCTATCAATATTAGCATTATCATAATAATTTTCAACATCATTTGGTTAATCATCATTATCAGAAGTAATTTGAAAGTTGTCCGTAAAATTTTTTCTTAAATTCAAGTCACAAATGGAAAAATTAGAGTTTAAGAAGTTGGTTTGTTATGTGGGATACACCTACTTCTACAATCACACCCAAACATACACACGGACACAAGCACACACTCACACACACACACATATATATATAAAT
>NC_090726.1:124385051-124387551 GCF_036898095.1 Palaemon carinicauda | reverse complement strand
AACCAGAATAAAATCAAAACATCACCGAGAGCCTTATTTTTATCTGTAAGCGAACAGAGAGAGAAAGCGAAAATGGAGGCACCAATGACCAATTTCAGAAAAGTTTAAGAATTCTTCCTTCAAAAACGTTAGGAGACAGAAGGCGGTAGCGATCATGCCACTAAAGATTAAGTTATCAAGGGCCATGGCAGGGGCTCCGTTGCTCGTGGTCTTCATGGCTTCTGGAGTTTCACCTGTAAATCGGAAGAAAAACAAATTATGTTTACTTGAAAGATAATGAGTTTTATGGCAAAAGGACAGTATGAGGTAAGAAGGCAGGATACCACCTGAATATTCGATAAAACACAACAATTACCTGAAAATAATATATTTCGTTCCTACTTTTGGGATTTCCGCATTTGCTGAATTTCAAATTTCATTGGGAGAGGAACATTCTCATAGATTTACACCTAATAGTAAGGGCTTCAGTATTCTGTACCTATCAAGGGGTGATAATAAGTCAGATTTTTCCTGGTGTTTATCATTTTCTGAAGCTGGATGGATATATAAACAGAACGAAACTTAGAATGAGGTTTCGATCTGAACTTTAGGAATTTCCGTCATCTGAGAGCTAACCAAATATTACGTTAGAGAACGTCAGCTCTCTATAAAACCTGGGGAATGGTTAACTAAAGCTTAGAATAAAAACATTTGGAGTTTCGTTATCAGTTACAGTTTTACCAGTAATTAAATGTGGATTAGACTTTGATACCAAATGTTAATTTCATAGACAGATTTAGCAAAATGACCCTGGTACTCCTAACCATATTCTTGGAAAACTTGAATATTTCAATAATTTCGATAGTTCCATTTAAATGACTGGGAAATACAGTTATTAACTGTGCGTCTGATTTTAGCTATAACATTATTACATTAAGACATTTTTTTTTTATGTCAAAATGTTCTATCACTAAAAACAAACGAATATTGTCAGTTATAAAGCTCACAAAGAATATAATTTAGAAGATCGATGTTTCCTACCTCAACTGAGGCGATACATGTTAATGATGAATATATTAGTTATATCCTGACAAGCCATAATTGATAAGTCACCTTCCACCCTTATTTCCTAGATTATTATTGACAAGATATTCGGCATTGCAATATTGCTGATTATTACTGGGGGCAGAACACTTGACTGAAGATGAGTAACAAAATATGGAAAAGCTTATGTTAAAGTTTAATCGAATCAACTGTATTTATTACTGCATGCACAGTTGGCCATTCAAGTAATACAGACATCATTTTTTATTTATTTTATTTTTTTTTTTTTTATTGTATGCGAATTCAAACGACTAGTTAACATGTACGTTGTCATGATAGGATAATGTAATCCTAAAGCTCGATGGCCACAATGATAGTCCATTCCATTAAAGAATAATGAAATATAAGAAAAAAACTAATTGCATTTTTTCAAAACAAAAATAAAACTAGCAAAGTCTCTCACTTTCCAGAACATGGACCATGCCAGAGACTTTTTTGGCATTGGCTGGTTTACAGGAGTATCTGCCTGAGTCTTGTAATGTGGCGTTATGTACCAAGAGAGATGATCTGGTTATATCTCCTCTGTGTTCAGTGTCCACCTGGATCTCGCGTCCTCCCTTCCTCCCGTAATTTACCAGCTGGAAGTTAAAAAAAAATAAACATTATGGTCAGCAAAAAGTAATCATCTTTGGTGTGAAAGGATATATTTTTTACAGTAATATTCTTGAAATATACTATAGAAATGTGTGAATTACTATGAAAGACATACGAAAGCAGCAGAAAATGCGCTTGAATGAATAAAATAGCCAAAAAAAGGAAAAGAAGAAAAAAAAAATATGACGTCAAGAGACGCTCAAGATTGATGTCTAGTAGCATAATAGGAGTATTTAGATCGCTAAGAAGCATTCTTGATTCAAAAGAAAAGGAAATGAGAACATCTCGAAGACTTAAGAGGAGATGCAAGGAAAATCTGGAAAGAGAAGAGAAGGGAGGGGGGGGGGCAATCCTCAAAACAGACATAGTAATAAATATTACGTGAGGATCATCAATGCTGGTGAAGGCTCCTGACGGATAAGCCTATGATTGATGTCAAGTGAAAAAAAAACAATAGTGACAGTTAGATAAAAAACGTTAAGGGAAAAAGAGTAATGTACTGTGGATTAAGGAAATCACTATCAAAATGATAGTTACTAGAGAAATTTTAATTTCAATCAAATTACTGTCAATAGGGATATAAAGGCGTCACTTGAAATAACACACTGGAGGAAATCGGCTATGTTAATATGGCAACAAATTTATCTAACTTTCAACAAAATTATGGTTTTGCGTATTATTCCATAAATATAAAGCAAATGAATTTTGGGGCGAAGGTTTATGCTTAGTGCGAAGTCTAAGATGTGAAAATGGATTTGTCTAGCAGACCTATCGAAATTTGTCTTCTGACTCTCTGATATATTTTTGTTTTACAATTATTTTA
>NC_090726.1:124351992-124354492 GCF_036898095.1 Palaemon carinicauda | reverse complement strand
TAAAGATTTACTTATAGAAATATAATTGATATATCCATATATTCTTGTATTTATTTTAAGTAAGCCTATTCATATACAGTTCTCTTAGTTGACCAAAATGATTCATGTAACATATGCTTAGTAAACGAAACTAAAGTTACGAGATATTAGTGATAGGCTTACCTGAATCACAACAAACAATAATTACATTATCATGAAGATTTTATGTCAGTGTGGTATCTTCTTTTAGACTTCGGACAGTCTTGGGCAGCAATTGAGCGACTCGTGCCTAAGTTTTCTGGCAAAATCATTGGGTTGGAAATGTGACGAACAAATTCGTGTATATTTGGCCTTGATACCATCATTTCTTTTGCATATATTCACCTATTTGTTACATAGTTCTGCATCCTTTGGGAACCGGTAAAATCTATTCTTTTTCACCACCAACATTTATATCGGTCTACTAAGAATTGGAGCACCCATATGACACATATAACCATGATGAATCTGTCATCATAAATTAAAACAAAAACGTCAGTGAAATCAAAGAAAAATCGCCGCATATTTCCCGCCTCAATGCGCCTGGCTGAACTCGCCAGGTGACGTCATGTGCGTGAGTGTAGAAAACAGGATCTCTAGGTAACTAACCTTATCTTATTCCATCTTGATTCACACAACGACGTGCGTTTTGATACTATGATACTGTCATGTACATCGATGCCAACTATTGAAATTACAGGTAGAACTCTGCACTAATCATTCTCGTTCTAGTTGCAGACATCATAAAGACTAATTCTCCCATCAAACTTGTGGAAGAACATGAACAACTTAGAATTGTTGAAGTTCATACTAGACTACCAACATGAACCTGCATTAATAAAACCATATTTGGATTGTCATGATACCATGTTGTAGATAGAATAAATGGAAACGAAAAAATCCAAAACGTGGCTGAGTCTAGCCACATTAACAGAGCAGAAAGGAGAAAGGATTTAAAGACAATTTAATGAAACAATCAACAAATGAAAATCAAGGATCTGCCAAGGAATACAGAGGACCCTTTTCAAAGCCATTGTGGGACTTATCAAATCATACATAACGAACACCCTGACATTCTGAGGGACACCTCTTGAGCCTTGACTGTGTTTTGTAATTACCCTTTTTTACCTTGCAACTGGAAAATCTTACAAGAACTTCTTCCAATTTTATGTTGCTCCACACACTATCAGTAGTATTTTGCCCGAGACTTATAGGGCTATTGTGTAATCGTTTAAAGATGAGGTATGTAGGAAGTTCCCAATACCCCAGAGGGAGGAGATAGCCCATGGATTTATACGCGGGAAACGCATTTGCATCCAGAACTCAGCCTTTGGAGGAACTTATTGCTTTAATTATAAAAAGTTCTACTGTGTATTCTTTTTTCCAGTTGTTGACGCTGAGTTCAAGTAGTGGTACATGTCTGATGGTGGTGTGTTTGCCGAGACAAAATTACGGGAAATATTGGATGAACATGGTGTCAATTTGCTTGTCCCTGAAAGATTGAAACACGAAACAGAAGATTTACAACCAGTCTAATATTCCTTCTTTAGAGATACTGCCTTCGCTCTAAAGAATTATCTGATAAAACCATACCCTGCACGATACCTGACACAGACTGAAAGAATATAAAGCTATCGATTAAGCAAACAGGTAGACAATGTTCCACATAATTAAATTCTTTATTTGGTTTACAGCACGACATTCTAACATTGCTTCTGCAAAGACGCATGATTGTGAAATAAGTTTTGTATTTTGTTTTATTCAATATTAAATATCAATGTTTCTCATTTATCTCCCACATGTCAAGAATTGTTTACACTAACAGTATGATTCATCATGATCGTATCGAGTCAGTGGTGTTGGGACCCTTGTGTTCCTCAAGTTAATTCCAATTGGATCCAAACATGGTAAGAGTAATTGAGATCAAAAGGACTCGGACACGAATGAGTTTCTACCTGGCAGCTGGAGGTCTGACTTAAACTTCCCTCCCTAGCCTGACTTCCACACTGAAACGCACATCAAGCATTACTGGAAGAAATCAAAGTGATCATCTGCGGGACTAGGAATTTCCCTACAGGTTCCATTTCTGATCAAGATTCTATGATATATGATCTTTTCATGTGTTTAAATTTCTTGTAAAATCATTATATTTTTGGAAAATTTGTAAATATATGATATGTTCAGACATTTACTTTAAATAAAGTTTTGAAAGTATTTCACATTATTTTCTTAAACAGTTTCATAAATATTCCAATATAATAGATAAATGATACATATATATATATATATATATATATATATATATATATATATATATATATATATATATATATATATATATATATATATATATATATATATATATCAGCCGTTAATAGTTCAGTGCAGAACAAAGGCCTCAGACATGTCCTTCTACTTGTGCCTGTTTCTTAGTTCGTCAATCCATTGTCCTCTCTTCCTTCCCCTGCTTTTATCACAATCG
>NC_090726.1:124329492-124346992 GCF_036898095.1 Palaemon carinicauda | reverse complement strand
CCCACCTCAGGTCAGCTGCCCTCTTTGCCTCACGTACCTTGCGCTTTACTTCCACCTTTTTCTCTCTATATTTTTCATACTTCTCTATACTATTACTCTGCAGCCATTCTTCAAAAGCCCTCTTTTTCTCTTCCACTTTCACCTTCACTCCTTCATTCCACTATTCACTGCCCTTCCTCATGCTGCCTCCAACAACCTTCTTGCCACATACATCACTTGCAATCCCAACAAAATTTTCTTTTACTAACTTCCATTCCTCCTCTAAATTACCAGTTTCTCTTACTCTCACCTCATAATATGCCATTTTCAACCTTTCCTGATATTTACTTTTTACCCCCGGTTTTATTAGCTCTTCAATCCTCACTACCTCCCTTTTACATCCACCTACTCTATTCCCCCACTCTTTTGCTACAACTAATTTTCCTTCCACCAAAAAATGATCAGACATACCGTTAGCCATACCCCTAAACACGTGCACGTCTTTCAATCTTCCAAACATTCTTTTAGTTACCAACACATAATCCATTAATGCCCTTTCTACTACTCTTCCATTTGCCACTCTTACCCATGTATACTTATTCTTATCTTTCTTTTTAAAGAAGCTAGCACCTATTACCATCTCTTGTTCAACACACATGTCTACCAGTCTCTCACCACTCTCATTTTCACCTGGTACGCCATACTTACCAATGACACCTTCTACCTCTCCAGCGCCCACTCTAGCATTTAAGTCACCCATAACAACTACATAATTCCTTCTACCCAGTCCTTCTACACACCTAGTTAAATCATTCCAGAACTCATTCCGATCTTCTTCACTTTTCTCACTACCTGGCCCATACGCACTGACAAACGCCCAACATTCCCTACCCAACCTAACCCTTACCCACATTAACCTAGATGATATCTCCTTCCATTCCACTACTTTACCTGTCATCCATTCACTCAACAATAACGCCACACCCTCTCTCGCTCTTCCCCTTTCAATCCCAGACACTCTACCAGACATTTCACCAAACATCACTTCACCCTTTCCTTTCATCTTTGTCTCACACAAGGCCAATACATCCATCCTTCTACTTCTAAACATACTTCCAATCTCACATCTTTTACTCTCTATCGTACTACATCCACGAACATTTAAACACCCCAAAACTAGAGTGCGGGGAGCAGTCACTCTCCCCCCAGCTCCATCTCCTTGTCGATGTCTCGCAGGAATTTTTTACAGGAGAGGGGGTTCCCAGCCCCCTCGTCCCGTCCCTTTTAGTCGCCTCTTACGACACGCAGGGATAACGTTGGCGCTATTCTAATTTTTATATGCCCCCGCGGCCACAGGGGGCATATAAGAGGAAATAACATGAAATAATTCATTAAATTAAAGAAAATAAGGCCATAGAAAATATCATTGTATGTTATGGAAGCATATATTTTACAGGATTAGAATATACGAAATACTTTCAAAAATATCTTTATATCTCAATATATATCGATTACTTTAAACAATATATTTTTCTTAAAATTACTTTGAAAAAATCAAGTAAATAATGTTTTCAATATCAAAGTACAAATAAATCATGGAAAACTTTCAAAAAAGTTTCCCAATTGTAACTGACTTTGGAAAATAACTTCGCATTTTATTGAAAATAAATTTTGATAATTTTATGAAGCATTTAGAGATTTAATAACATACAATTAATTGAAAAATGGCATTTAGTAATATTAAAAAATTTAATATACATATATATATATATATATATATATATATATATATATATATATATATGTATATAAATATATATATATATATATATATATATATATATATATATATATGTATATATATATATATATATATATATATATATATATATATATATATATATATATATATATATATATATATATATATATATATATATATATATACATATATATATATATATATATATATATATATATATATATATATATATATATATACATATATATATATATATATTTATATACATATATATATATATATATATATATATATATATATATATATATATATATATATATATATATATATAAAATTTTTAAATATTACTAAATGTCATTTTTCAATTAATTGTATGTTATTAAATCTCTAAATGCTTCATAAAATTATCAAAATTTATTTTCAATAAAATGCAAAGTTATTTTCCAAAGTCAGTTACAATTGGGAAACTTTTTTGAAAGTTTTCCATGATTTATTTGTACTTTGATATTGAAAACATTATTCACTTGATTTTTTCAAAGTAATTTTAAGAAAAATATATTGTTTAAAGTAATCGATATATATTGAGATATAAAGATATTTTTGAAAGTATTTCGTATATTCTAATCCTGTAAAATATATGCTTCCATAACATACAATGATATTTTCTATGGCCTTATTTTCTTTAATTTAATGAATTATTTCATGTTATTTCCTCTTATATTACAGGTTGAAAAGTATACAGTTTATTGGACTTTTTAAAATAGAATCAACAATATCTACAATTTAATAATGATAAAATAGAAAACAAATATATATTCTATAGAATTATTTAATGATAAACATTATATCAATATATCTATAAAACAACAGAGGAAACCAGAATTTATAAACTAGAAGGCCCCGTGTTCTCCGGCAACCAAATGGAAGTTACACTTGGAATACTTTGAAGGATGTTTTCTAAAAACTTGAACTGAGAATGTTCATATTGGCCAAATCCAGCATTTGAAATACTGATGTTAACCAAGGTCGTGTGTCCTGCCCGTATACTACCTGCATTTGTTGCTCTGTGAGATTTTTGTGTTTGGGAGCAGAACTAAGCAATTTGTGCAAGTAACAAGCAATTTTCCCCTGCATATATTTTGGCAGTACTTGACAACCTACTTGAGGTAGCTTTCAGTAGGCTTCATTGGCTAATTTTATATCTTTTCTATCATTTCCATTGATCTACAATAGTATAATGTCTACTTAGTCATACAAAAAGATGATTTTTGCAAACATGTAGAATATAAATAATTACAATTAAATAACACACTCAATAAAAAAAAAAATTGTGAAAAATCTAATTTGCATTCAACAATACTCTATCAATGTAAATTATGTTTGATTCTAAGTAGAAAGAAATTTATTAGAATATTACATTGCTGCCGTTGGAAGTCAGACCTCAGTTTCTCCTGTCCATGGTGGCTGTAATAACATGAGGCTCATCACCAGATTCAAGGTTTACTTGTTCTTCAATATGGGCAATGGCTGCAGAAGGAGTGTGTATGTAAAAGAAAAATGACAAAGGAAAATCTATTATATATATATACAGTGATACCTCGGTAGTCGAACGACTCTATACTCGAACAATTCGGAGTTCGACCAAAATTTTCGAGAAATTTTTGCTGCGGTGCTCGACCAAAAATTCGGTACTCGACCAGCCGAACACGTGACGACCGCATGGGCTTTGTGATGATCGCGCCATCTCGGCCACTCTCGCTTGTTCGGGAAGCATCAGTTCTCTCGAGAGCGTCACTCAGACAACGCGCGATCAGCATTCGTTGTGATTTAGTGATTTTCAGTGCTTTTAATTGCTTTTTTAGCTTTCATAATGAGTCCCAAGAAAGTAATGAGTGTTAAGGGGAAGGAGAAGAGGAAAACAGTGCGAACAACGATCGAGTTGAAGAAGGAAATTATAGCGAAATATGAGAATGGTGTACGAGTGTCCGATTTAGCGGTAGAATACGGAATGGCGAAGTCGACCATTTCTACGTTTTTAAAGCATAAAGAAATGATTAAGAAGGCGAATGTTGCAACGGGAGTTACGGCGGTAACTAAGCAAAGGCCACAAGTGATTGAGGAGATGGAAAAGTTGCTTTTAATATTTATTAAAGAAAAACAGTTGGCCGGGGAAAGTGTTAGTGAAGCGTTCATTTGTGAAAAAGCGTTGCATATCTATGAAGAATTAGTGAAGAAAAGTCCGAGTACCAGTGAAAGTGATTCATTTACATTTAAAGCGAGCAGGGGTTGGTTTGAAAAGTTTCGTAATAGAACAGGTATTCATCGTGTTACTAGGCATGGGGAGGCAGCTAGTTCGGATCAAATTGCAGCCGATAAATACGTGGGGGAATTCGATCGGTACATAAATGAACAAAATTTGATCGCACAACAAGTCTTTAATTGTGATGAGACTGGGTTATTTTGGAAGAAAATGCCAGCCAATACGTACATTACCAAGGACGAGACGAAGATGCCAGGTCACAAGCCAATGAAAGATAGGCTAACATTGTTGCTGTGTGCAAATGCAAGTGGCGATTGCAAGATCAAACCCTTGTTAGTGTACCACTCGGACAACCCCCGGGTGTTCAAACGAAATAATATTTGTAAAAGTGCACTACCAGTTATGTGGCGCTCGAACACTAAATCTTGGGTCACAAGACAATTCTTTACTGAGTGGATAAACGAAGTGTTTGCCCCCCAGGTTAAGGCTTACCTCATTGAAAAGAGCTTGCCAATGAAATGTCTTCTGGTTATGGACAATGCTCCTGCACATCCTCCAGGTCTCGAGGATGACTTGAAAGAAGAATACAGCTTTATCAAAATCAAATTCTTGCCCCCCAATACTACTCCCATACTCCAGCCCATGGACCAACAGGTCATTTCAAACTTCAAAAAACTCTATACCAAGGCCCTTTTCAGAAAGTGTTTTGAAGTGACCAGTGACACGAAGTTGACCCTAAAGGAATTCTGGAAGGAACACTTCAGCATCCTCAACTCTGTTAACATGATTGACCAAGCTTGGCGAGGTGTGACCTATAGGACATTGAACTCTGCCTGGCGTAAGCTGTGGCCATCATGTGTCACAGAGAGGGAGTTTGAAGGTTTCCAACCAGAGGCGGGTCCAAGCACTGCTACCCCTGTAATTTCTGATGACACTGATGTCGTTGAGGAAATTGTTGTCATGGGCAGGAGTTTGGGGCTTGAGGTCGACAAGGATGATATTGATGAGCTTGTAGAAAGCCATTCTACCGAGTTGACTGTGGAGGAATTGTTGCACCTGCAACAACAACAGCAGCAGGATCTGATTGTGGAGCAGGAATCTTCAGAAGAGGATGAGGTAAGGGAGGATGTTCCAAGTTCTCTCATCAATGAAATTTGTTCCAAGTGGGCAGATGTGCAGGCTTTTGCTGAAAAATACCACCCAGAAATTGCAGTAGCAAACCGGGCAGTGCATATGTTTAATGATAGTGTCATGTATCATTTTCGAAGAATACTGCAGAGGAGGAAGAAACAATTAACAATAGACCAGTTTTTCACAAAAGAAAAGAAAGCTGCTACATCAAAGCCTGTTTCTCCTCCAAAGAAGAGACAAAGAAGAGAAGAAACCCCTGAAATAGATCTGCCCACCCTTTCATTGGAGAGAGAAACAACTCCTGAAGGAGAACTACCCCGCCACATCATGGAAGGGGACTCTCCTTCCAAGCAGTAACCTCCCCCTTCCATCCTCTCCACATCCATCCCTGTATGCCATCGAACCGCTGCTCAAAGGTATGTTCACTACAGTACAGAAAATGGTTTAAAATTGTTTTATTTTAGTACAGTAAATGGTTTAAAATTGTTTTATAGGATTTTCTGACCAATTTCATACACATTTAGATAATTATTGTTGTTTAGGTACACGTTTTATTAATATTTTGGGCCTGTTCGAGTGCTTGGGAACGGAATAGAATATATACCATTATTTCTTATGGGGAAAAAAAATTCGGTACTCGAACAAATCGGAGGTCGAACACGGATCTCGAACGGATTATGGTCGAGTACCGAGGTATCACTGTATATATATATATATATATATATATATATATATATATATATATATATATATATATATATATATATATATATATATATATATACATATATATATATATATATATATATATATGTATATATATATATATATATATATATATATATATATATACAATGTATATATATATATATATATATATATATATATATATATATATATATATATATATATATATATATATATATATATATATATATACATACATACTGTACATACGCATCTAGAATTGAAGTCCACTCATCTTCCCCATCGTAACTAATTGGTAGGTTTGGGACATGGCATTCGATTAATGATAATTTTTTGCACATTTAAACTTGTTTTTCATATTTCAAAAGGGCCATATATATATATATATATATATATATATATATATATATATATATATATATATATATATATATATACTTATGCGTTCAAGTCTGGATTCTCTTAACGACCTCGGGATCAAAGCCCCAGGCAAAATCATTCAAAGACTATAGTATCTGACCGGCCGGGCTTCGAACTCTGGTCCAGGATACCTGTATGCCAGTGACCATACCACTCAGCCACGAAGAAAGATAAAAGTCAATAACAATTCCTCTGTACATATACCTGTCAAGTTCAGGTTTTCTGTACTTAGAATTGAAATCAACCCATCTTCAACATAGTAGCTAATTGGTAGGTTTGGGACTTGGTATTCGATTAATGATAAATTTTTGCACATTTAAACGTGTTTTTCATATTTCAAATAAGCCATAAATATTAATACATTAAAGTTTTGATTCTCTTAACGATCTCGGGATCAGAGCCCCAGGGGAAATCACTCTAAGACTATAGTACCTGACCAGCCGGGCCTCGAACCCTGTTCAAGGATACCTGTATGCCAGTGACCATACCACTCAGCCACAAAAAAAGATAAAAGTCAATGACAATTCTTCTGTACATATACCTGTCGAATTCAGGTTTTCTGTTTTTACAATTGAAATCAACCCATGTTGACCATCGTAGCTAATTGGTAGGTTTGTGACTTGGCATTCGATTAATGATAAATTTTTGCACATTTTAACATGTTTTTCATATTCCAAACAAACCATATATATTAATACATTAAAGTCTGGATTCTCTTAACGTCCTCAGGATCAGAGCCTTAGGCGAAATCACTCAAAGACTATAGTATCTGACTGGCCGGGTCAGATAAAAATTTAATTCTTTAAATTACGTAAATTTACATATATATGGAACTAAATGAAAATGCAACTAAATAAATGACAACAGTTTTTTGTAATTTACATATATATACTTAATCCTACATGAGTTGAATATATATATATATATATATATATATATATATATATATATATATATATATATATATATATATATATATTATTATGGCTGGTGAATTACATAAACTCCCGAGCTTCAAACCCACCTGTTTATATTACATAGGTCGGTTACACTTGAAAAATATACCCGAGCTCTGAGAATAATATGCAAACCGCCGGACGGCAATATATATGAACACTGAAGAGCCAGATGTCTCTTACATAACACTCAAAACAAAACTTGGTGGTTACTTAATATGAACTATTAAAAAATCAACCTCTTACTTCAGTTGTTAGTCAGGGATTACGAGCAAATCCCTGTTAAAAAATATTGGTGATCGAAATAATACACACTTGACCATAAAAGAAAATATGCTATAAAAATTTATCAATAATACAGTGGAATTAACACCAAAACTAAATCCCTCGGATTATTAAATTTGAACAAATCCTTGAACTAAGACAAGAAAATGTTACGCTATGAAAATTATACAGTCACTTGTTTCCCCGGGAATTAAATTTTACACAAATATCTAATTTTGACATTTAATGAAAAGAGTTAACAATTCAACACTCCAATGAACATACAGTGATGAAATTTAAATATATGTAACTGTTACACTTACGTGTTTTAGTTCACACAAGGTTACCGAACAGTTAAGCAAAATAAATGTACTTCACTGTTTAACATAAATATCCCAGGGCCAGTTACAGAACTTTATATGACAATGTACTTATATTAACACACTACACTTGATTTAACATTCAATAAATTCCACCGCGATTGAACAACACTATACGTGATATACGTTTGGTAGAAAGCTTATTCACGTTTGAGATGTCATACACTTCATAGGAGAAATGGCAGGCAAACTTTGGCTCTTTCGAAGGATAAGCTGGGTCTCTTCTGTTGCTAATTCATTCCTAGGGTCTATATACATTGACTTAATTCGTCTATAATTTTCTAAAGAGATCATTTTTGTGGTGTGGGGGCAAGGTTCTACCGGCGAGGTTGCTAACTTAGTAAATTTAGTAAAGCAATACTAACATTCTTTGCCAGGCAACTCCTCTCTCAGCTAACTCCGCCCACCAACCATAGTAACTAAAAAAAAAAAAAAAGAGTAAATCTAATTCGAAAATTTTCATGCACATTCTAACCACGTGGGAATATAGTTTTACTTAACCCCTTGTTATATTACCTCGTGTGTGTAATACAGCATACCTAAATGAGCTTACATAAGACTTCGTAACAAAATACTGGAAACAAAAAGTTAATTCTAAAAAGATAACATAAATTTATATATATGAAACTGAATGAAAAAACAATTAAATGAATGACGAAAGTCTTACATAATTTACATATACTACATGAACTTACATGAGTGGAACTCACCTTACGAGCTGGCTATACATCCCTTACATATACAAATAAAATACATGAATAAAATATTTACTCATATGCTAGACCAGGTTCATAAGACTATATATACTTATATACTCACTTACACACACACGCATATATATACATATATATATATATATATATATATATATATATATATATATATATACATATATATATATATATATATATATATATATATATATATATATATATATATATATATATATATATATATATTTATATGTATATATAGATATTTATACATATATATATATATATATATATATATATATATATATATATATATATATATATATATATGTATAAATATATATATATATATATATATATATATATATATATATATATGTATAAATATATATATATATATATATATATATATATATATATATATATACATATATATATACATATATATATATATATATATATATATATATACATATATATTTATATATATATATATATATATATATATATATATATATATATATATATATATATATATATATATATATATGGATAGATACTGTAATTGCATCCTTTCTTATTTAGTTACTGATGAAAAGATATAATTTTCAACAGAGAATGTTTAGTCAAAACAATACAGAGCTAAAGACCTTTATCACATACTGTACCTCATGTGTTTCATTCGTGCCATTACACAGTAATATTATAATTTCTTCATCTCTCGCTCTCCCTGCACTGCTAATAGAAATATGTTTAAGCTTTTTAATATATGTTATATGCTGTTTGAATTTTGTATCATTCTTCTACTAAACTATATGTATACAAGCTCATTGTTTTGTTGAATAAACGTCTTTTGCATTCATATTACCTCTTTGTTAGTACCTACCTCCCACCTTTCATAATTGTGGACTGCCGAAGAACTGACTCTCTCGGCTTCTACCTCAACGCTATGTCTTACTTTTTGATGATGCTACTAGCCTACTCTGACTCTTGTATTTATGCCACATCCATAAAACTATTATCATTTGACAGTGCAGATGGATTTACATGGTTTCAGCATTCCGAGGTTTAGTTTCGAATTAAGGATGTGACTCGCTAAAGCACCAAAGCAGATTTTGTCCTAACGGCGATCCCTGAGTACACTTTCTCGAAATCTGCGTTTGGCTTTGCAGCTATGGGGATCCCTCAATTCATACCTACTGGAGCAGTACTTCCCATCGCCAGCACTCCTTATAGCCAAGCTTTTTCAGCTCTCTCAACAACCGTTGGGGGACCTAAGGCTTTGCTTGCCCTCAGGCAAATGACCTGTATCACTTAGCTGCAACCTGCTGCAAACGGATCTTCTGGGGAGGTAAATCTACTTTGTGACCTTTGGGTATAATGCCCATCATAACTTGTACGTGCCCCCATCCCCAATGTCGATATTTTGCTCATCAAGGACCTGAGGACCAAAGTCGATCCCCTTATGGATACCCATTTCACCACCTCCAAGACCTCCATTAACACCTCCACTCCTGATGCAAAAGAAAACTATTCAACATCGACTAAAGCTCACATGAATGTGGTAAGACACTGATGCCCACCCTGTGACGTGCCAGAGCAAAGACAAAGTTGCCCGCCACCCATATGTGCCACCCCTCGCCCACGCCAAAACTAATGACCTCTACAGCTACTTACTGACGCCCATTGGCTGCAGTTATTCTACTACAACTCCATATTCAGGGCTGCTATAAGGATAAGTGGGAATGTTTGTCAGTGGCAAAAAAAACAAAAAAACTTTTAAGTAGGCCATCACCACTCACTACTCTTTTCATTTAGCATGATGCAGTACATGCACGCAGTTTTTGGTAGACACTGGTGCTTGCCATTCTCTCCTACTAAGGCCAGTTTCCAGGACTCAGCATAGCCATTCTAAGCCTGGTGACATTGGCCTGATGGCTGCCATTAGATCTGCAATCACACTATCGTTTGGGAGCGCCAAATATTGTTAAAAGTTTCTCATTGCGGATGTCACTTTGCCAATCCTCTCCCATTCCCACATTATTGTTGATGTTGCTCATCGATAGCTAGTCAGTGTATACTCAATTAACCCCTTTTCAACCCGCCCCCTCTGACCTCGCTCTCCACATCAGCACACCCACAAAAGGTAACCTCTCACTTTGTACCAGGAAGTCTTCCATTCAGAACTTTGCCTAACGCTAATGGCTCCTGCCAAGCACGGTATTTAACATCATGTCAAGACTAGGAAGCCTACTGTGTTTACCAGACCCAGGCACCTGGCCTCGGATTGTTTGGCAGCCACTTAACGAACGTTAGCTGAAATGGAAGAAATGGACCCCTACCAAAAGGCCTAAAGCCCATGGTTGTTATCCCTACACATTGTCCTGGAGAAGGATGGCTTCCTGCACCCTTCTGGGGATTACAGACATCTGAACATGCAGTCAGAGCCGGATCACTAGCTCTTACCCAACAGCACTAACTTTACCTCCTACTTGCGCAAAGCAATGGTGTTCTTCACTCTCAACCTCTTGAAGGGGTATTATCAGGCGCCCATTAAGCCAGAAGACATAACCAAGACTGCCATCACCGCTACCTTCGGGACTTACACATTCAGTTACTCCATTTTGGCCTTCATAATATTGGGACCACTTTTCAACACCTCACTGATGGTATTATTATTATTATTATTATTATTATTATTATTATTATTATTATTATTATTATTATTATCCCTCGCTAAACTACAACCCTAGTTGTAAAAAACAGGATGCTAAAAACCTAGAGGCTCCAACAGGGAAAATATCCCAGTGAGAATAAGTAAAACGGGAAACTAGAATATCTTAAGAAGAGTAACAACATTCAAATATCTCCTATATAAAGTAAAAAAGAAACTTTAACAAAACAATAGGATGAGAAATAAGATAGAATAGTGTGCCTGAGTGTACCCTTAAGCAAGAGAACTCTATCCCAAGACAGTGAAAGACCTTAATACAGAGGTTATGGCACTACCCAAGACTAAAGAATAATGGTTTTATTTTGGAGAGTCCTTCTCCAAGAAGAGCTCCTTACTATAGCTAAAGAGTCTCTTCTACCCTTACCAGAGGAAAGTGAGCACTGTACAATTGCAACGCAGTAACCCCTTGGGTGAAGAAGAATTGTTTGGTATTCTCAATGTTGGCAGGTGTATAAGGACAGAAAATAATCTGTAAAGAATAGGCCACACCATTCAGTGTGTTTCTGTAGGCCAAGGGCAAATGAGCTGTAACTAGAAAGAAGGATCCAATGTAGTACTATCTGGCCTATCAAATTACCCCATTACTCTCAATCGGTAGTATCTAAACGGGTGGCTGGTGCCCTGGTGAAGATACTTAGGGGACCTCCTCTTCTGTGTGTTATAAAGGTATCTAACACCCACCTTGCACAACATTTTTTTTTTTTTCATTACTTGGCTCTTGGGCTTCTTTTGACTAACAAAGTGTTACCCCAAAAAGTTAGATTCTTCAATAATCTGCCTCTCCCGTTTTGTCGGGTTCCTCTCTGCTGTCTGGTTGCTTTTTAATTTCATAAGCCACACTTACCTAGTACGAATTCCTGTGTACGGTTGGTCAAGAAACTTATTGTTTTCATTAGGGAGCTATCTTCTCTTTGCCGTTTCCTTGAATTCGACACAACCCCTTTAACGCAAAAAGGAGTATTCCTGCAGCCATTCTCCCAACATTCTTCTTGGTGATCCGTCGGGAAGACATATGGCCTCCTCTTTCTTCTTGTCTAGATACTACTCCCATCTTTGCTCTTCTCTGTATCCGTTGAAGAAATGTTGTCCTTTTCGTAAGCAAGAAGTTGGCCATCCTAGGAAAAGATACGTGCTTTGTGCCCGAGATCGATAGTAACCACCAGTTCTTTCTGTTCATGGACTACAACTTCTATGAAAGGCTTTCTTTGTATGGATGAGTTAAACTCTCCCGACTGGGATCTTCTACAGATGCAGAGGACAAGATCCTAGGGTAGGTGCTGCAGGATCTGAGGTATCCCTGAAGGCATTTTCATCATCTTCCTTGTCAGCTGCTTTCCTTCAAATCTGCGTAGAATCAGGATATTCAAAGGGCATAAGCGAGAGATCATTACAAAATACAAGGTAATCGCAGGAGAATCATCACGAAGTACAAGGGCATAGTTAAGAAAACTGTTAGGTCACAGTAGGTCACTCTAAAGAGACAACTGACCGACGTCATTGTCGTCGTAAACATTTATGTAAACATCACTATACGAGTCCTGTACAGTACGCCATGACATAACTATACAGTAAATGACAGTTGACAAGGTCGGGCGAAACCATAAGCGGACAGTGGTTGCACCCCGTAAAAGTGACGACTCGCTTACACTTCAACGCAATTGATGGTGATTTCATCGTTAGTAATGCGAGGTGCAATTGTAATATCAACCTAATGATAATAATAATAATCTTATATTACTTTTGTATAAAGATTAGGATAACAGAAAGACATAAAATGCTTTTTATCTTTCATCGCTGCTTTCTTAGTTTAATTGTAGAGTCAATATATTTCTTAGTCATATACAATTTATGTGTTATATGTGTCTCAGTGTCGTCCAATCTTCTCCCTGTAAATGGACTTTCCTCTTCTTCAATAATTCCATTTCTAGATTATAGTTTATTCCCCTTTCTGTTATTCCAGCAAAATACTTCCTCCTTCCGCGTAATTACACTGCCAATTTATTTCACCCAGTTTTCTCTCTTTGCATTTAAACTCATCTTTGCTGGGCTCTCTCTTGCTTCTCCATTTCTTTCGTTAATTCTATTTTACTCACAAGAACATTTCCATCACCTCGTTTTACTATTTAGTCTCATTTACATAAAATACAATTTATCCTCCCTTTTTTTCGTGTATGTATCCATTTTGAGTTTTATGCTTCTCTGTTATATAACACTACGTTTTTTTTTTTTTTTTCAGCTTCATGAAAGATGTAAATCTTTTCAATATAGATTCATTAAAGCTTCCCAAGTGAGACGCATGCACAGACTATGTAAGAATGATGCTGTAGTCTACGTTCTCTTTCCTTGCCCTACTATTTACATTCATTCAAGTTTTTATGAATACTTTTGTGTAAAAGTACGAGTCTAGGTATCACAGGTCTCTTTCAATGGAAAATTATTTTACATTGATTATAAATTGAAAGCAGGGACACTAGATATCAACTAACATTTCCTCAGGTAAAAGTGTTCATCAAAACCAAAAGAAGAGATAGAAAAAAATATTTATTTTCTTTGTGATCATAGCCCTATAAAAAATATTTCACAAAAAGGAAAATATATATTTTCATATTTTCTGTGAACAATTGAGTGGCAAAGCCTATGAAAAGCAATTTCTTATTTCTGTCGATAAAGACGTTAAACTGACCTTAACTGAAATAAACCTCACAATTATTTTACGTTAAAAGAAAGAATAAAAGTAATTATACAACTTTCTGTGAAATAAAGAAAATAAAAAAAAACTAGAATCTAAGTTATCTCGAACACTATTTTCTATATAACAGAAAATAAAGATCCTTTTTCTGCATCATAGGAGAGCATATTTTAATTCAGCATAATTATTCGGTCCTACCTGGAACTATAACAAAACAGAAGGAGAAGACCTATCAGATGAACAATATTGCTGCAGGAATTGAATGACCCGCCCAAAATAAGAACTTGATTGTATATTTCCTCCCATATTAGCGTAAGTCTCGATAAGAATTATCACTATTGTTATCCCTCTTGTCATTATTATTGTTGTTCTTGCTGTTTTTAAGGATATATACACTTTTAAAAGCTCACCTAAGAGAACTGGTTTTCAAAATAGAAGAGGCTATAAAGAATGAATGGAAAGCTAGGTGTAGAACGACGTTGCAAGAAAGAGAAGAAAAGAAAGAAAAAAAAAAAAACTTGGGCCCGTCTACAATAGGACGGGTGTCAGGACCACTCCTCAGGATGTTTCCTGCTAACTTTTTTTTTTTATCTCACATTTCCTGATAACCTATGTCTTCGGCCATGTCAAGAACATAGCGACCACTCTTCACTCTGGGCCGTTATCACATAAATCCGGTTTCACACTACGCTCAATTCCGCCTCACATAAATCCCCATATAGCCTTATAAGGGATGTCAAAAATATTCAGACTTTCATGAAATTTTAAAGGGACTACTGTAAGATATCAAGAAACATATGTAAAGAGAAATATTATGATAGTATAACATATATTTTGGAAGTAATACAAAACGCACACAAACAAACCGAAAAAAATTGTTTTACAACATATTTTTTTGGGGGGAAACGAAGTCCTCTGAGAAAAAAATAAAGAATCTATGGGTAAATGCTTTATACAAAAACTTCCATATTATATAAGCTTTCTTTTGAGTCTATATTTCGCAGTTGTGTGCAGCATACAAAACACACGATGGTAAATAACGCACATGTTTTCACAAACTTGAAAAAAATATATGAATTAAAAAATGTCCACAATGACTTGGCTTACTTGCATACTGCCTGTATCAAATGTACTCATTTAAGTTACAATGAGTCATACTAAGCTAAATCATACTATACTCGCATAAGTGAATGGATGATTTTATCTTCAAAAATAATTTTCTTTTTGTAAAACTAAGAATTGTAGATTTTTTTCTTTTTTTATTGAAAAAAATTCATGTCCAGAGCACATGATTGATCACTGTCATCTTTCTCGTCGTCATCATCAAATTCATAATTATCATGATCACCAGTTATATTGAAATCATCATACATATTGAAATCATAACACTTTACTTCCTTATCAACTAATACACTCATGAGATCTTTGGAGATGATGTTTCCCTCTAACCATAAAGGTTACAGATGATTTCTGTCAGCATTTATGTGAAACCAAACTCCTGAGGAAATTGTAATTTTGGATATTGTTCATGAGCTCTACTAAAGATGCATATTTGGTAATCAACTCTCTTCACACGTTGCACAAAAACTCTTTTGCATGGGAGAAACTTTGTCTAGATCAAAAGTGACTGCTGGCCGTTATACTCGTAAGTATGGTTGACTGACTGAGTTCCTTGGCCTTTATTTCTTAGACTTCATTAAATTCCTTTATTCTTTAATTCATCTCATAACATTCATTTCATCAAAAATCCATTACTTCCCTCATCATCATCATCATCTCCTGCTACGTCCATTGACGTAAAGGGCTTCGATTAGATTTCACCCGTCATCTCTATCTTGAGCTTTTAATTCAATATTTCTCCATTCATCATCAGCTTCACGCTTCATAGTCCTCAGCTATGTGGGCCTGCGTATTCTAACTCTTCACGTACCTGGTGGAGCCCAGTTAAATATTTGGTGAACTAATCTCTCTTTGGGAGTGAGAAGACCATGCCCTAGCCATCTCCATCTACCCCTCACCATGATCTCATCAACATAAGACACCTGAGTAATCTCTCTTCATTTCTAATCCTCTCCTGCCTCTTAACTTCTAGTTTTCTTCTGAGGGCTTCGTTTTCAAATATACTAAATCTGTTGGAGCTTGTTTCGTTGTCATACCACAACCTCCGCCCATACAATTCTTATACCACGACTCATAGGAACTGTGCATCACAAGGAACTGGCTATCCTTTGATGAATCTAGCCACTGAATCCTCTATGGATTTAGACAGTCAACATTGCTTTCCTACTTCAGCAAAAATATCAATGGACTTTGAATTCTTGCTAAAGAGTTTGAGTGATTGTATTTTTTTCTTGCCAGTGAAGGCATGAAGAGACATGGGCTGTAATGTGGTCTTGAGAATAATTTTCTGCCAAATAGTTGATGTTGATGAGTCGTTCTCCCATATTTAGGAGGATCGTGACTGTGTAAGATTTAGCATTATACTAGAGAATAATGAAATAAGATATTATTGTCCTTTGCCCTAACTCTCACCGTCTTGATGAGTGGTAGTTTAGTCTGAATTTAATTTATATAAATGATAAGCCTAGCATCAGTTTTTTCATGGCTGGAATATGCTTCAGGTAATTGATGTTTGAAAGCCTTACCCTCAGCTACTGTCAGTTTATAGGCTTGACCCCTCTCAGTGAATATCATAGGTATTTTCAATGATAATTTTTGTCATATCATCAGAGCCCCAGGGGCAATGAAAGATTTCTTGTTGTCATCATTAGTGAGAAATGTTTTCCAGTTTATGGGGGGGTGAATATTCAGTCCATAAATTAGGAACCTACGGCCACAGCCTCTTAGGTCTCGCTTGGCCAATTTGTTAGAGATGAGTTTGTTAGTATATGTGCCTGTGCTAAATTTTGTTTAAGCCGTAGTATCTATATTCTGAAAAATACGTCCCGATATAGTATGCATTGTAAGGGTACCGCTTTCATATAAAAGGAGGAATTCCCATCCTAAATTAAAGGATATTCATTTGATGGAGGGGGCTTTCCCTTTTCAATATTTTTCATCACTTAATTCATTCCTTATGTTTTGTTTGTTTTTATAAAGTATCCATCAACTCTTGCTATGGAACATGGAATTGGAGATAGGGGATAGGACATAAGGTAACTAATGCTAATATGTCCTTCTTGTTGCTGTGTTTTAATAAAGACTTTGAAAATGGACCCCTTTATTGACTTGTGCTGTATTTCTTTCTTTGTTGCTATAATTTTTTGTAAAACGGCTCTGAACGATATTGTTTTGTACCTGTTTCTCTTGAAGGATTCGAATAAAGGTAAATTTTTTTTTTCACAAAGCAGTGGTTTAGAAAGTGTTCTTTCTGTGATTGTCTTCTATTCAATGAGTTTAGTATATCATGCTGTAATTCTTCAGACATTGATGGTCTTGTGGATAAACATGTCAGAGACTGCGCGATTTCAAGTTTAGATGGGTTGATAAAACTCTGAATTGATT
>NC_090726.1:124296992-124309492 GCF_036898095.1 Palaemon carinicauda | reverse complement strand
CTTTTTACTTTTTCTAACATTTCTGCTCGAAAACAAATGACAATTTGAAGCCGATTTGGGAATGTAATGATTATTCCATATTTCTCCTCACAAAGAGACCAGGGACGTTTTGGAGCTCTGACCTGAAAGCAATTAACTTTTTGACTAATGAACAGCATTTAACTTTTCGACTTATGAAGAAAGACAACCTCGAGTCAAACCAGGAGTTAGGAGATTTTGAATCCTATTTCGAAAAATGGAGCCTGTTAGCGATTTCCATAAGGCCAAAAAGTGTTTTAAACTAAAAATAAGCTAGAAACAGGGAGTTTTATTGTTAGCACAGCGAGGCTCCCCACTTCCTCCTAGCTCAGCAGGACTCTTCTCTTCCCACTAGGCCAGCGGAGTTTAACCCGCTGTTGTTGAGCCGGCGGGTGGCTCCATGCTCCCGCTGCCACGGCTGCCACACCTTCCCCGTTCCTGATGGCATGGTGTGGCTCCAAGGTTTTCCGCTGGGACAGTGGCTCACCACTGTTCTCGCTAGGACGACAGGGCTACCCCATTCCCGCTGGTATGGAGGGGCTACCCCGTTCCCCCTGGAACGACAGGGCTCCCCCGTTCCTACTATCACCCTGGGTTCCACTGTTCCCGCTGGAACAGCAGGGTTCCCCCGTTCCCGCTGGAACGATGGGGCTATTTTGTTCCTGCCGTTATAGTGGAAACCGGGCCCCCCTTCCTACTAGCACGGGGAGACTAACCATTCCTGCTGGCACAGTGGAGCTCCCCCATTCCCGTTGGCACTGTGCCCCCTTTCCACATTCCCACCGGAATGGGGAGACTCACCTTTTCCGCTGGCATGACGGGGCTGACTGGTTCCCACTGGCACTGAGGGGCTTACTATTCCTGCTTGCATTGCAGGTATTCCCTATTCACGGTGGCACGGCAAGCCACCTCTGTTCCCTCTGGCAAGGGGAAGTCCCACCATTTCTGCTGGAACGGCAGAGCAACCCTGTTCCTGTCGTGCGAATATTACTATATGCTGGTGAGTCCACTTTTGTGATCCGAGAAATCAGCTGATTTAATGCAGAAAACAAAAGGCTAACGAGTGCAATATAGCTACAAGTTTCGGTGAATAGTCGGTGATTAGTTTGAGGTCAGAGAAGTGGAATAAAATGTCAGCATTGGATAGTTATCTTGTGAATTACTAAAAATCTGAACAAGATGGCGCTCTATAACACAGGCAAGGCATGGAGGGATATTGCTGCGATCAGCCAGAGTAAATTCCATAAGTTAGCACAACAAGAACTAGACCTTCTGATAACAGAGGTCGCTAATAGCTCCAACCAGTGTGTCGAGAAAATATTCTCAAACATATTGAAACAATATGATCCAACAAACTGGAGCAAGTCTGGGGAAAACATCATCAAAATAATAGAAGAAATTCCAAAGAAGATCCATGTGCTAAAGAGACTTATACAGAAAGTTTACATCAATCAGCACATTCCATCAAAGAATAATAAGAAGTCTAATAAGGTGAATATGCTGATGGTGCATTGGGAAAAAGAATGCCAAAATGGTTCAATACATGTAAGATGTGATACAGCATTATTAATCCGCATCCACTTATTAGGAAATGTGATGCATGTCATGTACCAACACACCCTACTTGCGCTGAAGTACAACAAAAAATAAATAATAAAGACACAAAGGTATTCTGCTCAACATGCTTGGTCTGGATAGAAAATATAATTAAGTCGAGACTGAATCTGAAAATAGCAGAAGAAGAAGAAAAAGAAGAAGAAGAAGAAGAAGAAGAAGAAGACGAAGAAGAAGAAGAAGAGGAAGGAGGAAGAGGAGAAGAAGAAGAAAAAAAAAAGAAAAATTAACAGGATATGTCTAAGGATGCAGAGGAAATCATTGATACAACATATGATGCCAATCAGTTGCATACTTACGAAAAAATAAATTATCAGATGGAAACAAATAATAGACCCAAGAGACTCCACCCGGATCTACATACTTTTAGGGAAAAGCAAGAAAAAGAAAAAAAGACAAGAAAGATATAGTCTGCAATTTACTGAAAAGAGAGGAATTGCAAATTTTGCGAAATATGCTACTACAAGCATCCAAAGATATGCCATAATTATGAAATATATGGTAAATGTGCATATTTAGACGGATATGAAGATGAATGCAGAGATCTCCATCCAAAAATATGTAAAAACCTGAAAGAAGGAAAAGAATGCAAATTCAACAAAAATTGTCGAAACATGCATCCTGCAACCATGATTGAAAGTCAGAAAACTCAAAAGCAAACAAACAGAAAAGAAAAATGAAAGCAAAAATGAAACAAAAAAATAAACAAAAGGGCCCAAGATATGATGCCTTTCAACCCAAATATGCACAATTAGAGCCCAACTACAAAGAATGCATCTATAATGCCAGGGGTTGGTGCAGATATGGGGATAATTGCAGGTATACACACAAAAATAAACATGAAGGCGAAAGAGCAAATATAATAGAAAATTTGAATCTTTTAATGGCAGGATTCCTTGAAATGAAGAAAGGAACATCATATCAGAACAGGAAGGAAGCATGGGAGAATCCATGTTATCACCAATATTAGATAATGGGGATAAAACACAAACCATCATAGTGATGAATGCACAGGGTTTAGTCACGAGTAACTCTAAAAGGAAAATAAAGTTCTTAGAAGAAATAACCCAAATTGAAAAAATAGATATATCAAATATAAGTGAAACATGGTATTCTCAAGAGACTGGCAGTGATGACCAAATAAAGTGTTTCCAAACATATAGATCAGACAGAACAAATAGGAATCAAAGGGGAACTGCAATATATGGAAGAGACATAAATTAAGAAAAAGATTGCGAAAAATACAGCAACACAGAATGTGAATTGATTGCGGTAGAATTTGAATATGAAAAATTAGTGAATATTGTAGTTTACAGACCCTCAAATACTAAAGAGTTTGACATAATAATAGAAAAAATATATGATATATGCAGAAACCATAAAGACTGGAATATACTCCTATCCGGAGATTTTAACTTTCCTTTCGTGGATTGGAAAGAACGGATAGAAGAAAGTGGTTGTAGATATACATATAAAAAAGAGAGTAATAGTAGTGCAGAAGATAAGAGGTAATTTGAAAAGCTTCAAGATATGCTATTAAAACATAATATGCAACAAATAAACCACATTCCATCAAGAAGGGATAATTTCCTGGATTTAGTATTTGTGAATGAGGTGAATTATGTTAAAGAAATAACTGTATAACACGGAAATTTCAGAGCATAATGTCATAGAATTAATAGTCCATTCCAAAGCAAGTGAACGCAGAGATAAGCAAAGCACAAAACGATGGGAAGGATATGGAAAATATAATTTTCTTAGCAAGAATATAAAATGGTCAGAAATAAATGAAGAATTGATATCATAAAGGTAAGTACGGATATACTGTACAAAATACTGGAGAAAATTGTTGAAAAATATGTCTGGAAAAAAAATAAACATCAGATATGCATAGCAAAAGACATAATGATCTTTTTTCAGAAAATTAGAAAGTGGAATAAAAGTCTTGTAAAAGAAAAAATTTATGGAAAGCGATGGAAATAAAAAGTAAGATAGAAAATGCAAAACAAAAGATTATGCAATCGAAAAAAAATAAAAAAAAAAGGGACTTAAAAGAAAGGACACTTCAAAATATCAAAAAAACTCAAAATACTTTACTCCTATGCAAAAAAGATGAATGAAGGGAGATTAGAAATAGGCCCTCTACGAATTGAAGAACGGTTGACGAATAAAAAAAATAAAAAAAAGGAAATATGCAACATATTGGTAGAAAATATAAGAGTTAATTCACGCCAAGAATTGCGAATGAGAATAATAAAACAGAAATGAGAGAAGAAAATATTGAATATCTAACAGATATAGATATTAATGAAGAAGATATTATGCAGGCTATATGCGAAATTAAAAATGGATCGGCAGCCGGGCCAGAAGGAGTTCCAGCAATTTTGTTAAAAAAAAACTGCACACACTATCGCGAAGCTGCTTGCAATAATGCTAAAACAAAGTGTAGATATGAGCGAGATGTATGTTAAACATAAATTAGCATATATAACCCCTATTTTCAAAAGTCGATCAAAACTAGAGGCCAGCAATTATAGACCTGTTAGTCTAATATCACATATTATGAAAGTGTATGAAATGGTAATAAAAAAGAAAATAATGAATAATTTGGTTAGAAATTATTTATTTAATATAGGTCAACAAAGTTTTGTGCCCGGAAAAAGTACACAAACCCAACTCATAGCACACTATGAAAACATATACCAAAATATGATAAATGAAAACGACAGATGTGATCCATCTAGATTTTGGAAAAGTCTTTGAAGAGGTAGACCATAATATATTAGAGAAAAAAATGAGAAAGCATAATATTGTTAGAAGATAGGAAAATGGATAAAATAATTTCTGCAAAATAGAAAACAGATAGTGGTAGCAAATGATGAGAAATCAGATGAAGCTCATTTAATATCTGGCGTGCCACAGGGTACGGTACTAGCTGCACTGCTGTTTGTTATTATGATCTCAGACATAGACTATAATGTTAAAGACTCTGTAGTGAGAAGTTTCGCCTATGACACAAGAATAAGTAGAGAAATTACTTGTGATGAAGATAGGAACTCATTACAAAGAGATCTAAACAAAATATATGAATGGATGGAGATAAATAGGATGGTATTAAACTCCGATAAATTTGAATCATTAAATTATGGAAACAGAGAAGGAACGTTATATGCATACAGGGGACCTAATAACGAGAAAATCACAAACAAGGAAGCAATTAAAAACCTTGGTATAATGTTACAAATAGAAACACTGTTGGCTAAATGTAAAGCAAAAATGGGAATGCTATTCAGACACTTTAAAACAAGAAAAGCTGAACATGATTATGCTTTACAAAACTTATGTACGTAGTACACTTGAGTACTGCAATATGATATGATACCCTCACTACCAAAAGGATATTGCACAAATAGAGTGCGTACAAGGGTTTTTACTGGTGAAATAGAAGAAGTTAAGGACCTTGACTACTGATAAACACTACAATTTTTAAAATTGTACAGTCTAGAAAGGAGAAGAGAGCGCTACATGATAATACAAGCATGAAAGCAAATCGAAGGAATTACTGAAAACATCATGGAGCTAAGAATATCAGAAAGAGCAAGCCGAGGTAGATTAATATTGCTCAAAACTATATCAGGAAAATTAAGGAAGGCACACAGGACACCAATCCACTATGCACTAGCATCGATAATGCAGCGACTATTTACTGCGCTGCCAGCTCATCTAAGAAACACATCAGGAGTGAGCGTAGATGTGTTTAAGAATAAGCTGGATAAACACCTAAGTGCATCCCAGACCATTCAAGATTGGAAAATGCAAAATACACTGGAAAATGTATTAGCAACTCTCTGGTGGATATACGAGGTGCCTCACACTGAGGGCCCCGGGGGAATCCAAACATAGGATAAGGTAAGGCAAAGCGGGGCTGCCCCGTTCCCACTGGCATATGCACCTCTTCGTTTCCACTGACAGGTGGAGACCAACTGTTTCCGTTATCACAGCGGGGCTCTCCCGTTCATGCTGGCACGGTAGGGCTCCCTCATTCCCGCTGGTATGGCAGGACACCCCTGTTCCCACTGGTACTGTGATCACCCACCCTATCCCACTGGAACGGAGAGGCCCACAATTATCGCTGGCAGAGCGGGGCTCCCTCATTCCCACTGGCACGGCGGGGCTCCCACGTCCCCGCTGGCACGGCGGAGCTCCACTGTTCTCACTATCACGGCGGTGCTCCTGGTTCCTTCTTGCATGGCGGGGGTCCCCCATTACAAATAGCACAACGCACAATCCCCCCCCCTTTTTCCGCCAGCACAACGCATCCCCTACCTGTTCCCTCTGGCACGGTGGAGCCCAGTAAGCCCGGTGGAATGGTGAGGCTGCCCTGTTCCCGCTGGCAGGATGGGGCTCCCCTGTTTGTGCTGTGGTGGGGCTTCCAAATTCCCGCTGGGGAAGCACCATTCCCCCATTTCTGCTGGCACAGTTCTGCTTCCCCATTCCTGGTCACACGGCGGGGCTCCCCCGTTCCTGCTGACAAGGGGCTATCCAGTTTCTGCTAGCATCGGTGGGTTCTCCCCATGTCCCGCTGATTCAGCTGGGCTCCCCCATTATCACTGTCATGACAAGTCTCCCTCTGTTTCCTCCGGGCTTCCCATTTCCGCTGTCACGGCGCAGCTCCCCCGATCTTGCTAGCACAGCGCGGCTCACCCATTTCCTGTGGCCAGCGGGGCTCATTTGTTCCCAGTGGCGTGGCGTAGGTCCCCCGTTCCAGCTAGCACAGCAGGGCTCCTCTGTTCCCGCTGGCACTGTGTGGCCACCCCGTTTCTGCTGGTATTGAGGGAGCTCCTCATTCTCACTGGTATGGCAGGGTTCCCCATTTCTACTGGCCCGGTGGGGCTCTCCCGTTTCTGCTGGCACGTTGGGGCTCCCTCGTTCCCGCCAGAGATTGGGGGCTCCCACGTTCTTGCTGACACGGCGGGTCTCCCCCATTCCCGCTGGCACAGCGCGGCTTTTACCGTTCCTCCTGGAATGGTGGGGCTCCCTCCCCTCCTGCTCTCACGGCGGGGCTCGCCCGTTCCCGCTGGCACGAAGGTGTTCCCCCATTCTAGCCGGTATGGCAGGGCTCCCTCGTACCTGCTGGCATTGCAGGGTTCCCTGTTTTCTCTGGCACAGCGTGACTTTCCCGTCCCTGCTGGCACTGCGTAGCTCTCCTGTTTCTGCTGGTGAAAGGTTGGTGTATCGTCATGATCACCAAAGCTGTACTAGTCAGGGCCACCCATACTAGGCTGGTTTGCTGTGAGCTATCTGACCAAAATCTCCCACCATCAGTAATCTCTATTGGCCAGCGTGGTGATAAAAACTGAGTACTTTATCCTGCAGTGGACTACAAATTGTTGCATTTGCTGTTGTTGCCGTATTTCTTCAAAGATTGATGCTATCACAAACTACATTACTATACATTCCTTTAATTGTTCATGACACCTCTTTCACAGATGTGAAAAGCACCAATGAGTATGATATGCCTTTAGTATTTTATTGGTTCACTCCATATCAGAGGGAAGTTTTTCATGCAAATATCTAGATCAAATGTTGTAATTATGTAATCTTGTTCTACAAATAATGCTTCTTGAATGCACCTCAAACGTTCATGAATTGTTTTGAGTTCCGTAACTGCTGCTTTAATCATTGGACGATACCCAATAGTTGTGGTACAGTTTGGAGAATCGCCAGTACTAGACAGAGATTCCAAAATAGCAGCGATAAATTGATCCTCAAAGTGCATATGACAAGCAATAATCAAGAAAGAAATATGAGAATCTTGTAAATCCCTAGCCTTGATGGTGTAATTTTCAGCAAAGTTTGAGGGCTTCATGAAGGTAGGTTCTGACTATTTTCTCTGGTAGTAAGGTACAAACTCTTAAATTGGACTTTTGAATCTTCTCTTCTTTTTCTTCAGTTGGATATCAGGAATAGGTTCAGATATAAGAGGGACGGATTTCAGGGCGTCATCTTTACAGAATCTACGATATTGCATGTGGATTCAAAATTTACTGTGAACTGATCCAGTTCCATACACATCAGGCACCAGCTGATCTAAGTTGTTCCAGTCGCCCTGAAACACTGTTACTTCAGGCTGACTTTTAACCACATCACTGTTACCAATTACTGAAACACTTTAAATTATGGATTTGCTAGGGCAGCTTCTAATTCAAGAAAATAAGTATAGGTCTCACAAGGACCTAGTTTGTTTAGGAGAGTAGGTAAGTGTTTAGATTTGAAGAGTTGGTGGACTTTCATACATAGTACGATATGCTTTTTCTTCTTCTGCTGTCCACCTGTTGCTGCTCTATATATATCTTGACTAACTGATAGTACTAATATTCTTTCTCTATCTGATAGGTTGCTCTTATCACAAATTAGTGTAAATTGTTGAACATAAGCAGGAATTTCCTCTTGTGGATAACTAACGTCACTAGATTTGATGGGCCATAGAAGTGCCTTGGTTCCTTTGAAGGCATTGGGTAATCAAGTGTGAAGCTCAAGATTAATTTCTTTGGTCTAGACATTATCTCCTAAATCATAAGCAGAAAGAAAAATTGTTTTTAGGGATTCCAAAGATTTATAAAATATCAATGTGTCTTTATATGGTAGTGATGAGAAGTCGATGCTGCCCTTCAGGATAGAACAGTGTTCAATTTCAACCTGAGATTAACTAGTTATTTTGCAAGCTTATTCATTATTGTTATTGTTGTAGAGATTCCCATTATACAAATTTCTATGATGACAAAGTTTTACAAATTTCTATGATGACAAAGTTTTAAAACCTAGCCTCTGTGGATAACTTTATAAAATCATACACATACGAAAATGCTTTCTCTATCCATCTTTTATTGTCTAATGCTTCCTTAGTTTCTGTGATGGTGTAATGCTGCTGAGGTGTTCAGCTCACTAAATACTGTTTGGATCAGCACTCATGATATTGGGCTCCCCTGTGAAAAGATCTGGTCCTCTTATTTTGCATAATAAATTTTCATCATTTAGTTCATTTTTCTTTTCTTCAATGTTTTTACACATATCTTGGCGGAACTTCTGCAAGCTATGTCTAGTACCTGATGCAGTTTTTCCCTTGTCCCATTTGAGAAATATACAGTATTTATTAAATATTACTATATATTATCTTTTTGTTGGTTACTTCTTCACTTACCTAACAGCATTTGTTTTTATGCTTGACAATGTGCAGCGACCCATCAGAAAAAACTTTCGTCGGCATATTTCATGAATAACACGTTAATAAATAAATGAACATATAGATTAAAAAATTAATTAATATTAACTTCTAACTCCCTATGCACAAATGCCTTTAGAGTTTCTACACAAAATTTAAGCACTTTATTCTGTATAATAAGTTCGGAAATTGTCAGGAGAAAGAACCATCACTTAATCATTTGGATTAATCAGTTTGATTGGGATACAGAACTTTTATTTAATTCAGTAAAACGTAAACTTAGCTATAAGAAATGTCAACATAGGCTCAAATGAAAGGGTATGTAACAAGGAAGTATTCATAATAGGCTACAGTATCTAATCATAGATTAGTAATTTTTTTCCTGAGAGTACTTTTTTTGTAAAGAGAAATGTTGAAATCAAGATTTTTTTTTTCTGTTTATCTGTGAACATTTTGTATTACTTTCAAAGTTTATATCATACTATTGTAATTTTTTTTATTCACATGTTTTTTTATACAATTCAATATCCCCTGCAAAATCTCATGAAAGTCTGAATATTTTTGACTGTCCATATAAGGCTTAATATAGATTTATGTGTGGCTGAGTTGAGTGTAGTGCGAAACGGGTGGCTTTAACCCCCTATGTGAGAACAGCCCCGAGTTGAGAGTGGTCGCTATGTTCTTGACATAGCCCAAGACATATGTTACCTGGAAATGTGAGTTAAGAAAAGTTAGCAGAAAACACCTGAGGGGTGGTCATGGCACCCAGCCTACAAAGTGACTGCTTTCGGCACATTATGGCGATCTGCTTTTACGATGATAACTATTGTTTAATAAAGATTTTGAGTGAGTCATCCAGTATGTGGATATAGATAAATACTCAATGCTTCTTACTTCATTCGTTTAGAATAAAATAAAAATATAGATATTGTCTCTAACAAAAAGGTTAAATCTTATTACCTAAGTTCTTATATATTTCTATAAAATATATCCTGTAAAAGCTCCTTACCGAGAATACCCATCAACGTAAAACGCAATTTACCGATAATGCTGGAAATAGAATATTTAACGTTTACATTCTTACATGTTCAAAGGATTAGGAAGCCTATTTTTCAAGATGTAATATGTCTTGAAAGAGTATAAGCCAATTTAAAATTTTGGTTTAAAAAAAAGAAAGAAAGAAAAAAAAACATTATATATATGAAAATAAAGTCTCTTAGCAGTTTGATCTGATATTGGCAGAGACGAGTACCTCACCTTTAAACCCTGATCCTTACGAACTTGGAGTTATAAAGGTTTTAATATATTAGCGTGTTCCATGATGACGAATCTTCATAAGGAACGTTTTTAAGAGAGAGTAGATTTATTTTAAGCTTTATTGGCTAAGGCTTTCGGCAGACTCTCAGTCATAAAACATCTCCTAATTCAAAAGACTGAGAGAGAGAGAGGAGGCTACCACCTTAAGGACATTTACAAAGGAAGGAGGATTAATCTCTCTCCAGATCTTTTGCTTATTACGCGTTTTAGTTCTAAAATATTAACGAATGTGAACTTTAACAACTAAAGAATTGGTTCTCACCCTTTACCGCCCTAGATCATGATACAATTCTTAATATACAGTAGTATATATATATATATATATATATATATATATATATATATATATATATATATATATATATATATATATATATATATATATATATATATTTCGTTCTAAATTTGTGAGAGGACATGGCCCCATTTAGGAGTATGGAACTTTTTCAAATTAGAACTTTCCTATCAGAAATTTTCATATTTTTAATGAGAATAATCATTTGTGTGTCTGAAGGACTTCCACTTAAATAATCTTTCCTATTCTGAACCTTTATTTTGACATACTTCCATTTAGTACTTATTCTCATGCAAACGTTTGTAAGGGAGAGCAGGCACCAATCTGAAACGTTTCTAAAAGAGAAACGTGTCATTTTTACTAACAAATATGTGCCTCAACGCTTTAAGTGTCTATAAGTTTCCTAGTTCGAAAGTGTAACAAGGTATGGTATCCTAAAAAAAAAAAAAAAAAAAAAAAAAAAAAAAAAAAAAAACCAGAAAAAAAAAAAATGACAGTCTTATATTTCAAATACGTCCCTAGAGTTGCCTTACTATATCCAGAAAATTTAATAATATATTACCAGACGCCAGTAAATTTATAGAGGTTGGTGGTCTTCGATACAGCCCAATTTTCAAAGCTGATGATAAAATAAATCCTACGTTAAAACTACTTAAAGAGAAAGTTATGTTGTCCGAATAGTATAATCAATTATTGTATAGTTCAGGTTCATGTCTTAGTGTTCTGTGCGGTCTCCCCAAGGTTCATAAGACTAATGTACCCCTCAAGCCTATTTTATCAGCTTATAATTCGCCAAGTTATCCCTTAGCCAAATTCTTAGGTCCTCTCCTTGGTCACTTAACCAATAACTAGTTTACTCTTCAGAACTCCGCAAAATTCATCCCCGGAATTCTCAAAGAAGAAAGTTAGTCCTTTATGGATTTCCGGATGTAGAATCATTATTTGAAAATGTAGCCCTTCGTGAAACAATAGAAATTATTTTCAGTAAACTTTTTCCGACCGAAAATACCATATTCCATAGCTTTGACCTAGACAATTTCAGAAAACTCCTTGAACTCTCAGTAATTGATAATCATTTTGTTTTTAATAACAAGTTAATCAAAAAGGTTGATGGCATGGCCATGGGGTCGCCTTGGATCCTACATTCGCCAAAATATTCATGTGCCATTTGGAAGAAATTTATCTTGAAAAGTGTCCTTAAGCATTCCGCCCCCCCCCTTTTTTTTTTTTTTATAAAAGATACGTTGACGATACTTTTTGTTATTTACAGAAAAATCACTTACTGACTCCTTTTTGGAATATGTTAATAGAATTCACCAAAATATCCGGTTTTCCATGGACAAAAAAAAGACGACCAGTCGCCATTTCTTGATATAAATGCATCCTGCTGAAATTGCGGATTACTAACAGGTGTTTTTAGAAAAAAAGACATACACTGGTTTGGGTCCTAAATTTTTTAGCTATATTATCTAAGCAAAATGCAATTCAAACACTTCTATATAGAGCATATTCTGTGTTGAAATTGGCATACTTTCACAGAGAAATTTCATTTTAAAAAACATATTGTACAGACAACTGTTACTTTTCAAACATTTTTTACAGGTTTACTAGTAAAAATTTTTATGATCTATTTAAGCCTACTTTCAAATATCCTGATGTTCCCAAAAACTAATGTATATTTCATTAGTGTATGTAAAAAAAAATGCTTTTTTTAGACACGAGCTCACCACTGTCCTGAGTACTTTGTACCCTTATGTTAAGTTCTAGTTTATATATATAAAACTTAAATATTGGTGAACTTCTCAGGTTCAAGGACAACCTCCCAGAGGTGATGCGTTGCCTCGTTTTTCATCAATATACTTGTCCAAATGTAATTTTGGAAACTATATCAAGTTTACCTGACGGTTTCTGAAGGTTCATATCGATTCCAATCGGAGTGTCAGTCATCGCACTGGTTCCATATTAAAATTAAAAGAATTCTGATCTCATTCAAATTTCGATTTCCCCTCACAAACATGCGACTGCCTTTCGCTC
>NC_090726.1:124274492-124289492 GCF_036898095.1 Palaemon carinicauda | reverse complement strand
AAGGATAGGCAGAAGTCTATCGCAATTTCTGTTGGTTTTTTGCTTTGACAAAGGAGACCCACTTCTTCCAAGACGATTCATATTATTTTCTGGTTGACTTTGACTTCTATAAAGTCGATGTTGTCTTTTGAGATCCCAAACTTTTTCTTGACTGCTAAGGCGAGAAAATCATGAGATGTAGGTTTTGGGTTCTCAATGATGAAGCGTAGACAGTCGACTTCTGAACTAGTTGGGGTAGAACTGGGTTCAGTAGAGGAAACAGGCTCAACCTCAGTTCTATCACTAGAGGGAACCAATTGCTCTTGGGCCATTTGGGGGCCACCACTGCTGCTGTCCCCTTGAAGGATCTCAGCTTGTTGAGGACCTTCAGCAGGAGATTTGTTGGCGGGAACAGATATATATGATTCCATCTGTTCCAATCGAGGGACATGGCCTCCATCGCTTCTGCGCGAGGGTCCTCATATGGGGCTGCGTATCGAGGTAGTTTCTTGTTGTCGCTCATTGCGAAGAGGTAGATCTGCTGTTCTGGGACTTTTTCCAAGATGAAGGAGAATGAGTCTGCATCTAGGGCCCATTCTAACTCTATTGGCTTTCGCCTGGATAGAGTGTCCGCCGTCACATTGCGGAACCCTTGTAGGTGAACTGCTTATAAGTGCCATCTTTTCTTTCTTGCTAAGTGAAAGATGGCCAATATCACGTGTTTGATGTAGGCGATCTCGAGCCTTGTTGGTTCAGACATCTCACTATCACTTGGCTGTCAAAGACCAACTTGATCTGGGCTGATTTGAGAGGGGATTGTTTCTTCAACGTCAGGAGGACAGCCATAGCCTCCAGATTGTTGATGTGAAAGGTCTTGAACTGGAGTGACCAGGTCCCTTGAACTTTCCTTTGGTGGGAATGACTTCCCGATCTTTCCGTTGAGGCGCCCGTGTGGACGACAACTGCCGGTTGAGGTGGTTGTAAGGGAATAGTCCTTGCTAGGCTCTTGACCTTCGACCATGGCTTCAGACGCGATCGTAATAAGGTCGGTGTCGTTCTCTGTTGATCGCTTCAAGCAATTGATGCGTATCTTCTCCAGACTCCTGAAACATCCTTTAGCTGTGCTCTTAGCACTGGGTCTGTTATTGCTGCGAACTGGAGAGAGCCCCGTACTCTTTACTGTTGGCGTCTTGAAATCTTGTTGGATTTAAATAGTCTCTTGATAGAACCCGCGAGCTCTCTCCTCTTCTTTGGTGGAATGGAGAGATGGTGTGACTGCAAGTTCCAATGGATTCCCAACCATTGAAACTCTTGAGCTGGAGAGAGAAGAGTCTTCTAGTAGTTGATCTTGAAGCCCAGATGTTCCAGGACCTGGATCACCTTCGTGGCTGCCTGCAAACAAGCAGTCTTGGATGCTGCCCACACTAGCCAGTCGTCCAGGTATGCTGCTACCTGAATGCCTTCTAAGCATAGCTGTTGTGTCCGCAAGTTTCGTGAAAATTTTTGGGGTTATATTTAGTCCAAAGGGCATGGCACTGAAGACATATTTTGTCTTATGTAGCTTGAATCGTAGGTAGGAGGAGAGGGGACGGCTGAGTGTAAGGTGCAAGTAAGCAGCTGCTAAGTCTATTGAGATTGTGTACGCCCCTTTTGGTAATAAGGTCTTTATGTGTTGTAAGGTTAACATCCGGAACTTGTTGTTCTTGATGAACTTGTTGAGTGGAGACAAGTCTACAATGACTCTGAGTTTGTCTGAGTCCTTCTTGGGAACACAAAACAGCCTTCCCTGGAATTTGATGGACTTTGCTTTCCTTATAGCCTTTTTGTTCAGGAGTTCTAAGGTATATTCTTCAAATAAGGGGGTGGAGCGTTGGAAGAATTGAGGAAAGGAAGGTGGAGATCTGTTCAATTTCCATCCTAGTCCATTCTTGATAAGGTTGTGGGCCCAGGGATCGAAGGTGCAACGATCCTGAAAGTGAAGGAGTCTTCCTCCTACCTGGAGCATCTCATTGCTCGGATGATCCGGAGGGTTAGTTACCCTGACCACGTCCTCCTCTACCTCTTGAGGGGTTTCTTATGGAGCCTCGTCTGGACCCTCTACCTTTTGGGTGAAAGGTAGCGGTGTGCCTCTCAAAGCCTGGGTTAAAGGCTGGTGACTGTGTTACCAGCTGTTGAGGCACCATCTGGAAAGTGGTTTGCGGCTGAGCAACCATTTCGGGCACCGTGGTCATGGTAACTGTGGGATGTTGCGCAAGTCAGTGAGGCAGTCTTGGCTTCTTCATCTTCCTCTTGGGTTGGGGACCAGCATCAAGGGAAGATTTCCTTTTGGCGGACACGCCCCTCTTTTGGAAAAGTTTCCTATCCTCTTTGGCAGCTTTGGCAACTACCTCTTGGACTGCTTCCTTTGGGAAGAGGTCCTTGCTGCAGATACAGGAAGTGATCAACTTCCTGGGCTCGTGTTTGACCTTTGCATTGCAAAACACAAACTCTCTACAGGTCTCCCCGGCCTTCACAAAAGCGTATATGTCTTTTGTCCTTTACCAATGTAGCCATGTGCATCTTGGCTAAGACTGTGCACATGTCTGGGGTGCTTACGATGCCTGCACGCATCTCCATACAGTTCTGGAAGGACAGATGCGGCAAATCTCTCTTTCGTCTCCTGTTCTCTTATCAGAAGAAAGTCCGACAGCTTTGGGAGGTTTTCATTGAACTGTTGTCCTGCAATGTCAGCGTCTAGCTTTGCGACCGAGAAGTTTAGATGGACCTCGTTCCAGTCCTTCTCACCCGTAGGCAGGGCTAGAAACAATGGTCTACACTCCTCTAGCGTAGGGCATAGTTTGCCTGCATCAACTGCCTTCAACACGCAGTAGAGAGCTTTTGACGTGAAGGGAAAAGCTCTGGAGGAAGGAGCAAGGAAGGTAGGGTGCTTCTTGCTCAGCGCTGACACTTTGGAGTTCGTGTAACCTGCCTTCTTTAGGCTACTCGTCAAGAGAGCCTGTGCCTTGGCATGGTCAAAGACCATGACCTCCTTAGGTTACGTCTTTCCTTTAGACGCAGGTTCATTCTTCAGTCTAATGAAGCACTCCGGGTAAGCTGCAAGGTTTGGCCAGAATTGGAGATCGTCGAGGAGTATGGCTCCCATCTTCTCCGAGATGTAGAGTTTCCCATTCATCATGGGCACGAACTCTGCATACCTCCAGGGGTTGGTCTCGGAGCATTGAAGCAAGTCAGGTACTCTAGGCTGTTTGTATGAGCTACAAGAAGCAGCTACGCGGATTGTTTCCCTGAATTCCTTGCTCATCTCAAGCTGTTCCTTGCGGAAAGTATCTATCAACTGCTGGATTTGTGCCACGAACTCTTGGCCCGTGGAGAACAGCGGGGCTGGTTGAGGGGTTGGAGCCGATGAGGTTGACGGTACAGGCTGAAATACCGTCACAGACAGTAGAGGGTCGTCCATCTCTGATGAACCGGATTCTTCTCCCTCCTCGGGTGGCTTGGCCACCTCTTCTTGAGGGTCTTCTTAAAGGAGATCCTTTTCAGTGTCCGAGGACACCTCTGACGTCCTCTCCTGATGGATGTCCATGCCTTCTAGAGCCTTATTGATGTCGGCCTCTAGCGCTAGTTGTAGGCAAGGAGGCTCGGGCCGTGCCTGGGGCACCACCGCATCAGGAGTTGCCTTAGGGAACAGCAGGCTTCTAATAGCGTCGCTTGGTAGGTAAGATCCCGGAGAGTTCTTCTGGAACCCTCTTACCCATTTACGAAGCGTTTCCCTCACAGCATCCGTCAACTCCGACGTCTTGGGATCTCCGAAACCCTCGGTCATCAAGGCCGAGCAAACGTTACAACCCTTCGGGTTCCAGTATCTCAGGGTTTCAGTTGTGATGGAGCAGGGGGTATGAGACCTGCACATGTTGTGGCCACAAAAGTTCCTACTTTTGTGGTTGCATTACATGACTGCGCACTTCATCTTAAGCTCCTGTAAGGAAAAAAGAGTGAAATGAGTATGGGGTAATTTATCACATTGATAAATCAATTACATGTATTTTAATGATAGATCTTACTATTATAATTATAGCTTAGGATAGTGAGCTAGAAAAGAAATAGGAAAGTAACATATCAGCATTTCCTGTCCAGACAATTGCTGTGACCTCCCTCAATATTATTATTTTTAAATTTCCTTATCAGGGAAATATAAGGTGGAATAGCTCTAGAACATAGAGCTGGAGTCAGAGTATACTAGCACTAACTCCTCCACAGGTGAATATTAATACTGTAGGGTAAGGATATTATGTTCTGATGATCTGAGATCCATCAGGGCATTGAAGGAATACTTCACTTCAACTATAAAGCGGTCTCAACAATGGACTGTGAAAGGGAACAAAGAATATGTCTGAAATCATACTACTGTATATTATATATTGTAGTTTTCTGACTGCTGTATTCACTATACTGCAGAAATACTGGCTACTGTAGAGTCTTATACTATAGTTCTGCCGGCATATTGCCGGCTAGGCTAGTACCTGGCGGCACTAGCCGACAGAGAGAGAGAAAGCATGGAGAGAATGGCTACCATATTATTATAGTTTAGTAAAATAATTAGGGTTGTAGGGACTACTGTCTCTACTGCCTTCTTTCTGGAAGGAGGATTTAAATAGAAGGGGAAAGAATGTATTAACTCTAGCTTCCATCCAGCCACAATATCTGTTGCCGGCTGCATTGCCGGTTCCAGGGTTTGTGGATGGCAGTCCAAGAGAGGATTGAAGAATACTCAGAGTTGCATAGGGTCTCCCACTGGCAGCCGTCATGGCCGGCAAAATGTTTCCTGGAGCCTTGCTTCCATTAGGGGGAAGGTCGAAGCAGCAATCTAGCCACCTTTGTGGAAGCCTGAGCCCGGCTAGCGGTGAGATTGTAAAATACCAGCCACAAAAATTGTGACGGATAAACCGTCACTAAAGGACAGAAGGGGAAGGGAAAAGGTCTTATATTTTGCATAGAAAGCAGGCGGCACGTCTGCCTCCTACTGTCGGCAGCAAAACAAGGAAACATAGTTTCCTATACCAGCGCCATCTTGGGGAGCAGAAGAATAACGATTCCTCAGCCTAAGACATTGCCAATTATAAGACATGTTTTCTAGACCACAAGGGAGAAGGTGGTGGCAATTGTAAAACCGGTAGGGCAATGACTAATCCCCATCGGTAGAGTTGCCGACTACAAGACTGAATACTCTGAGTTACTGTCATATTTCAAAGCCGGGATGCTCACCAGCAAAGAGGGTAGACAGAAACCCTATCCCAGTCAAGCCGGAGTACACTACTCTATGGCAAGACCAAAGATAGGGTTGCCGCCTGATGGCGGCACTCAGAGGGAAGGAAGGGTTTATCCTTAAATCTCTAAAAGAGAAGAGTATCGAATTATACTAGTAATTCTAGGAGATGTACTATCTCCGATTAAATTCATAAAAACGATACAGGAGGATAAACAGGGATAACGTTACTAAAGTATATTAAAACGCATTAGGCTAGCCTAACTCGAGCCGGGATCTCAGCTACGCTACATCACCGAGGCTCTATCGTATACTATTGAAACTTTTAACAAAAGAGGCAATATTACATGTATAATCTTATCTTCACCAGTATAATTTGCCTAAATAGCTATAATTCATTAAAGCTAAATACCGGGGACATCATACTGCTAACTAAATAAAGCATTTATGGCGTACGACAGCGGTCCAAAATGGCCGCCTCCGGTGCAGGCTCTGCTCCACTAAATACATCTAAATTATCCAAATTTAACGGAGAAGGGAGCCAAAATTTATACACAGGAAAAATTATATACTCAACTTTCCAGAGGATGAAGATGCTGGAGAATGCATGATGATAATCCTTGAAATAGTAACAAAACCGAGAACTGTTGGGAGATACATCGTGCTTAATTCGCTACTACAAAAGGAATGGGTTACACCGTAGTAGTACGGGAAAGGGGATCCACCGGGTAACCTTGATGACGGCTCCCCTTCAATTTCGCTACACTTCCCCCTCAAAACGAAAACTCTATTTGGGGTGAAGATTGCCATATGTCGTATCAAGAAATACGTCCCCTGATATTATGCGATATCCTTAAGAGTTCTCTTAAGGATACTCGCGCCAGGAGTTAGAATTCTGGAGACCTGTGGTCAATTCTCTGGGAGTATCACTGTAGCCAAATATCCCTTAGAAAGCTGCCTAAAGGTACCTTCCATCATGACGGCATGGCTGAGCCCAAAACTATATATATACACTGGGCTTGAAACCTAGTCTCATCAGATGAAAGGCAAGGTCGCTATCGATCAGGCCACAGGAGGCTCTATAACTAGTTTGATCCTAAGTGCTAACTGCATTATAGGCTTTATCTGGTGAGACACCAGTTTCATATCAGCGAGTTTTCCCAGAGTCTCCGGTGTTAGGCTGATGTCTTACTAGGTAAACCTTGAAATGCAGTTAGCACTTAGGATCCGACTTCTTTTAGAGCCGCCTGGTTGCTTGATTGATAGCAACCTTACCTTTCATTTGAAGAGACTAGGATTTGATACCAGAAGGAGTTAGAAATCAATCAATCTATCTATCTATCTATCTATCTATCTATCTATCTATCTATATATATATATATATATATATATATATATATATATACATATGTATATATATGTATATATATATATATATATATATATATATATATATATATATATATATATATATATATATATATATATATATATAGTAGATAGATAAATAGATAGGTAGATAGATAGATCTATATATATATATATATATATATATATATATATATATATATATCTATATATATATATATATATATATATATATATATATATATATATATAGATGTATATATTTGTATGTATATATACATACATATATATATATATATATATATATATATATATATATATATATATATATATATATATATATATATATATATGTACATGCATATTTATAGATCTCTCTCTCTCTCTCTCTCTCTCTCTCTCTCTCTCTCTCTCTCTCTCTCTCTCTCTCTCTCTCTCTCTGTATATATATATATATATATATATATATATATATATATATATATATATATATATATCTCTGTATATATATATATATATATATATATATATATATATATATATATATAAATATTGTATATATACATATATATACATATATATGTATACTGTATTTATATATGTATATATATATATATATATATATATATATATATATATATATATATATATATATATATATATATATATATACAGAGAGAGAGAGAGAGAGAGAGAGAGAGAGAGAGAGAGAGAGAGAGAGAGAGAGAGAGAGAGAGAGAGAGAGAGAGTGTGTGTGCTTGTTTTCATGCATGTACATGTCTATAATGAATAGTTCTCTTATTGGAGAGAAATGATATGCTTATTCCTATCAAAAAAAAATAAATAAAAAAACGCTTTAACAGCATAACAAGGTCTTATCATAGTAAAGATTCCAAGGCAAGGGAAGCATCAAGAAATCCATGCTTTGGGGAGAGGATAAAATACGCATGAGCCTTTAATAAAACGATTCAGGTCACGTTTCTTCTACCTATCCCCTAATGAAAAGTAGGAGATCAGGCCAATGGCCTGGGGACTGTCGAGTAACCCAAGAAGAAAAAGTAGTCTCTCTCTCTCTCTCTCTCTCTCTCTCTCTCTCTCTCTCTCTCTCTCTCTCTCTCTCTCTCTCTCTCTCTCTCTATGATCGCATTGGGCCACCATGTTAACTTTTCTACACGCTCATTAGCATATTAATACCACCAGAGACGCACGTGCTCTGTGAGATTGAAAAGAGACGATTTCCCAAAATTTCACAAATTTCATGCCTGGACTCTACCATTTCCTGGGGACCCAGAATCTTGCCACCTATATTCTAAGTTCTTCCGTTGGGCTAAAAGCGCTAAATTCAGTTATATATCAAAAGGGTGCTTTATAACAAAGATAATTTACAGCTATCATGAATGAGAAAGAGAATATATCAGATGCACTGTACGGTTCTATTCTTGAAGTGGTGACGATTAACCCTATCACTGCACTACTATTTCTAAATTTGATTTCATGATAGAGTGTATAGCGGGGCACTGATTTCTCAAAGTGGTTATCTCTATCTCCACCTACTGATACCATCCACTGAAGTCGAATAACCACAGATGTACAAATCAATGCTCACGTCAGCAGGGGTATAATGAATATAATGGAGCACCGTCACATCGCCCCGTTCTCAATTGTTATCTCCCGCTATTGTCAAGAGACGGATTCAGTTTGCATCATAAAAGAGAGAGAGAGAGAGAGAGAGAGAGAGAGAGAGAGAGAGAGAGAGAGAGAGAGAGAGAGAGAGAGAGAGAGAGAGAGAGTAATTAAAAAGAAAAAGAAGATATCGTTATATACAAAATTCACTGAGTGAGAGAATGAACATATACTTTTAAACAGAGGAAAAAGTAATGAAAGCTAAAGATTCAACTAAGAAAGGTTAGAAAAAGGGTAAAAAGAGAGCATCAAATGACAAACTATTAACACTTAGGCATGAACAAATTGGTGATGACACTTGATCAAAATCAAGAAAGGTAAGGAAGTCAAAGAGAAAATATCAAGAGGAAATGGAGGTACAAAGAGAAGCAATGAAATGTTGATGATAGAAAATACAGTGTTTAGTAAAACAGACCTTTTATCCTGAAACAACCTCGAATATATTGAACTACCAATAATACCTATTGGGTCCTGTAAATATATGACGTACAATAGTAATAAAAAGATGATTAAATGCAAGGAAAATAGACGAAACGATAAGATTAAAACAAAATGTGCCGAAATATCTTTGAGGTCCAGCAGACTTTCAGAAAAGTCTGGAGAACTAAGTTATGATCAGGAGATGGAAAAGTGGGAGGAAGATGAGAAAAGTGGAAGGCGGAAAATATACGAAAAAAATCGTCTTGTCTCTTTTAGTTATAGTAATGGCTCGAGAGGATTCTCAGTAAATAAATCTCGACTTATGACTTTTGAGCATAAAAAGAAAGAAAGGAAAAAAAAGTCTCACGGAAAATGTTACGTAAGTTTTTTTTTTTTTTTTTTTTTTTTTTTGAGGTAAATAAACGCAGTGTGTTCTTAAATACGGTTTGAATATTTTGTTTAAAAGTATGATATAGGTAGATTGAAAGGAAAAGTTATAAGGAGAAGTAAAATTCAATAAAGCGAAAGTGTAAAACGAAATTGATTAGAAAACTAGGTAAACAGAGAGGAAGCGCATTTCCGTACAAGAAAATCTATATATTTGTAAATAGATTATCATTATAATTTTTTTTTTCTAAACTGCTATAACTAGATTTTCTTCATATGTAATTTCAATAATGATAGTCAAGCCTATGTAGCTGCTATTACCTCATTCTGATAATCAAAAACTGTAATACGTTATCGTTATCAAATTATCTATTTAACTGTGATACTTTATTGTTATATTTTCACTATCATTATTGTTGTTATAAAGTAATTTAAATAAACATCTGACACTCATTAGCTTACTCAGACTATGCGCAAAAGATTTTAATTAATCATATGTGTAAGGGGAAATTTTCGAATGGTCGCCTTTCTTAGGGATTGGCTACCCCAAATAAGATATTTGTATGATTTGAAACATATCAATAAAAATGGCAATGCCTGCTCGCATACTCTTTCAAGGATAGTACAGGAATACGATCCAGGATATATTTCTTGCAAGTTTTTATTGATAAAAAAAGAGAAAGAAAAATCTAAATTATAGCGTAGAAAGAACAACCCCATAATAATAATAATAATAATAATAATAATAATAATAATAATAATAATAATAATAATAATAATAATAATAATAATAATAATAATAATAATAATAATAATAATAATAATAATAATAATATTATTATTATTATTATTATTATTATTATTATTATTATTATTATTAGTAGTAGTAGTAGTAGTAGTAGTAGTAGTAGTAGTAGTAGTAGTAGTAGTAACAAACTGTAGAATCCTACAAGATTGGGACCCTAATACAGAACAATAAATGAGATCAAGAAATTAAAAAGTAATAGGAAGGTTGAAACTACAGAAGTAGTAGAAAACTATATACACAAAAGACCTGATTTTTTTTTCTCTCTGTAAGAAAAAACTTCTTCCTTGAAAGCACAATAGAACGGTGATACCTCACATATATGAAAATACCATGGATAAACACAAAATGACTGACTACGAAGAACTCAAGTCCAATACTTTTAATAACAGGGTTGAGGATCAGGAGTGATTAATCAAAGGTCTAGAGGGAGAAAAGGGTTTACCATTGAAACAAATGCCTCAATTACTAAGATTGAAACTCACTGATATTAGGGACATAAGATTAGAGATTCAGATATTAAAATAATGATTCAGAAAAGCTGCTATCTTGTGGTGGAAATCAACGGGGAAGAGGTGAAGGTCAAAGTAAGGTAAATACAAAAGTAATCTAAAACCATGGTGGGAAATACGATTCTAGGGTACTTCGAGAGCATCAAATAACAGACAATTATAAATACATTTACATATTTTCCTTTAGCATTATTAGTATTATTATTATTATTATTATTATTATTATTATTATTATTATTATTATTATTATTATTACTTCAGCCAGAGAGGTTAAGTTTTTACCTGTATCTATTCAAATATCTATTCATATATCTATTCGTTTGTTTATCCGTTGGAAAGATTACGTCAAAACTTCTTGCTGGATTTTCATATAATATTAACAACGGATAGATATTATCGCGATTCTGAATCAACATTGCACCCTTCAAAAGTCAATCAAAATATGAAATAGGGAATGCACGGACCGTATAATTATGTGAAATGTTACAGTAGATTCCTTCACGGTCAACAATGAAAAAAAGGAGTGCGTGGTCTTTTGAATTCATCGGCTTAAGTTAGATAATTCCTATTGCTCTTGTAGCTTGTTGTTCTTATTATTATTATTTCTTCCATCAAGGTGGTTATATATTTGCGTTTATTTATTTATTGACTTATATGTTTGTTTGTCCGTTAGCAGGATTGCGTTAAAGCTTCTGCCAGGATTTTCACAAACTTTTACTAATGGATAAGTATTATGCTCCGGAAGAATCCATTAATTTTTGCAGACGACTCGGATGAAGATCGTGATCTGGTTATTATTATTATTATTATTATTATTATTATTATTATTATTATTATTATTATTATTATTATTATTATTATTATTATTATTATTATTATTATTATTATGCAGTAGATTCAGTCATGGTCATCGTATGAAAAGGGAAAGCTTGTCCCGTAGACTTGAGTAAAATTTTGACAATCTTCATTGCCGGAGCTCTGAAATCTCTGATGGCTCTCTATACTTGTTGCTATTATTATTATTATTATTATTATTATTATTATTATTATTATTATTATTATTATTATTATTATTATTATTGTTATTATTATTATTATTATTATTATTATTATTATTATTATTATCATTCATACCACAGTCTTGATTGGATAAGCACAATGATCCAAGCTCAAGGGTTCCAACAGGGAAATTAGATCAGTGAGCAAATGAAGTAAGGAAATAGCAAATAAACAATATATAAGTTATAAATAAATATATAAAATATTTCAAGATGAATAACTTTAGAATAGACCAGTTATATATAAACTATAACACGGGAGTTAAAACAACCTTTTCAATACAAAGGCAATTGCAAAAGCTTTGAACTTCTTAAGCTCCACCTATTCAGCCACAGGTTAGGAAGATCAATCCACAATCTGGTCACAACTGGAATAAAACCCCTGGGATACTGTGTCGTATTGTGCCTTATGATGTAGAAAGCATGATTATTAAAATTAACTTTATGCCCAGTACTACATACAGGATACCAGGTAGCCTAGAGTCTGGGAAAATCTTACCACAATAGATGATCTGAAATATGATATACAACATGCTTATAGAACTAGATTGATATCCAGATCAGGAAAAAGGAATCAGATAGACCTTAAGTTGCTATCCAACAAATTAAAATGGAACTCAGCAGCGTAAGATCAGACTGGCGAACAATATATAAAACATTGTATAATAAAAGAAATGGAACATTTCCTCAAGATAGACTGATTACTGAAAATCTTAAGACCTCAATATGCCGACTTATTTTTTTTTTTTTTTTTTTGTGCAATTGAGAAAGAATTCTCAAAAGTGAATTCGTAATCAAGAATCACACCTTGCATCATAAAGGTGTTGTGTATGTTCTAAATGTTGAGGAGCCACTGTCCTCGAGCCTCTTACAATTTTATTCTTTAAAACTTGTAAAGATTGAGTTTCATTCCCCATTATTTGCACCTTATACTAATTTTAGCTAGGCCACTATTAAGCGTTTCAGCAACCATAGGCATAAACTCAGAATATAGAATTGATGCAATGAGAGTAGAAAAATCTGCATTTGCAAATACCATGTAGTTCATCTATTTACTTCGTAAATTACATCTTCAGTCCCAATATATAAACCTACTATACATATATTTGTCTTTCTTGTCACCATCTCTTCCAAATAAAAATTACCTATTTCACCCAAATAATTTGATTCGCTTTTTCGATGAATTTAGAAAATAGTGTTTCTAATATTAGGACAATTATCTTCACAATTATCCAGGAATCAAAAAGTTTGAATAACACTATTCCTTGCAGCGAAGAGACCCTTTTAACATTGTATGATTATCAGGTGTGAGATGTTTGTTTAAGGGTCTAGATCAACATTACCAATAGTGACAAAAAATCCCACCTCTCCTGGTCACTATCCAGTAGCTAAAATGATGGCTGGGCACCAGCTAACCCTGCTAACGGCCAATCTTTAAAATCCGATTTTGCAGATCTAATATAAAAAAATCAAACATCATCCCACAAGATTGACACCTCGGTAAAAACTCCTATAACCCGCATGGGGGATCTCAAGCGTCGGTTTGTTATCATGACTTCGTTGAATACAATATCCCATCGATGGTCAGTTTCTGGGCGTTGGGATCGCCTATAAATCTCCCACATTAATATAAAGAATATCCAAAAATCTTGTTACTCACCATTCTCCCTCACCCTTGTCAATCATTATTATCCGTCATCATTTTTAATTTTCACTCCCCATTCCTAATATCCTTCCTCCTATTAACGTATATCAAAAATTTTCAAACAACATGCCTGTCGACCCTGAATTTCATTTCTTAATTTACAAACTTATCTAAAGGTATTCTGAGGTACATTGTTTTTTTCTAAATTACAAAGCCATTTAATGAAGTAGCAAGTTTTAAGAGCTGAGAATATTGGCAAAGCATCGCAGACTGTTGTATCGAATTTATTAGTTAATTTTATAACCATGGTTGTTGTTTGTTGTTCTTATCTTTATGCTATACTATTAAGGTATAATTTGACAATACTTGCAAGACTGAGGTAAAAAAATACTATAAATGCTGAGTGCAATGTCATACCATTGCAGAACATGTGTATGGAGTTACAAATGCCTCATTTCGTCGTATATCAATATGAGAGGCACACGACCACGTAGTATAGTGTACAATGAGGCCATCCATGTTTAAAGCCTCAGTATAGTAGGAGAATGTAAAAAGGGATAGTGACAAGAGGTAAGATAATTGAGGAAAGAAAATGAATTGGTGGTTCAAGCGACCAATAGCTAAAAGCAAAGAACAATACCAGATGTGGGAAGAATTTTTGTGGGAGAATGGGAGGGGTGAATCTTATCATAAAGGGAAGACTAAAGATCCAAAAGTCTAGCTAGATATCTTTTATCATTATAATAAGGAGAGATCACCACTAACCCCATCCACCTCAGAAAAGATTTAAAAACTCTATTAGCGTTAGGGTAAGAAACTTGAAAAGGACCAGGGGAAGCATTTCTGGTCAGTTGGGTTAAAGAGAGGAAACTGAGACAGGAGGTTGACACTAAGTGGAGTTCTAAAAAGGGAAGGTTGGAGATCTGGTCTACCGCTAGAAAAGGAGTCGGGTGAAAACACCGTTGCTTTGAAATCATCTCTCCCTAGAAACTGTATTGGTGTCATGACGCCGGTTACAGGGGTTTATATGTTTAGTAATTCTCTTAGAATGCAAATCAAGATAGGAATTATGATGTGGATGGAAAACTGATGTACGTTCTAAGATGTGGAAAAAAGATAACAAGTGATGAACAGGCGAAACTCATCTGTGTATAGATAGTCAAACGAGATTGACCGAACCTAATTATATATTGGTTGATTAACATTAACTATACCTCAGGGGATGATAGGAGTCCAAGTGCTTCTATCTATATCACACTAACACTATATCATTATCATCATCATCATCATCATCATCTCTCTCTCTCTCTCTCTCTCTCTCTCTCTCTCTCTCTCTCTCTCTCTCTCTCTCTCTCTCTCTCTCTCTCTCCGGATACGAATTCCAAGCTAACTTTCGTACGTCCTCATTAGCATCTTAATACCACGGGAGAAAAACTTTCTGGAACGAATTACCAGGAGACAAATTCCAAGAATTTCATATTTCCTCTAAATATCACCTATCACAGATCATGTAAAGACCAACCTCTCTCTCTCTCTCTCTCTTCCTCCTCTCCTCTCTCTCTCTCTCTCTCTCTCTCTCTCTCTCTCTCTCTCTCTCTCTCTCCCATATATATATATATATATATATATATCTATATTATTATATATATATATATATATATTAATATATATATATATACATATATATATATATATGTGTGTATATATATATATATATAGTATAGTATATATACACTATATATATAATATATATATATATATATGTATATATATATATATTATATATAGTATTATATATATGTATATATATATATATATATATATATATATATATATATATATATATATATATATATAAACCATTCATGTATATGTGTATA
>NC_090726.1:124261992-124266992 GCF_036898095.1 Palaemon carinicauda | reverse complement strand
CAAGCATCCGTGAAATTTTGTAGAAATCTATAAAATTAATGAGCTCCAATTATCTGTATGCCATGCAGTTATAATCGTCATCTTGTGCGAGTGCTTAAAGGCATTTGTGAAGCAGAGGTCTATTGCAATCCAATAACTAGCAGGCTACCACTGAATTTATCTCGGTGATAATCAACTGTATTGATACAATGAACTCAAACATCATGCATGGTGATATGCCAATGAGAAATGGTTTTGGGATTATTATTATTATTATTATTATTATTATTATTATTATTATTATTATTATTATTATTATTATTATTATTATTATTATTAGCCAAGCTATAACCGTAGTTGGAAAAGCAAGATACTAAAAGCCCAAGGGCTTCAATAGAGGAAAATAGCCGAGTGAGGTATGGAAATAAGGAAATAAATAAATGATGGGAACAAGTTAACAATAAATCATTCTAAAAACAGTAACAACGTCAAAATAGATATGTCATATATAAACTATTAACAACGTCAAAAACAGATAGCCTATGTCATATATAAACTATAAAAAGACTCATGTCAGCCTGGTCAACATAAAAACATTTGCTCCAACTTTGAACTTTTGAAGTTCTACTGATTCAACTACCCAGCTGGAATAAAACTTCTAGAATACTGTGTAGTATTGAGCCTCATGATGGAGAAGGCCTGGCTATTAGAATTAACTGCCTGCCTAGTATTACGAACAGGATAGTATTGTTCAGGGAGATATGAATGTAAAGGATGGTCAGAGTTATGATAAATCTTATGCAACAAGCATAATGAACTAATTGAACGACGGTGCCATAGAAAAATATCTAGTTCAGGAATAACAAATTTAATAGACCGTAAGTTTTTGTCTAACAAATTAAGATGAGAATCAGCAGCTGAAGACTAGACAAGAGAACAATACTCAAAATAAGGTAGAATGAAAGAATTAAAACACTTCTTCAGAAGAGATTGATCACCGAAAATCTTAAAAGACTTTCTCAATAAGCCAATTTTTTGTACAATTGAAGAAGACACAGACCTAATGTGTTTCTCAAAAGTAAATTTGCTGTCGAGAATCACACCAAAAATTTCAAAAGAGTCCTACAAATTTAAAGAAACATTATCAATACTGAGATCCGGATGTTGAGGAGCCACCGTCATTAACCTACTTACAATCATACTTTGAGTTTTCTTAGGATTCAACTTCATACCCCATAATTTGCACCATGCACTAATTTTAGCTAGATCTCTATTAAGGGATTAACCAGCCCCAGATCTATATTCAGGGGATGGAATTGAGAGTAGCGTCATCTGCATATGCAACAAGCTTGTTTTCTAGGCCAAACCACATGTCATGTGTATATAGTATGAAAAGTACATTTCTAAACTCACTATGGTGCCCATCAACAACAACTCTTTGAAATCTATTACTTAAAAAATCAATAATAATGCTAAGAAACGACCCACCCACTCCCAACTGATTGAGTTTGAAAACACGGGGCCTCATGATTACCACGGTCAAAGGCAGCACTAAAATCAAGGCCAATCATACGAACTTCCTGTCCACAATCAAGAGATTTCTGTACAGCATTGGAGACTGTAAGAAGGGCATCACATGCTCCAAGGCCTTTACGAAAACCAAATTGCAAACTAGGGAATAGATGATTACCTTTAGCAAACCCATTTAAACGTTTTGCCAGAAGACGTTAAAAAAAACTTTAGATAATATGGCAGTTATGAAAATTGGGCGGTAATCAGTGGGACCTGAGCTACCACAAACACATTTACATAGAGGAGTAACATAACCAATTCTCCAACAAGTGCCAAAAGCTCCTCTTCTTGGTAACCTGCGCAAAATACAGATAACTTTGGAGTTAAGAAATCTGCTGTCTTTATAAAAAACAAAGGAAAAATACCATTTGGGTTTACACAACCTAAGCATCAAGGTCCATCAACAGAGCTCTAATTTCACGAGATCGAAAAGCTAAACTAGTTAGTTTAGCCTCAGGAAAACAGGAATGAGGAAGTTCAAGTTTTTCATTACTCTGTTTACTGTCAAAAACATCAGCCAAAAGGGTTGCCTTTTCCTTAGGACAGTGAGTGACTGAGCCATCTGGTTTAAGTAAAGGAGGAACTGTTGCATCAACACCAAAGAGTGCAGATTTAAGGGTAGACTATCATTTATGTTCTTGAGTTGTACCAGAAAGGGTTTCTTTTATGGTTAAATTGCATTCCTTTTCAGTTGGGGCATAAACTCTCTGAGCAAAAGCTCAGAGAGTTTTAAATAAATACTTTAGAAAAGGTAATACAGGTAATGAATTTTCTAAAAGCAAAATCACAGAAAACAATATGCTTGTACAATTTTCAAAAAGGCATAATTTTTTCTAGCAAGTCACTTATTTGTCTTTCTAATAGGGTTAAAGATGTCTTTAATGCAGATTACATTATGACGCAAACGTTAAATGAAGACTACCTAGAGGCTCTGTTCTGTTACGTAAGACAAATGGAGATCACATGCGGTCATCCTAATGCTGTTAAATTTAATTTCAGGCTTAGGTCATTCACTATGGGAAAACTTGCAAAAGCAAACATCATTACATAGAGTAAGAATTATGATATTTTGACAAATGAGTTTGCATACAATTCAAAATAGAGAATTGTCATTATAAATTACTTAACCAGCTAATTGTATAAAGATTTGGATTTAAAATGCCCCACAGCAGATATAAACAATCAGATTCTAGACAAAGAAAAAAAAAACGGCCACCACTGCAACTGAAGATGAAGCTATTGAATATATTGGAGGTTATATTGTCAAAATGTTTTTTAAAAAGATATGTATATACAATTAAGAAGAAAGATGGAAGTGTGTACAAATGCAAATGAATCATGGATTGGGATGGTGAACAGAGGTGAACTGTATATGTATTCAGAGGAATTTTCTTCATGATTAATTGTCCTACGAGAAGTCTTCAGCACAATTCACGGGTCATCACTTTCATTAGGCATGGCATGTAGAAAAACTCTCGTTGCTGAATTGCAACGATCAGAAGAAAAGGTCACTGAAGACATTAAATTCTTTTTGAAGATCTCTTTATATTCTAGACCAAAATAATTATATAATGCTATCAATACGAATAAGAGAAAGACAAAAATTTAAAATTATCTGGGAGATGCAATTAAAAAGAAAAAATGAAGATAAATGTGAAGGTATGTGTAAATACCAATAGATTTCCAAACCTACAATCGAGAAATTGTTGTAAAATAAATTAAGGTTATTTCTTTTTGCATTCAAGTGTCAAAATTATTTTCGTTAATAAAAGTTACAACTACAACCCGGTTTCTTTCAATTCTCGCTAATCCATTCACGCTCGCATTCTCTGAATTTTCTGATAACTGAAGTATCAGATTAGGTAGTCAAGAGATAGAATTACTGATAGGGAAATAAAAAAACGCCCCAATATACAAGACCGCAGCCCACCAGAGAATCGCCAGTTGAAGCTGGTGTGACGTCACAGTCAGAGAGAGAGGAGGAAAGGTGACAGTTCTGTCCGTCTGAGCTTTTTTCATTGGCCTTGGTCATGTCTGACGCTATTCGCTGACTGTACTTCGTTGGTGGAGTCTGTATCTAGTCTGGGATGGAGCTCTTCTACCAATGGCTAGGCACTCATCGGAAAGAGTTCTGTCACAGTCAGTCGAAGCTGGGTTTAAGTAAGACCAGGTAGGGTTCCCGGTGTGGTGTGCTGATTGGTCAAAACGTACCACACTCTTGTTGTACACGAGGATATGATGTACCTTAATGTCTCCTTATTGAATGTGTCAGTATAATCTTTTAAGCAGGCAATACACACAGAAGATTGGCGTGCTGATTTGACCTGGATTGGCATGTTCGTGCCAATCCTTAATGTGTATAGGGGGTAAACAGGACAAAACCGGCACGACCAGCCAGTCCTCTCATCCTGTCAGCATGTTTGACAGGCCAATCCCGTCGCAATTGGCAATATGCACGGCCAATCTCTTGAGTGTATGGGCACAGACTAGCAGGACAACTAGGTTGACTCCCGTATTTTGACATGTACAGTATTCCATACTTCGTCTTTTCATTGGAGCATATTTATATCATAATGATACACTGATTGTATTTCACAATCGTTTGACTTAATACTGTATTAAAATATTTTTGTTTTATCATTGTTATATCAGAGAAGATTGCTCTTTCTCTCTTCCCAAACTATGTAGTCTCCAATAGTAAAGTCAAAAGATTAATGAGGATACTATTCCTGCACAAGTGCTGGTGGGAGGAGATAGTAGAGAAGTTTGGAGGAATAATCCCGGTCTATGATTAGTTAATGTGACCTATCTCACAGATGCGACCCATTAGATCAAACCTTTTTGTAGATAGTTTCAAATTTCTATAAATTAACGTGAAAAAGTACACCTAATTAAATGTGCAGTAGTGCTTCAGCATAAGATAATCTCCAGAAAGGTCTAAAAATCCAATTAGTATAATCCTCCCAGGAGACAATTGGACTTTCGGATTAAGAGATATAAACGGAAAAGGTAGTCTATTGTACCAACCGTGTGTCGCACGTTCGTACATAGTTCATTTTGTGCTTGTATCCTCGCTCTCCCCTCGCACTAAAAAGAACCTGAAAAAACATGTCTTGTTTCTCCTCTGTAACATTGTCTGTTTTTTTAACATGAAAATTCTTGTTGCCTTGAACTTTTGTATATAAAGGAGAGTGTTCTATAAAGTCACTCAGTTGTTTTCAACTTGGCATTGAGTCACAACCTTCTCTCGGCCCATCACATTGGTGACCCCTGAAGTCGACTCCCTCCTCCCGCCTTCCACCCCCCGCCCCTCGCCCCTCCATCGTTGGTACTATGGAGGACTCTACGGAAGTTATTGCTGCGACTCCCCCATTGAAACTTTCATCATTCGCCAGCGGAGAGGCGTTTGCTTGGTTTCATCGCGCAAAAGTCCAGTTTCGCATCAAGGG
>NC_090726.1:124229492-124251992 GCF_036898095.1 Palaemon carinicauda | reverse complement strand
CCATAATTCTAACTCCTGGCGCGAATATCCTTAAAATTTCTCTTAAAGATATCGCATAAATCAGGGGACGTATATCTAGATACGACACATAGCATCTGTAGCCCCATGCCCAATAGCATTTTCGCCTCGAGGGGGAAGAGTGGCAAATTAGAAAGGGCGCCGTTATCAAGGTTTCCCTTCCTCCCATACTACTATTGAGTATCTAAATGGCGCCATATCCAAGATGGCGGTCATTCCTATTTTTGTAGCGAATTTGCACGGTGGTGTTCTCTATTGATCTAACGTCTTTGATCAATTTTGTGAGGATTATCATGCAATCTCCAGCTTCTTTCTCCTTTGGAAAGTTGAATATTGAATCTTTACAGTGTATAATTCATAGCTCCTGCTTCACAGTGAAATTAGAGTAATTTATTTGTGTTAAGGAGCTAGGCCTGTTACTGGAGGCGCCATGGGCGATATCGTTCGTTATGCATATGTTATTTAGTTAGCAGAACGATTTCCCGGTTGTAATAACATTAATAATTTATGAAAGCTATTTAGGCATTATTATACTAGTAAAGATATTTATTTTATGCATAATTTCCTCTTCCTTTGTCGATCGTATACGTTAGAGTTTCGGCGATTTAGGTAACCGAGATTCGTCTTGCCTAGGCGATATAATATACTTTCAGACATTATCCCCGTTTACCCTCGCGTATCGTTTTATTGATTCAATGAGAGATAGTACATCTCCTAGAATCATATAACTCGATACTTATCAACAGGTGAGTAGTCACTCCCCTGCCGGCTTATAGCAGCCGGTATAAGAGGCTAAGCCTCCCTAGGCCGCACCTGAAGTGGTAGTATGAAACCGCCACCTTCTCCCCTGCGGTCTAGAAGACTAGTCCTGAGTTGGCAGACCCTAGGCTGAAGAATAGACATTCTTCTGCCGCCTAGGACGGCGCCGACACCAAAACGATGTTTCTCCTGTGTTGAGAGGCAGCGACAATCCTCCCGCCACCTCTTAGCACCACTTTGGCAGACCCTAGGCTGAAGAATAGATATTCTTCTGATGCCTAGGATGGCGCCGATATCGAAACAAAGTTTCTTCCTTGTGTGGTAGGGGTGGCAACCTTGCTGCCTTCTTCCACACTTTATACAGGACCCTTTTCCCTGCCCCCTCTGTCCTTGTGGGCATCGTCCTGCAATCTCACCGCTTGCCAGTTGGGTTGCGTGGCCGGCCGGGCTCCTACATAAGCAGCTGTTTAGCCACTCAGTCTTTCCCTTATGGACATAAGGATCCGGGAAGATTGTGCCGGCTATGGCGGCTGCCGGTGGGAGACCACTCTGCTGCTGAAAATTCTTAAGTCCTCCCTTGGACTGCCATCCACAGTCCTGTAACCGGCAATGCCGGCAACGGACTTCGCGGCTGGATGGAAGCTTGAATGGTGCATTCTCCCCTTCCATTTGAACCTTCTTTCTGGAGGAAGGCAGTAAGATTATTTACTTACATCCTTATTTACTGTAAACATACATTATAATAAGGCAGCCCTTCACTCCATGCTTTCTCTCTCTCTATCAGCTAGTGCCGCCAGGTACTAACCCGGCCGGCATCATGCCGGCTGGGCCGGTGCCGTCAGGTACTTACTCAGTCGGCGGCATGCCGACTGTACCAGTGCCGCCATGTACTAACTAGCCGGCTATATGCCGGCCGGACTGCGCTGCCAGGTACTAGCTCTGCCGGCAATATGCCAGCTGAACTACAGTATATGATTATACAGTAGCCAGTATATTTGCAGTAGAATATATACTGCAGATAGAAAGCTAATGTATATATTATACAGTAGTTACTTCCAACATATCATGTGTATCCTTGCCCAGTCTTTTGCTGAGACCAATCCTATATTGAAAGAATAGAATTCCTTCAATACTCTGATTAGAAATCAGTTTACAATTTACCCTGCAATATTAAACATTTTAGAAGGGTCAGTGGTAGTACACTTTTCAATCCCTAAAGGTTAGAACCCTTATCTTTGAGTCTCCCTGATCAGGAAACTATACTCTATAGTCTTAATATTGGAAGGGAAGGTCACAGCAATTGGCTGGGTGGGATACACAAGTATGTGTCTTTTCTAATTTCTAGTCCAGTTGGCGACATGCCGGCCGGGCCGTGCCGCCAGGTGCTTGCCATGCTGGCAACACACCGGCTGAACTACAGTATAGGATTATACAGTAGCCAGTATATTTGCAATATAGTATATACTATAGTATTATTATACAGTAGTTAATTTCTAACATATCTTGTGTACCCTTGTACAGGCTTTTGCTGAGACCGAACCTATATTGAAAGAATAGAATTCCTTCAATACTCTGGTTGGAAATCAGCTAATACTTACCCCACAATACTAAATAATTAGGATTGTCAGTGGCAGTGTACACTTTTCTATCACTAGGGGTTAGAACCCTTCTCTTTCCAGTTGCCCTGATAAAGGAAACTCATTATCTTTAATATTGGGAGGATGTTACAGCAATTCACTGGGAGGGATACACAAGTATGTGTCTTTCCCTATTTCTTTCTAGCTTACTATTCTAAGCTATAATGATTAAAATATGAATAATTGTATATCTGTTTATCATAAACAATCGTATACTCATTTTGTTTTCCTTTCTTTACAGGAGGAACCCCAGGTGAAATGCGATGCAATCTTCTGCAATCTTAGAAGTAAGTACTTCTACGGTCATAAAGCAGGCATGTCTCATGCCCCCTGCACTATTATTACCGAATCCCTGCAATATTGGGACCCCCAAGCCTGCAATATCTGCTGGACCTTAGTGACCGAAGGTTTTGATGACCTCAAGTCAATGGAGTCTAGGGATGCTGCACATAAAAAGCTACGAAAATATGTGAGAAGGTTCCAGAAGAACTCTCCGGGACTATTAGAAAGTCTAGATCAGCCTTGTTTTTCTAGGTTTAATTACTAGTTTTTAAGAATCCTTTTGTGGCAGAATAGCCTTTGTTTTGTATGAGAATTTGTTTATGTTATCTTTGAAATTTAAGTGTTTAAGTGTAAAGTGCTTAATTTAACAATTCTGTGTGGTTAGGCGCCTCCTCCCCGGTTGTTTATATTATCGAACTATCGTTTTAACGATTGTTTTTTTTTTACATACGAGTGTTTATGAACGCGACTTGATGTCTGGACGTTGGTGCTCGGACAGAATTCAGTTCGGGCTTGAGCACTCCCCTGATAATATACCTTGAGCAGCATAGTGATTTGGACTCTGGATGACGATTGTTTGGCAACTTATTTGGACGATTCTTTGGATTACGCTTTTGATCCTTGCATTGATCTGTTGTCTGCAGGTGCTCTTGTCACCTGCGACTCGAGCCAGTTCTGCCTTTCCCTGACGAGGAGGACTTCCCAGGGAATTGGTGCACTAACGTCTCCAATCAGCTGCTGTGGTTTTGGGAGCTTGCAAGCTCGTGAGGTGGCCAGTAGGGAGGCTGACGCCAGGTAAGACATAGAGTGTCTGATTTTCGTTTGGGATTGCTTGCCCTTTATGGTTATGCCCTGGCGTTTAGGACCTGCCCTGATAGCTGTTATGACCAGTGAATGACGGTCCTAGTGTTGTGTCTCCTCTGATTCATCCACTGAAGTGAGGAGAACTATTTACATCCTTTGCATCATTTGATCTTTTATATATTGTCATATTTAAGACGTGACTACATGATATCTTCCAGTATGTCTATTGTAGACAAGGTTTTGTGTTCATTAGTTTTGTGTTTATAGGTAGGATTTATGATGGTTTTTCTTGTTTTATTTACTCCGTCTTCCTTCTTTCTTGTAATTAGTATTAGGGTTATTTTTTTTGTTCTGGCCAGCCAAATTGTTGGATCCAAGTTTATAATTGATATTTCTCTTGTCTTTGTTAGGACTTAGCTTCTTAGTTTTAGGGAATCCAGTGTGATTCAAAGGACCGTTATTTGTCCTTCCTTGTTATTAAATAATGTTATTTGTAGTTTTAACAAGGTTGATCTAAATTTTGTTATTGTTAAGTATTAAATATTGTTAAGTTTTCTTGAGTGTTTGTTTCCGCTGACCTTTAGCACTGAGTTACATTTATTACTGACAACAATTATAATAAGAACTCTTATAATAACCCTAAGGGTTATAACAAATTGGCGACCGTGACAGGATTGTTCTCAGGTGTACTCAGTGTTTTGGTCTGTGGAACAGCACTTTGTTAATTTGACAATATTTTCTTTAGTTGTAAAGTATTCCTTTCTCCCCTGCTAATTTTGGTGCAATGGAGGGTTTTGTGTTTGACCCCGCAGAGTTTTTAGGGTCAGGTGATTGTATAAAGCATCTGCCAGTACTAAATAAGACTTGTTTAGTAAGTTGTGCCCGGTGGTTGGGTATTCCGTTGAGGGCAGCGGATACGAAAAATCAATTGTTGGTAGCTGTTAAAAGTAAAGTTGCTCAAGGTCTGGCTGAGGCTGAACATTTGGTTAGGGAGTATGAAGTTTCAGGTAGTAGTGACTCTGAGCGTGAGGGTAGTATGATTAATGATGATGACAGAATAAGTGTTAATGGAGGTCTAACTCTGTTTGAGGATCCTCCCCGGACAGGAACTATTTATGAAGGTCAGGCTAACTTGCCTCTGAAACTAAATGTTTCCACTAATCCATTCAATTCTGTAGTAAACCCTGCGCCAAAAGATCCTCAGGTTCCTGTTTGTCCTTTGGTGGAGTCCAAGGAGGACGGTGAATTTGATTTAATATGTAAACGGATAGAATTGATGAAACTGGAATTTGAAGAGAAAGAGAGGGCGAGGCGGCATGAATTGGAGATGGCCAATATCAATTTAGAAATTGCTAGGCTGCAGGGCACCTCTAATCATTTTAGTACACCTCGGGGCACCTCACAGGATAAGTTTAATGTAGGTGCGGCCTTGAAATTGGTGCCAGTATTTGAAGAGTTGAATGTTCCAGAATTTTTCAAGGCTTTTGAACGTGTTGCCACTCGGTTGTCTTGGCCCCCAGAAATGTGGACTGTACTAATTCAATGTAGGTTGGTGGGCAAGGCAATTAGAGTGTATAATGCCTTGGAAGAAGGTATTGCCCGTGATTACCATAAGGTTAAGGCTCTAGTCCTCAAGGCATATGATTTGGTTCCTGAGGCCTACCGCCTTAAGTTCAGAAATTTTACGAAGCAGGCCTCCCTTACTTATGTGGAATTTGCTAGGCTTAAGGAGGAACAATTTGATCATTGGTTAAAAAGCCGCCAGGTGGTCTCTTTCTCCGCTTTGAGAGAACTCATGCTTCTAGAAGAATTCAAAAGGTCATGTAGTAAGGAATTGAAAATTTATCTAGAAGAGGTAAAAGCTTTTAATTTAAGTAATGCCGCCCAAATTGCTGACGAGTTTGTATTGACCCATCGAACTGGGTCTGGTAGTTTCGGGAATAAAGATGTGAATTTCCAATCTGCTAGGCCAGTTAATTTTCAGAGGTCAGGCTCTTTTGTGAATACTCGTGGGCAGGGTAACCCACCAGATAAAAATCATAAGCCTGATAGTAACCAGGGAAAAGACTTGAGTGGACAGGACACTCGTGTCTTTTCTGAAGATAATAGGTTTGGTTCTGGCCCAGGTAATATGAATAGTAGAGGTAGGGGGACTTGTTTTTGGTGTAATAAGCAGGGACATTATCAGGCACAGTGTTATGCCAGAAGAAGGTACCTCCAAAGGAATAATAATAATCCTGTGTCACTAATATCTACTAGTAAACCTGTTATCAGCGATTCCGTAGTTGAAAACCGTCCAGTAGCTAACACTAGTAATGAGGGTAGTAGCAGTAGTCAGTCTTCTAGCAGAAAGGAGGCATGACTACTTTATGATAAATATATTTGGCCTGGTAAATTAATATCTACTTCCAAAACTGTTGGTGTGAAATTTTTGAGGGACACAGGGTCAGCTCGGTCTCTGGTTTTGAAAGACTCTTTGAAAAATTTAGCTGAGTATACAGGAAATTTTGTTGTTCTGGGACGGTTCCCGAACACCGTTGTTTCGGCTCCGTTAGTGGAGGTCAGATTGTCTTTCCCTGGTTATGATAAAATGACAGAATTAGCAGTTGTTGAGTGTCTCCCTATTCCTGGAATTGATGGCATTTTGGGTAACGATATGTTAAATACAAAAGGACAAGAGTTGTTCCCCATATTGTCTGTGCATGCCTGTCCTGTTGCAGTAACAACCCGGGCAGCAGTAAAGGCTGCAAATTTAATTGATAATGACAAAGATTTAATCTTAAATAGTTTAGAAGTAGACATAGAGAGGCCCGGGTCTGTAGATAGTAGTGGTAATAGTGTGGTTAGCAATGTTTTGAGACCTGATTGGGACAGGTCTTCATTTATTGAAGCTCAGAAAAAGGAATTTAATTTTGATTTGGGTGACACTGCAGATTTGACTAAACCCAGGTTTTGTGTGATCAATGGTTTACTATACCGGATTAGTCGTCCTTTAACTGATAATCTGAGCAAGACGTCTCGTATTGAACAAATTGTTGTCCCATCTCAATTCCGTAGGTCTGTCTTGAGTCTTGCACATGATGATTCTTTTTCTGGCCACTTCGGTGTATGTAAAACTTTTCGAAAGTTGGCAGAATGTTTTTGGTGGCCAGGATTAAAATCATCTGTGAAACAATTTATTAATGAATGTGAGGTTTGTCAAGTGATGGGGAGACCCAGCCAAATTATTCCTAAAGCTCCCTTAAATCCAATTCCTGCGATAGGTGAGCCTTTTGTGGAATTAGTTATCGATGTGGTTGGACCTTTGCCTAAAACTAGGTCTGGGTTTACCCATCTCTTGACAATTATGGATAGAGCATCTCGATTCCCTGAGGCCTTCCCAATGAGAAGGATAACCTCTAAGGTTGTATTTGACAAACTAATTGAATTCTTTTCCAGGTATGGTCTCCCTCGTACTATTCAAACTGACTGCTGTACAAATTTTACTAGCAAGGTATTTAAAGGTAAATGTGCAGAACTGGCCATTCAGCACAAGACCAGTGTACCATATCATCCAGAGAGTCAGGGCCTGGTGGAAAGGTTCCATCAGACCCTTAAATCTATTTTGAAAAAATATTGTTATGAACAAGGGGAGGAATGGGATAAAGGTCTTCCCTTTGCTCTCTTTGCTCTACGAAATCACCCAAATTCTTCAACTGGGGTAGCTCCTTTCGAACTAGTATTTGGACACAAAGTACATGGGCCTTTGGAGATTTTTCATGAGATGCTTGAGACTGATCGAGGTGGGAATGCAAACGTAGGAGACTTTGTGGAGGACTTGAGGAAAAAATTATCTAGAGCCTGGAAATTTGCCAGAGAAAATTTGGCTAGTTCTCAGGCTGCTATGAAATTAAATTTTGATAGGAAATCTAAAGCACGGTCGTTTGAGCCCGGAGAATTAGTTTTAGTTTTAAGTACTGACTCTGACAATTTCCTTGAACCAAGATATAAGGGACCCTGGAAGGTGTTGAGGAAGTTGTCGGAGGTGAATTATGAAATAGAGGCTCCTGGGACCAAACGGAAGTGCAGAATATTCCATATAAATAGGTTAAAACTCTATACTTCTAATAGACATGATCCTCTCGCTATTGTTTATGAGCCTGTGGTTGAAAGCATGGATTTACCTTTAGAGGATTTGGAGGATTTGATTTGTCAGGTGTCTTCTGATGCTCTTTATGATAATATTCAAAATTTAGAAGTTTTGAAGGAAGGGCTGGGGCATCTGAAGATTGCTCAAAGGAGGGATGTAATTAATTTAATTTCTTCTTTTCCAGATTTATTTCGGAATTCTCCAGGTCGAGCTAATTTTCTTGAGCATGATGTAGACGTGGGTAATGCTTCTCCTGTAAAACAGAGTCCTAGAGAGTTATGGGGTCCTTTGACTGGCCAGACAGTACTACATAGGACCCTTCTCTCTGGTTACGGTTCTTTCCCTTTGCCTACACAGACACCGAATAGTGTGGCCTATCCTTTACAGATTCTCCTCTGTCCTCATACACCTGACAACACTGTGATTACTAGACAATTCTTCTTCACCCAAGGGGTTAACTACTGCACTGTAATTGTTCAGTGGCTACTTTCCTCTTGGTAAGGATAGAAGAGACTCTTTAGCTATGGTAAGCAGCTCTTCTAGGAGAAGGACACTCCAAAATCAAACCATTGTTCTCTATTCCTGGGTAGTGCCATAGCCTCTGTACCATGGTCTTACACTGCCTTGGGTTAGAGTTCTCTTGCTTGAGGGTACACTTGGGCACACTTTTCTATCTAGTTTCTCTTCCTCTTGTTCTGTTAAAGTTTTTATATTTTAAATAGGAAATATTTATTTTAATATTGTTACTATTCCTAAAATGTTCTATTTTTCCTTATCTCCTTATTTCCTTATTTCCTTTCCTCACTGGGCTATTTTCCCTGTTGGGGCCCCTGGGCTTATAGCATCCTGCTTTTCCAACTAGGGTTGTAGCTTAGCATTTAATAATAATAATAATAATAATAATCCCATTAAGAGGGATATAGTTGATAAGGAGATTAAATATATGCTGGAACACGATCTCATCCAACCTTCCGTTAGTCCCTGGAGCTCCCCGATAGTCCTGGTTAAGAAGTCCGATGGAAAGTTCCGTATGTGTGTGGACTACCGTAAGGTTAACACACACACTAAGAATGACTCTTTTCCTTTGCCTCGGATAGATGACTGTCTCGATCACATAGGGGCTGCTAAGTTCATTACGAAATTGGATTTATTGAAAGGGTATTGGCAGGTTCCCCTGTCTGATCGAGCAAGAGAGATCTCTGCATTTGTAACTCCCTTTGGGCTTTACGAGTGTAAAGTAATGCCCTTTGGGATGAAAAATGCCGCGTGTACTTTCCAGAGGCTTATGAATAGGGTCATTTGTGGTTTAAAGGGAACTGAAATTTATATCGATGACTTGGTTGTATATAGTGATGATTGGAGTACGCACATGGCGAGATTGCGTAAGGTATTTGAGGACCTTAAACTTGCAGGTTTGGTTATTAATTTAGCAAAATGTGAATTTGGTAAGGCAAAAGTGTGTTATTTGGGTCACGAGGTTGGTTTGGGTCAGGTGGCACCTAAACAAGCCAACCTTGAGGCTATTGTGCATTTAAAGAGACCGTGCAATGTTAGAGAGGTTCGGCGAGTGCTGGGCATGACTGGTTATTATCGCAGATTCGTGCAAAATTTCTCGGACATTGCTCAGCCACTTACCAAGTTGTTGGAGAAAGGGCAGAAGTTTATGTGGTCTCCTCAGTGTGAGGAAGCATTTATTAAACTTAAGATGGTATTAGTATCTAATCCAATATTGACTTCTCCTAATTTCTAGAGACCTTTTATTATTGCAGTGGATGCCAGTGACATAGGTATTGGGGGTGTCCTTTTTCAAAGGAACGATATAGGAGAGGTTCATCCTGTATCATATTACAGCCGAAAGCTACTAGCCGCCGAGAGAAAATATTCCACCATTGAAAAGGAGGCCCTCGCCTTGGTGCGTACTCTTGTGCATTTTAAGCCTTATGTGACAAATTTTTCTTATCCCATAGAAGTATGGACAGATCACAACCCACTGGTTTTCATCGAGCGCATGAAAGGCGCCAACCAGAGAATTTTACGTTGGGCTCTGCAATTACAAGAGTTCTCGCTTATGATTAAACACGTTAAGGGATCGGAGAATCGAATTCCCGATGCCCTTTCAAGGATATAGATTTGATCACGACTTGGCCCCCCTCCCCTCGCCCTTCTCGTCTCTTCAATTGGTTTGCGTTATTCTTAGAGATGTAAGGATGAGTATGAGTGTGTTTTTCGCTGGGAGTTTGGTTTGTTAGTCATTAGGTTTTCTTAGTGAGGTATTTTATAATTTGTCTGTTTTCTTTTGAATCAAAGTAAAGCCTGTAGTGACCAAAGTGTGGGCGGTCATACTGTGGTAGTGTCTGTTATGTGTAAACTCAATGTTATTGGCTGAATTTGAGACAGTCAATGTCTGGTGGTTAATATTTGGTGCTAAGTTGACCTTATGGTTTATTTTTCATTTATGTTTTCTCTATTTTTAAGGCTGGTACATTTTTTTTGTGACAATTCAGTTTTTAAAATTCATTGGTTGTAGTGTTGTTCATGAGAATTCTTATTTCAGGTTTCACCCTGAGACTTTACTTTGTCTTGAGAGTGATGTGTTAATCATTTTCTCTTTACAGGTTTCATGATTTGTATAAAAAAAAAAAAAAAAAATTTATTGGAATTTTTTGTTTTTGTTTTTGGGGAGGAAGGTATTAGAAAGTCTAGATCAGCCTTGTTTTTCTAGGTTTAATTACTAGTTTTTAAGAATCCTTTTGTGGCAGAATAGCCTTTGTTTTGTATGAGAATTTGTTTATGTTATCTTTGAAATTTAAGTGTTTAAGTGTAAAGTGCTTAATTTAACAATTCTGTGTGGTTAGGCGCCTCCTCCCCGGTTGTTTATATTATCGAACTATCGTTTTAACGATTGTTTTTTTTTTTACATACGAGTGTTTATGAACGCGACTTGATGTCTGGACGTTGGTGCTCGGACAGAATTCAGTTCGGGCTTGAGCACTCCCCTGATAATATACCTTGAGCAGCATAGTGATTTGGACTCTGGATGACTATTGTTTGGCAACTTATTTGGACGATTCTTTGGATTACGCTTTTGATCCTTGCATTGATCTGTTGTCTGCAGGTGCTCTTGTCACCTGCGACTCGAGCCAGTTCTGCCTTTCCCTGACGAGGAGGACTTCCCAGGGAATTGGTGCACTAACGTCTCCAATCAGCTGCTGTGGTTTTGGGAGCTTGCAAGCTCGTGAGGTGGCCAGTAGGGAGGCTGACGCCAGGTAAGACATAGAGTGTCTGATTTTCGTTTGGGATTGCTTGCCCTTTATGGTTATGCCCTGGCGTTTAGGACCTGCCCTGATAGCTGTTATGACCAGTGGATGACGGTCCTAGTGTTGTGTCTCCTCTGATTCATCCACTGAAGTGAGGAGAACTATTTACATCCTTTGCATCATTTGATCTTTTATATATTGTCATATTTAAGACGTGACTACATGATATCTTCCAGTATGTCTATTGTAGACAAGGTTTTGTGTTCATTAGTTTTGTGTTTATAGGTAGGATTTATGATGGTTTTTCTTGTTTTATTTACTCCGTCTTCCTTCTTTCTTGTAATTAGTATTAGGGTTATTTTTTTTTGTTCTGGCCAGCCAAATTGTTGGATCCAAGTTTATAATTGATATTTCTCTTGTCTTTGTTAGGACTTAGCTTCTTAGTTTTAGGGAATCCAGTGTGATTCAAAGGACCGTTATTTGTCCTTCCTTGTTATTAAATAATGTTATTTGTAGTTTTAACAAGGTTGATCTAAATTTTGTTATTGTTAAGTATTAAATATTGTTAAGTTTTCTTGAGTGTTTGTTTCCGCTGACCTTTAGCACTGAGTTACATTTATTACTGACAACAATTATAATAAGAACTCTTATAATAACCCTAAGGGTTATAACAGGGACCATACCTACCTAACAATAGGATGCGTAGCTTACTGTTCCCGAAAGCGGGTAGTGAAATGGTTGTGCCCCAAGCACGACTCACACCTCCCTGCGTCCAGATTGCCATCGAGACAGATGGCAGGGAGGCACCTCTGGAAGAAAATGACGATGTCGTGTCGGAATTCCTTTCGTCTGTGCTGGACCCGGAGCCATTACCCTCGATGTCTTCACCTTCTACCATTCCATTGGATAACACGAGCCAGGGGCTGGCCCATCTTACGGATTTAATGGAGAACATTCGCAAACGAGGCGAAACAAGGAAAGCGAAATTCAAGAGAGCTCCGTGAATCTCCACTTATCGCCTCTCAAGGGTCATTCAAATGACCCAGAGACCAAAACCTCCGGACCTGCTCCAAAACCAATCCCTGGAGGTATGCGGAGCTCATGCCAATTTTGAACGGCAAACTCTACATCTCAGTGAAGATGGGAGCTGTCCCCTTAGATGACATCCAGTTTTGGCTAAGCATAACGCTTTCCCTGATTGCTTCATTCGACTGAAGCATGAACCAATGTCAAAAGAGGAGACAGAACCGAAGGAAGTCATGGTTTTCGACTATGATAAGGCACAGGCTCTCTTGTTAAGTAGCCTGAGAAAAGTGGGTTATTTGGTGTCGAAAGTGTCCGCCTTGAGCAAGAAACACCCTACCTTTCTTGCTCCTGCTTCAATATCATTCCCCTTTACATGGAGGCCATTTAAATCTGTTGCAAAGGCAGTGGAGGCAGACAAATCATACCCTGCACTTGAGGAGTGCAGGCCTCTGTCACTAGCCTTGCCCATGCAGGAGAAGGAATGGAAGGAAGTCCACCTAACCTTCTCAGTAGGGAAACTGGACGCGGACATCGCTGTACGACAGTTTAGCGAGAATCTCCCTAAACTTTCTGAGTTTCTCTTGTGCAAGGAACAAGAGACGAAGGAGAGACTTGCCGCCTCTTTATCCCTACAAAACTGCATAGAGATGTGTGCAGGCCAACGAAGTACCCCAGAAATGATCATGGTCCTGGCCAAAATGCATATGGCCACCTTAGTAAAAGACCTGTATGCTTTTATGAAGGCTAGGAGAGCCTCTAGAGAATTCGTGTTCGCTGCTGCAACAGTGAAACATGAACCCAGGAAGCTGATATCTTCCAACATTTGGGGTAAAGACCTCTTTCCAAACGGAGTAGTGAAAGAGGTAGTCAAGAAAGCCATCACGGAGAATAGGAATCTTTTCCAGAAGTAGGGCATCTCTTCAAAGAGGAAGTCTTCCTCAGATGTGGGTCCCCAACCTAAAAGGAAGACGAAGAAGTCAAGACATTTCCCTCGGCCTGCTCAACAGCATCCCACAGTTTCTATGACCGCGGTGCCCCAGGTAGGCGGTCGAGTATGTAAACCCTCCAATCAATCGAAGCAAGGAGATGCTTCCGGTAGGAGGGAGGCTCCAACAATTTCAGGATCGTTGGACCTTCGATCCTTGGGCCCAAGGCCTAATCAAAATTGGACTAGGATGGAGACTAGACATATCTCCACCATCATTTCCTCAACTCTTCCAACACTCCAACCCCGTATTAAAAGAGTATAACCTATAGCTCTTGAGCATACAGGTTATAATGAAAGCAAAGTCCATCAAATTCCAGGGAAGGCTGTTTTGTATTCCCAAGAAGGACTCAAGAAAACTCAAAGTCATTCTGGACTTGTCGCCACTCAACAAGTTCATAAGAAACAGCAAGTTCAGGATGTTAATACTTCTACACATAAGGACCTTATTACAAAAAGGGGCGTTCACAGTCTCGATAGACCTGACAAAGGCCTATTGGCATCTTCTAGTTAGTCGCCCCCTCTCCTCCTACCTAGGATTCAAGTTACAGAAAATATGTTCTAAGAGCCATACTCTTCGGACTAAACATAGTCCCAAGAATCTTCACGAAGTTAGCATACGCAGTCGTGCAACAACCCGGCCTAGAAACTGTTCAGGTAACAAAGCACCTGGACGACTAGTTGGTGCGGGCAGCACCCGAAGCGGCTGGTCTGCAAGCTTCCAAAGAAGTAACCCAGTTCCTGGTACATCTGGGATGCAAAATCAACTTCAAGAAGTCTCGACTATCTCCAGCTCAAAGGTTTATATGGCTGGAAAACCATTGGAACCTGAGGTCACATTGTCTCTCCTTTCCCTTAGGGAAGAAGGAGATCGCAGGGTTAGCCAAGGGACTACTGTAATCTGACAGGATTTCAAGATGCTAACAGGAAAGAGTACTGAACTCTCTCCAGTTCGCAGCAGTGACAGACCCAGTGCTGAGAGCACAGCTGAAAGATGTGTCAGGAGTCTGGAGAAGATACACATCAAACGCTCAAAGAGATCTAAAATGGCCGATATCGGCCTTACTTTGATCACTTCTCAACCCATGGTCGAAGGCCAAGAGCCTAATGAGAACCGTGCCCTTGCAACCACCTCTACCATCAATGATCATCCACATGGATGCCTCGACGGAAGAATGGGGATTTCACTCGCATCAAAGGAAAGTCCAAGGGACTTGGTCATCTCTATTCAAGGCCCTTCTCATCAACATTTTGGAAGCCATGGCAGTCCTTTTGACGTTGGGAAAACTCTCCCCACGCAGATCAGCCCTCATCAGGCTGATCTTGGACAGCGAAGTGATAGTGAGATGTCTGAACCGACAAGGCTCGAGATCGTCCCATATAATCCATGTGATATTAGCCATCGCTTGCCTAAACAGATGACACCTATCAGCAGTTCACTTACAAATGATCCACAATGTGACAGTGGATGCTCTACTCAGGCTCAAGCCGATAGAGTCAGAATGGTCCACAGACGCAGACTCATTCTCTTCCATCTTGGAACAAGTCCAGGAACTGCAGAACGACCTCTTCGTGGCGAGCGTCATCAACAAACTACCTCGATATGTAGCCCCATACGAGGACTTTCTAGAGGAGATAACGGACGCCATGTCCCTAGTTTGGAACGGATGGACATGGAATTTCCTGTTCCTTCCATCCAATCTCCTGCTGAAAGTCCTCAACAGGCTGAGATCCTCCCAAGGAATGGCAGCTCTAGTGGCTCCCGAATAGCCCAAGAGCAATTGGTTCCCTCTAGTGAGGGAACTGAGGCTGAGGCTGGCCCTTGTACCGAACCCAGCACTATCTCAACGGGTTCAGAAGTTAACTGTCTTCGATTCATCACATATAACCCAAAACCTACATTTCATGATTTTCTCGCCCTAGAGGTTAAGAAAAGATTTGGGATCTCAAAAGGCAGTATAAATTTCTTAGAAGAATACAAGTCTAAGTCAACTAGAAGACAATATGAATCATCTTGGAAAAAGTGGGATGCTTTTGTTAAAACAAAGGCCCGAAAGAAATTTCAATAGACTTCTGTCTGTCCTTCTTTATAATCAAGGTCTGGCAGCTAACATAATAACTAAGTGTAAGTCAGCCCTGACTAGACCTCTTCTATATGCCTATCAAGTGCATCTGACTAACGAAATCTTTAACAAGATCCCGAAGGCATGCGCTATACTTAGGTCTGTGGCTCCTCCGAAGCCCATTTCATGGGCTTTGGACAAGGTCCTACATTATGCTTCTTCTGTGAACAATGAAGTTTGTTTGCTCAAGGATTTAACTCAGAAGGTTATTTTCCTGTTCGCTATAGCCTCAGGGGCTAGAGTTAGTGAAATAGTAGCCCTATCAAGAAATGAGGGCTACATTCAGTTCACAGAAGTAGGAGAACTGAATCTCTTTCCTGATCCAGCTTTTCTCGCCAAGAACGAGCTACCCACTAAAAGATGGGCTCCCTGGAGAATCTGCCCTCTGAAGGAAGAAGTCTCTCTATGTACGGTGGAGTGTCTAAAGGTCTATCTTCGTAGAACTTCAGACTCCAGGGGAGGACAGCTCTTCAAAGGAGAAACCTCAGGATCAAACTTATCCCTAAAACAACTGAGGGGGAAGCTCACCTACTTCATTCGCAGAGCGGATCCTGACAGTACACCCGCAGGTCATGATCTGAGGAAAATTTCTTCATCACTGAACTTTTTTCAGTATATGGACTTTGAGTGTCTTCGCTCATATACTGGATGGAAATCATCCAGAGTGTTCTACAAAGACTACACTAAACATGTCCATGAACTGAAGCATTATGTGGTGGCTGCAGGGACTGTATTGAAACCTGTCATCTAGTGCTGTGATGAACAGTTAATTGATTGGGACTATCAATTAGGGTGAAAAGATCTTGACACTTTCAGTGCAATACCTTTCAAGTGAGTGTCACCATGGTGACACTAAGACTGTCAAAATCTCAGGTGTGGAATTATACAGATAACACTTGTGCCGTGTGTACATAATACACAGTGTTAATAGTATACAGCGTTTACAGAATTTATATTGGGAAAATTAATAAAAATTTTCATTTTAGAGTGGCACCCATCATTTCTTCCCTTTTAGGGAGGGAAAAATATTTTCTGTATATGTTGCACGTATAATTCCTTTAACACGTTACATTTGTTACACTCGTTATTCAATTTAGTCATTTATTCAAAATACATGTCTATTAGAATGTAATTGCGTCCTATTTCGCCCTGCAATTTGCACATTAAATATGCTAGAGTTCTCTTACTTATCTATTTAAGTAAACCTCATATCATTGTATGCTTACAAACAATGGATATAGTTGATACTTATATTGTTCCGACAATATATACAAACCGTGAGACCGTTTGTATATCTGGTGGATACTTATGTTTGTTCATACAATATATGGTAAAATTGAGACCCCTTTTCTACTGTCTAGTATGACTCTTCCCTGCAGGGGACAGGAAGCACTAACATTGTCTATGATTAGTGGTAATGGCGGATAACGGTAACTTCATTCGTCTCAATGTTCCAGATGACCATAGAAAAATTGTCCCAAGGTTAATGCACCTATGAAAATCCACTGATACAGTACTTTCTAGTAATTCTCTGGTAAATTTCCATCAGGACGACATGGCTTGAGCCCAAAAAACGTATTTTGAGCGAAGCAAAAAATCTATTTTTGGGTGAGGTATCCATATCGTCCTGACGGACCCGCCCTCCTTTTCTATAGAAAAGGCCTTGGCAGGATCCCTCCCGAAACTACTATATCTGTAGCACCATGCCCAATGCTACTAGAAATAATTGCCATCTTGGATATGGCGCCATCTAGATACTCAAAACTAGTATGGGAGAAAGGGTAGCCTTGATAACGGCTCCCCTTCTAATTGGCCACTCTTCCCCCTCGAAGCAAAAACGCTATTCGGGGTGAAGATTGCTATGTGTCGAATCAAGATATACGTCCCCTGATTTGTGCAATATCCTTAAGAGAAATTTTAAGGATATTCGCGCCAGGAGTTAGAATTCTGGAGACCTAAAGGTAAATTCTCTGGGAATATCACTGTAGTTCAAATATCCCTAGGAAGCTACTTATAGGAACCTTCCATCAGGACGACATGGCTATCTCACCCAAAAATAGATTGTTATCCCAACCCATTCTAGTTCAACAATTACATCTAACATATATCTTTAAACCAAAACTATAGGTTTTTGTTTTTATATACTTTTGGAAAAATAAGATGGCCTTTGAACAAAACAAGAGATTCATCGATCACTAAATTTTGAAATGGATGGAAGATCGATTTTATATTATTTTACTAATATTTCTGATTTTCCATAACCATTGTTACTATCGTTATTATTCTAATGCATAAACCTAAATATATTCAGATATCTATAATGGTTCAAGCATTTTAGAAACAATGTTATGTTTATGCAAATATCTGTTGACCAATAGTCACTAACAAGTGAGGTTGATCAATGTTAGATCGAGAAACACTAGAATTTCTGCAAAAACAGGTCTCCATATTCTCATCCCTTTAGTATTCCGATTACCCTTCGCTCACTGCCTATTCATTCATGAGCAGTTAAAAAAAAAAAAAAAAAAAAAAAAAAAAAAAAAAAAAAAAAAAAAAAAAAAAAAAAAAAAGTTTCATTTTGCCTCGAGGATTACACTCCAAACTAGGAAAACTACAGCGTAAGCGACAAAAGGGTAATCACTAACAATAAAACCCTCTCTATCACTCCAGCCATCCATAGTAGAAAAGCACCTAATAATCTCATTGTTTCCTTTAGAATTAGTGTAGCTTAATTCGAACTATAGGTACAAGAGGCACATAACCCAATCCGACTTTGCCTACCATGTCTGCCGGATCTGAAACCAATCATACTGGGTTCATGTTCATACATATAACATTTTATAGATATATCACTGTCATCACCGTCGCAATCAGCTTCTAAGACATAGTCATATCTTCCTCATCATTATGAAAGAGATCATCTATATTTCTTCCATCGAAACTATCTTGATCAACAGTTAGAGCTTGTTCATAAATTTACACTCTGCATATTCCTTATCTTCACTACCTTATTTGTAATCAAGAACCTCTTTGATCTCATCTATGCATAGGCCATGGAGTGATACCGCCACCCTCAAGTGATTATCTGCACCCATGCATGCATAGTATGTGCTGGAATGGACATCTCTTGAATCTCCCTCAGATTCAAGCTGCAAGTAGCGAGTTATAGTATAAAAGCATATTTTAGCCATAGATACCAAAAGTAATCAATATTTTCAGCCGTATTGTTCATGTGAAAGACACAAATGTAAACCTACATATTTCGCAGATCATATGGAGCTCACATGTCTACGTGAACACATGCATACCATTAACTAAGAATTAATATTAATATTAACACTGTTGTTATTATTATCAATAATGATATTAATATTCATATCCGTATAAAAACAATAGTAATTATAATGATAAAAAATAGTAATAATAATCATTATTACACTCCAAGCTAAAACCCTGTTTCATCCATCACCGTGCAGTCAAAGCAGACACGAGGGATGCCTTTGTCCTCATTGACACCGAGGATTACCATGGACCTGCCGAGTTCCAATGACCGTAAGTGTAGCAGCAGCCTGACTGTGACAGATCCCCTCCTGGCAACTTCCTCTTCAGCATGCTCAAAAACATGGGCAACCCTGCCAAGGAAGTCTATCACCTCCTTTTCAAGTTAACACACGTTGACCGGCGTAGGCCACGGAGTTGGAACCAGCAGGACACGCAACCAGTACCAAAGCCCAAGGAGGAGGTCTCCTACAGACCTATAGCCCTCATCAGCTGCACAGAAAAGGTTGCAGAGAGAATGGTGCTCAACCAACTAAAATGGAAAGTTGGCCCTATGCATCACAAACTGTATGGCTTTACAGAGGGAATAGGAACCCATGAATGCATAGCTGACATTATGGCCACGATCAATAACAACAAAGTCCTGGTGGTCTTTCTAGACTTGGAAAAAGAATATGAACTGGCTAGTGCTCCAGCCATCCTTTTCTCCCTTGTCGGGAAGAGAGTCGGAGGCAATATCCTGTCATGGGTCGGACAATATACCTTTCTCCCATTGGAAAACGGGACCACCCAAGGAGGCATCCTAAGCACCTTTCTCTTTAATATTCTCATTGAGAACCTGCTGTTTTTGGATCTCTACAGGGGTATAGCAATGTTCATTTATGTAGATGATATCTGCTTCGTATGCCCCCACTTTGTGCGACAAAGGCCTAAAAAAATGCAAAAGGCCCTAGATACTGTAAACCAAGGATGCAGGGAATTAGGACTAAATATAAGTTCCAAGAAAATAAAGGCCATGGCAATAAGGCACACCTTTGATCCTCAGGAACAGCCCCATAGAGTGGGTTAGGGATTTTGCATACCTCGGAGTCAATATAAACTGCAACTGGTGGTCCCCTGTCAACCAGGTGAGACAGCTTCGACACAAGGTCTCTTCAAGGTTCCCAGCTAGGAAATGAAACACCACCCATGGCAAGGGAGTTTCCCACCATTTGTTCAGAAAATTCCACGTACAAGCGATAGTCTCATAGGTGGAGTACGCTGCCCCTGTCCTAATGAGTCTATCCCCAGGGTTACTAACCTCCCTATAGGTTATCCAAAATAACAGCATGAGATTCATAACAGGGGCACCTATGTAGACTAGGCTGCAGCTTCTGTGAGCCGAGACAAACCTGCTACCCTTGGCCAACAAAATCGACATAAAACTCTGTTCCATAGTCTTCAAAACTCTCAAAACCAGAAGGGAATCTCCTCTCAAAAACAAAATTCAGGACATTATCAACCTTCACAAGGAATTAGACCCCCCAAACACATACGTAGGAGGCCTACTCCAGATGATCAGGAGAATGAATATGTAACCGGAAGCCATTGCCATCAAGAAAGACATAATTCATGTGTTATACAACCCTCCAGCCTCATGGACCCTCAACCTAATCAGCACCAACTTTACAATCCTACCTACAGCTAAAGCCTTATGTTCCTCGCAACAAATGAACACAGCAGCCCAAATTGCCATTGCTCAAACTAATGCACCTAATATTTACTTTACAGATGGCTCGGTGGACAGAACCATACCTGCTGCTGCTGCTGCCATGTGCTCAAAAGACTTCGCAAACAGCTGGAGACTGTCTGATCATGCCTCAATCCCAAAGACAGAGTTAGTCGCCATCGCCAAAGTCCTGGCCGATTCCATGCAGTGTTGGAGACATGACAAATCATACTGACTCCAGAGTCGCCATCCAGCCCCTCACAAGGAGTAGTACACCAGAGAACGTACTCCTGATCACCACTATCAGAGCAACTACCTAGCTTCACTACTAGAGGAACCGTAAAATCACCAAAAAATGGGTTCCTAGTCATATGGGGATCCAAGGGAATGAAGCTGCGTACAGGCTGACAAGCAGTGCGCTAAAATCTGCAACAATCGGCATAAAATTAGGGATATCCATAAAACAGCTGGAACAATTAATGATAAATTTCTGTCTATCATAAAACAGGTCCAGCATCAGGGAAGCTGCCACAGAGGAATCTATGTACGCAAGATGGCACAGGCATTCATCCCCATGACCTAACTATAGGAATAAGCCGAGGCCTCTCTGTCATCATCCACAGGTTTAGACTGGGGTACCGCTGCTACTGGAGGGTGGTAACGTATGAAGATAGACCCTGCCAACTGTGTAACAGTCCAACAGGTAACACCCCATCAGAGCATTACCTGCTCTACTGCTCTGAATCCTTAGCCCTCCACCAATCCTTAACATTTCCCCCTCCCCTCAGTCCAGAGAAAGTCACCAAGAACATCCTTGAGGACATCCCAACCCTCTCAACCGTCCTATGTTCCTGCCCTCCCCAAGGTAATGTTATCTAATGTTTAAAGTAAAAAAAAGAAAAAAAGAGATAACTTATGCCCTCAATTCTCTACCTATAACTAAGCCAACTTTAATCTCCTTCCTGTGACCTCCTACTCCCACGGGACTCACTGCTATATCACTTTCACTCCTACTCAAATAAAAATTCAAGGATAGTTTATGCCCTCTCCTTTCTAGCTCCAACTAACCAAACTTTTATCTCCTTCCTGTGACCTCCTAATCACACGGGACTCGATGCTATACCACTTTCACTCTTACTGACAGTACCTCCAGGGATGATTTATGCCCTCCAATTTCTGCCTCTGACTAAACCAACTTTAATCTCCCTCCCGTGACCTCCTACTCCCACGGGACTTGCTACTTTACCACTTTCTCTACTACTGACAAAATCTCTGTCAATACTTTTTCCGGTCGTGGCTCCAAAGTGGACCGAGTTTTACAGTTGTGAGAGAATGATGTCCCAACCAGTAATCCCCTCAATCCCTTGCTACTGCAATTTAATCTTAACTGCTGACAGCCAGAACGACCTGTCCCTCTGCGTCATATACGGGTTTTATGATAAGCATAATTAACTAAAGCACCTGCTCTGCAGCGGTCACCCCATTCAGGCAAAGAGCTCTAGGAGCAGAGCCACCTGAACAACCGGTGAGAGTATGGTATCTTGTCAATAGTACTAACTAAAGACCAAACTCTAGGCTGCTGACCGGGGATAAACCTACGCGTTCTATCCTGCCACCATGCCAATGTCAGCATCAGTTGCAGCTGTAATTACCCTCCAATACTCTCAGTAAAGTAAAATATAGAAAAAAAAAAAACAGAAGTAAAAACTACCACACACACTTACGGGCTGCCAACGCAAGAGCCCGTGTCCAGCACAAGGCTGGGCAATCTTACAAACAAGCAAGCAAGCAACATCGTTACACCTCTAGCCTGAAGATGAAACACCTTGCATTATCTCAGAAAGTGTTGCAAATGGCTCTTTCGTACCCTGTATTTGACAAGTTTACCGGTAGTAATTTTTTTTTAGCGAAAGATTAGACATTTTCAATGTATTTTGCTCACTTACCTACTGATGACAAAGCTACGGAGTGCCTGCAGTACTGTTGAGAGGAGGAAAATTAGAGCAAATGAAAAGTTTAACTTCAAAATAAATACCACAGTAGCAGCTAAGACTTTTTGAATGAGAACTGCTTGAAAGAGGGTCAACTTCAAAAATATAGTATAAACATCATTATTAGCCTAAAATTATTATTGACATTATTAATGTTAAAATTTGCATTAATACTTTCATGTTGATAATAATAATAATAATAATAATAATAATAATAATGCTGATGATGATGATGATAATGATGATTATGATGATGATACTATTGTTAATAAAGTTATTGTAAAAAAAAATGTAATGAAATAATAGAAAGTTATATTGCTAATATTAACAATGATAATCACAAAAACAATTGAAATAATTGTTTTTGTGATTATTATTGTTAGTATTAGCAATATAAGACTTATGATATTGATTATAATCATAAGAATAGTAATGATATTAGAATTATGATAAAACAACTTTTTGATAATAATAATAATAATAATAATAAAAAAAAAATAAT
>NC_090726.1:124206992-124219492 GCF_036898095.1 Palaemon carinicauda | reverse complement strand
TTATTCGCTGTTTGAATTTGCTCCTTGTTACAGTGTCACGGATGTGTTAGAAATGGTTTTCTTATAATGGTAAATGTGTCAAAGAGTGCTGGGATTGTAAGTTATTCATTTTGGTTTCTCTTAATTTTTATCATTTTCATTATTTTGTGTATGTAATGATTTGTCGGTTCGTATAAAAATTTTATTGCATTGAAGGAACTGTTGGTAAAACATTATTGTTTTTCTGATTTTGTGCTCCAAATTTCGGTGATGATGTATTAAACCTGAATTTTGTGTTTCTGTATGACCTATTGTGGGCGTGACATTCATCTTTGTGTAACTTGCAATTGTAACACGCTAACCGGCCCTCTGATTTTAATTTTTAATTTTAATTTCTGCATGCCCCCGAAGAAGATGGTACTCAGCGGCAATGTAAGGAGAAACGAAAGTTTATTGTTTCAGTGAAAAAAAAAATAGAAAAGTTTCATAAAAAAAGAGAGAGAAAAAAAAATTTGTTTTGAGAAAAAATCTGATAAGTGTGAATTTTACGGGACGTAAAATCTGGGAAGGGAGTGATGAACTGATCATAGTCAAGTTGGCCGTTACTGATCGGGATAAGTGAAGTGTCAACAGATTTTTCTTCTTTGTTAGAGAAAGGACGGTTACGCTGTGGCTTGGGTGGCACTACGAAAATGACGGTTATAGGCTTGGCGTCACCAAGCCCTCTCCCGATTGGTTGTTATGAGACTTTCGGGTCAAAACAACCAATCATTGATCAGCCATCGCGACGCCCATGTATGGGCGCTTGGGTAAAAACCCCATAGGACAGACAGTCTAGTTCGGAGGCCTAGCGAGTGTGTCACGTCAGGAATGGCAGGTGCCAACATGTGTGCCAAACCGAGTACCATTTTTCTGAGGGCTTTTTCTTAGTAACGTAACGTAATCATAATTAAGGGCGCCCTTGTAAACTTAAGAGAAAACAGCATGTGTAAAATGATAAACTCGTCTATTATTTGTGCATGAAATCCCACTCTATTCATGTTTCCCTAAAACTGATTGAACCCTAATACGACCCAGATCGGGTCACATTATATATATATATATATATATATATATATATATATATATATATATATATATATATATTCATATATATATATTCATATATATATATTCATATATATATATTCATATATATATATTCATATATATATATTCATATATATATATTCATATATATATATTCATATATATATATTCATATATATATATTCATATATATATATATATATATATATATATATATATATATATATATATATATATATATATATATATATATATATATATATATATATTCATATATATATATATATATATATATATATATATATATATATATATATATTCATATATATATATATATATATATATATATATATATATATATATATATATATATATATATATTCATATATATATATATATATTCATATATATATATATATATATATATATATATATATATATATATATATATATATATTCATATATATATATATATTCATATATATATATATTCATATATATATATATTCATATATATATATATATATTCATATATATATATATTCATATATATATATATTCATATATATATATATATATATATATATATATATATATATATATATATATATATATATATATATATATATATATATATATATATATTTTTGGGCTCAAGCCATGTCGTCCTGATGGAAGTTCCTTAAAGGCAGCTTCCTAGGGTATATTACAACTACGGCGATATTCCCAGAGAATTTACCTTAAGGTACCCAGAATTCTAACTCCTGGAGCGAGTATCCCTAAAAAAGACCTTAGGGATATCGTAAATATCAGTGGACGTATTCTTGACACGCCTCATAGCAATCTATACCCCGAATAGAGTTAACACTTCGTAGGGGTCAAATGGCAAGAAAACGAAAACGAGAAAGAAAAGGGGAGAGCCGTTCGTAAGGCCCTCTCTTCTCCCGTTTCGTAAGCGTGCCCTGCGCCGATTCTGGCGCCATCTGTATTCCTTTTTGCGTAGCTTTACAACTCTGTGTTTTTTCCTGTGTTTCTACCAAAATCTTGGATTTACTCTCATAATATGCTTTCTCCAACTTTTTCTGCTTCGGATAAGTTGAGTACTATTTCTTTTATGTATAAATGTAGGCTCTTGTTTAAAATTAAAGTATTTAAAAGAGTTATCTTTGATACAAGAGCTGTTGCCTGCTGGAGGCGTCATGGACGCTGTCGCTCGCTAGAATAGGTTTTATTTGTTAGCAAGAGCGACGTTCCCAGCCCCCTGCGCTTTAATAATTAGCTGCATAGCTTAATTAGGAATTCTGTTTTGATGCGTTAGTAGTGCGCCTGGCGAAAGTTTTGCCTAGGCTGACCAACACTAGTCTTCGTAGCCTAGTTGTTGGTCCTTGTACTTCCTGCATGATAATTAGTCTTCCAAGTGTGATTTTATATTGCTTAAAGCGTTTGGCAACGTTATACATACAAGCCCTTTTCGAGTAATTTCCAAGATAGTATTGGAGTGAGTTTCGGTGATTTAGGTAATCGATTCTCTTAGTGCCTAGGCTAGGTTGTCTTAGGTCTTGATATATTATCTGTTTCCCCGTTTGCTCCCTTCTCTTCGGGGAAGGGGCAAACCCTTTCCCTCTGTTTAAGCCTTAGGCTTAACTCTAGTGGTTTGTTTGAATTAATTTTCAAATATAACTATGCTGGAGTAGTACTGTACCTTCCTGCTCCAACTGAATTGGTTCAGAGGGGGACAGTACAGCAGTGTATTAGTCTGAGTCCGTGTTGGTCTAGCGTGGGGCAGAGTCTCCCTTGCTGCCTGACACGGGCATAGGAGGTTTATCCTCCTTGATTCACCTTGGAAGGTTTCGGTAATTATGATCCCTTCGCTCGGTGACCCCTCAGACTTGTCCTCTTTGCTGTTCCGGGTTCGGGATATGTTCCCTTTCCGGAATAGCAATTCCTTCCTTGCCTTGGTTTTAGGGAGGCAGCCAGTAGTGCCGGCCTCCCTCCCTGGATCTCTCTGGCTGAGATGAGCTTTCTTAGTTTGGAATGATCCTTAACCAAGGCAAGGTTGGACAGGACCCTCTGTCCTTCCCTTCTATTTTTCCGTTTCCTTTGTGTCAGTCGTCTCACATCCGTACCTAGCATAGGTTGGGATGGGGAGCTGACGTGGTCCCCTGTCGGCCGGCAGTGTGTGCCGACCGGCAGAGGCCCTATCCTTTGAGTGCTGCCCGGTCCTTCCTTGGTCCCTCAACCGCTGCCGTCTGTAGTTTCAGTAAGCAGTGGTTAGGAAGCTTGACTTAGTGTCTCCCCTTCCTCTCGGCACTCTTTCGGGTGTCGGGCGCGGAGGTACATAGCCTCTTAGCCCGGCACCCATTCTGTTGTCTTCTCTTGTGTTGTCCTTGCCGTCTGCCGGCCTAGTGGCCGGCCGTCGGTAGGGGGGTGTTCGCTAGTTCTCTTGCTGTCGGTCGGCGGTGGTCTTATGCCTTTGCTAGCCGGTCTCCTTGCTCACCTGCCGGCCGCTTTGAGTGGCGGCCGGCAGCCGGGCGCTACCTGGGGTGGATGCCAGCCGGCAGGGTTTACTCACCGCTGCCGGGCCGGCCCGCTACATCACTCGGTTGGCCAGCCACTAAGAGTGATGGCCGGCAGCTGGGTGCCAACCGGGTAGCTATGGACCGGCAACCACTACCGACCGGTTCAGGCATAGGAACTGGAGTTCTCCCCCGTCTGGGTGATCCTAAGTTGCATACTTGAGACCTACCTTTGGAAAAGGGGGTGAGGGTGCTGACCGGCAAGAGCCGGCCGGCACACCACCCTCATGTACTGTATCAGTTCTTCCCTGTTTAGTGTCTTCTACCAGGGGAAAACATGATATAGTAGGTTACAACACTGTCTTTTCTAACTTGCTTGTGTTGCCTTGTGCAATCACTTGGTGTTGCCTTACAGGGATGAAAAGAGAACTCTTTTCATCTTTAGCCAGAATGGTAAAATCTTACCTTAGGTGTGAGCTACACCTAATTTCCCTCGGGAAATATGATCTTTGGTTATTCTAGCAAAGACTAACCATTTGATTTTAATGGCTGGTGGGCTTCCACAGGTGATTGTGGGGGATTCACAAGTATGTGTCTTTTCCTTATTCTTTGTGGTTTTGCACGACCCGTTGTTGTTGGCCTTACAGATAAGAAAGTGAGTTCTTTCTTGTCTACTATCCGGTATTTTAAAATCATTCCTTAGGGGGGGCTACACCTTCTTCCTTTGGAAATTTTCCATTGGTTAATCTGGCACAGATTAACTATACGATTTTATGATTTGGAAGGCTACAACAATTGGGTGTGCGGGAAATACAAGGATGTGTCTTTCCCTTCCGTTTTGTTATGCTACTGTGCATATCCAGTGATACGTAGTTCACTTGATACTCATGGAAATTTCTTCTCTTTACAGGAGGACCATCCGTAGTGCGGATGTATTTCTGCAACGTCCGCAGTAGGGCTTCTGCGGACATGGTTCTGAAGGAGGCGTGTGGCATGCGCTGTCTCCACGGATGTTCTCCGGTATTGGGTTCCCCAGGTATGTTTCATATGCACTAACCTGTCTATTGAGGCTTTTTCTTTTCGCTTCGCTCAAAATCCGTTTTCGTCTCCCCTACAACGGTGGATTCAAGGGATATAGCTAGGGAGAAGCTTCGTACCTGGGTGAGGGGCTTTCAGAAGATTACCTCTGGACCTTATCTTCCAAATGAGAAGATGAGGGCTTTCTTTTCCTAGGGCATCAACTGTTACAGTGATTCCCCAACCTCAAGAGGAGGTCCCCTTAATTCAGATCCCGTGGATGCTGAAGTCACGGTCGCCTTGCTTAGCATCCAGTTGGACGACAGGATGCCAGACGTGTCCGAACGTCTGGAGGAAGACCTCCTGGCAGAAGGCCAGGATGAAGTTCGAGCTCCAGACAAGGTAGTGGAAGAGGCCGAGAGAGGTCGGCTGCTCCGGTTCAGGTCCTTGAACCTGCTCCCTCAACATCATCTGCTCTCGCAGTAGAGCAGGCCCTCCCTCCATTGTTGGCTTGATCCAACAAAGGCAGAGGGAGAAGAATGGGAAGGCAGCTGCATTGTAACTGCAGGGGCACATCCGGACTGCTAGGTCCGGTGGAAGGAGGTACCAGCTTCAAAGGAAGAGACAGAGCCGAAGGAGGTCGTAGTGATAGACCATGCTAGGCTCATGCCTTGCTTTCTTCTTCGATGAAAGAGAGGGACTTCATGAACTCAAAGGTAGCTGTATTTGAGTAAGAGGCTCCCTTCCTTTGTGTCCTCTCCTGCCACAGCCTTCCCCCTTTTTCGCTGAAAGGGTTTGCGGCGGTTTTGAAAACAGTCGAGGCTGGCAAGCTTTTCCCCTCCCTGGTGGAGTGTAAACCCTTGTTGCTGGCCTTTAGAAAGGAAGATTTAGTAAGCAAACAAGGACTAGAAGGACGTCCATCTTACCTTCTCAGTCCAGATGTGGGAGGCGGATTTTGCCGGATGCCGGTTCGGCGAGATCCTCTCTAAGCTGTCTGGCTTTCTTTTGCGGAGAGAACTCTAGACAAAAGAAAGACTGGCTGCCTCTTTGTCTCTTCAGTCCACGTTTGAGACGATGACAAGTGATCCCAAGGTCCATGAAACGTTCATGGTTGTGATCAAGACTCATCTGGCCACTGTGACGAAGGATCTCTACAGCTCCGTCAGGGCGAAGAGAACCTGTAGGAAATTCGTGTTCGCCCGGGCTACGATGAGGCACGAGCCAAGGAAACTAATCTCCTCCAACAGTTGGGACAAAGACCTTTTCCCTAGTGAGTCGGTCAAAAAGGTTGATAGGGCCGCCACGGACGATAGAAATCTTCTCCAGGAGTGGGGCCTGTCTACCAAGAGAAATTCTTCCCCGGATGGGGTCTCCAACCTTGGAGGAAGACTAAAAGGATTAGGATACTTTCTCGGCCAGCTAAGTCAAGTAGACATCAGCAGCAACGGCATTTGCTGATGCCCTCAGTGCCCCAGATGGTGGAAAAAACCCCGACCACACTTCAGTGGGTTCCCCAATTCGTGTCGACACAGTCTCCGGCATTCAACCCATCGTTCGAAGGTCAGTCAACTGCCTGTCGAACAAGCCTAGAGGGCAGCCAGAATTTCGTCTAGGCGCCCCTCAAGGAGAAGGGGTTTCATGGGTGGTCGAGGTCAGAGAGGCAAGACCTCAGGACAACAGTCCGAGCGAGATGATATTGGTAGAAGGGAGTCTCCAACGCTTTTGGGATCGGTGGACCTTCGATCCCTGGGTCCACAGCCTACTCAAGAAGGGACTGGGCTGGAGCTGGTACAGCACTCCATCCCCATACCCTCGGCGTTTTTCCGATACTCCACCCCCGTTCTGGAGGAGTTCATTCATGAACTGTTAGAGGAAAACTGATCCAAAGGGTAAAGTCCATCTAATTCCAAGGGAGGCTGTTTTGTGTTCCCAAGAAAGACTCGGAAAACTCGGAGTCATTCTGGACTTGTCGCCACTTAACAGGTTCATAGCGAACTACAGGTTCAAGATGCTAACAATACAACACATAAGGACCTTACTGCCCAAGAGGGCATTTACCGCCGCCATAGTTTTGTCAGACGCCTATCGGCACGTTCCAATCTATTGTCGATTCCCCTCCTACCTAAGGTTAAGGCTACAATGAAGGCTATACGTCTTCAAAGCCATGCCTCTCGGGCTTAAAATAGCCCCAAGGATTTTCACGATGCTTGCGAACGTAGATCTCAGTCAATTACGCCTAAAGGGAATTCAGGTAGTAACCTACCTGGATTTTTGGCTGGTGTGGGCAGCACCCAGGACAGAATGCTTGCAAGCTTCCCTGTATGTGATCCATTTCCTAGATTATCTAGGCTTCAAGATCAACAGGAAAAGTCTCAACTTCCTCCATCTCTAAGTTCCGGTGGGTGTGAATCCACTGGGACCTAATGTCACACCGTTTTCTCCGTCATGGCGGAGAAAAGAAAGGAGATAGCTGGTTCTGTCAAGAGACTTCTAGATTCCGTATGGATATCAGATGCGAACTGGAGAGTGTACTGGGGTCTCTCCAGTTCACTTCGGTGACAGACCCGGTGCTAAGAGCACAGCTAAAGGATGCAACCGGAGATTGGAGTAGTTATGCATCAGATGCGCGAAGAGATCTGAGAAGACCAGTTCCGCTTCGTCGAAATACTCTTCTCAGGCCTTGGTCCCAAGCCAGACTCCTTAGGAAGTCGGTTCTTCTTCATCCACCTCCCCCGTCGGTGACGAGTCACTCAGACGCCTCGAAGGAGGGATGGGGAGTTCACTCTCATCAGAAAAAGGCCCAAGGGTCTTGGTCCAGTCTGTTCAAGACCTCTCACAGTCATTTTCGAGAGACTATGACAGTCCTTCTTTCCTTAAAGAAAGTCTCCCCGCATCGCTCGATCCATATTAGGTTGGTGCTGGACAGCGGGGGAGTTGTGAGATGCTTGAATCGACAAGGATCAAGGTCGCCACCTCTCAACCAGGTGATGTTGGCCATCTTCCGATTTGGGGGAAGAAGAAATGGTACCTGTCAGCAGTTCACCTTTAAGGAGTCCGCAATGTGTCAGCGGACGCTCTATCCAGGTTCACACCGATAGAGTCGGAATGGTCCCTAGACGCAGGACCATTCTCCTTCATTCTGAGTCAAGTCCCAGAACTGCGGCTAGACCTCTTTGCGACGAAAGACAACAAGAAGTTGCCCCTGTATGTGTCCCCGTACGAGGACCCCCTGGCGGAAGCAGTGGACGCGATGTCCCTCGACTGGAACAGATGTTTCAGGATTTATCTGTTCCCTCCTTACAACCTTCTGTTGAGGGTCCTCAACAAACTGAGATCATTTAAGAGAGTAGCGGCAGTAGTGGCCCACAAGTGACCGAACAGTGTGGGGTTCCCTCTGGCATTGGAACTACGATTGGAGTTTCGACCGCTACCAGATCCAGTTCTGACCCAGTGAGTCCAGAAGTCAATTGTCTGCGCTTCATCACAGAAAACCCGGACCCAGCAGCTCATGATTTCTTTCCTTAACAGGTGAGAAAGTGTTTCGGGATTTCGAAAGCCAGCATGGACTTCCTAGAGGAATATAAGTGCAAACCTTTTATAAGGCAATATGAGTCATCTTGGAGAGAATGGGTAGCCCTTGTCAGACGAAGATTCCGCAGGAGATCACGACGGACTTCTGCTTGTCTTTCTTCATCCATCTCCATGGTTATGGATCGGTATCTAACACGATTTTATCATGTAGGCCTGCTTTGACAAGACCCATTCTATATGCCTTCCAGGTCGACCTCGCTAACGAGATCTTTTATAAAAGTTCCGAAAGCCTGCGCTAGGCTCAGACCTTAGCACCTCCAAAGCCCAATTCATGGTCTTTAGAAAAGTTCTTCATGTTGCTTCGCTGTTGAACAATAAGGAGTGTGCGTTAAAGGATTTGACCCATAAGTTATCCTCCTTTTTGCACTCGCGTCCGGGGCCAGGGTTAGTGAGATCATACCCCTCTCGAGAGAGGAAGGTCGTGTTCAGTTCCTGGATGGGTGAACTGAACCTATTTCCGGATCCTACGTTTCTCACAAAGAACGAGTTACCCACCATCAGGTGGGGTCCCTGAAGAATCTGCCCTCTGAAAGAAGATGCATCTCTATGTCCAGTAGAATGCCTAAAGGTCTATCTTCGTAGAACTTCAGACTTCAAGGATGGCCATCTGGCCAGGGGAGAAACGTCAGGCTCAAAATTTATTACTGAAACAACTGAAACAACTCAGGGCGAAAATCACATATCTTATTCGCAGAGCGGATCCTGACTTATCACCCACAGGTTACGATCCGAGGAAAGTTGCTTCATCCTTAAACTTCTTTAGTTGTAGGGATTTTGGACATCTTCGTTCGTACACTGGCTGGAAGTCTTCCAGAGTGTTCTTTCGTCACTATGCGAAGCAAGTGCAGCAACTAAGAGGTTCTGTGGTGGCAGTGGGTTGCGTCGTTAACCCTGCTGTTTAATTCTGCAAGGAACAGTAGCTTAATTGGGACAATTAATTCCAGGGTGAGTATGTAGTCACATGTTGTACTACAAACTATGTGAGGGTACTGGGTGACCCACTTTGACTGTTCCACTTTCAAAGGTGAACCCAGCATAAGTGCAAACATGCGTGCCGAGCGTTTCTAACGCTAATGTGACTGATTAGTAAAACAGACTTTTGACTTTGATACTTTGGTATCTTTAAAGTGGCTCCAATGTTTTTTCTTTCAGACAAACAAGTTGCTGTTTACTATCATACTTATGCTTAAAGTTTTAGTTATCCTCCTCTTATATATAGATATATATATATATATATATATATATATATATATATATATATATATATATATATATGAGTGTGGTTAACCTGTTTGTTTATTGTCTGTCAATAAACTGGTTCTTGAGAACCTTGCGTCTCCTTCACCTGTGAGCATTCATTCTATGTATATTTACCCGGGGATAATTCTAATAGAATGTTCTCTTATGCAAGCTAATATTGCATTGGTTTATGCTTCCCCTTAGCTGGAGGACTCCATCCCATGAAGGGATGGTGGCGGATTTACGAGTTTCCTCCTAAGCGGATATGAACCTTTGTCCAATACGTGTTTTGAGCGGAGGACTGGTCGATATTTCATATTGACACAGTGATTCTTTTCGAACTCCGCTTTACCCAGTATGGGGTGAGACCCCTATACTCGCTTGCCTGGGGTTCATACTTAGATATATGTACTCTTCGAGACTTTCCCAGAGTCTAGTAAGACTCTTCCCTGTTGGGGGCAGGAAGCTCTATCATGGTTTATGATTAGTTGAAAAGATGTATGACGGTAACATCTTAGGTCTCTAGGTCGCGTCGACTGGGAGAAATACTTCCGAGGAGTACGGCACATTTTGAGAATCCACAGATACAGTAATGCTCTGGTATACTTCCATTAGGACGACATGGCTTGAGCCCAAAAAACGGATTTTGAGCGAAGCGAAAAATCTATTTTTGGGTAAGATGGCCATGTCGTCCTGATGGACCCGCCCTTCCCTTTCAATGAAAGGGCCGTAGGACCCCTCCCTACATACAGTATCTGTAGCACCTCGTGTTTCGCTACAAGGAATGCAGATGGCGCCAGAATCGGCGCAGGGCACGCTTACGAAACGGGAGAAGAGAGGGCCTTACGAACGGCTCTCCCCTTTTCTTTCTCGTTTTCGTTTTCTTGCCATTTGACCCCTACGAAGTGTTAACTCTATTCGGGGTATAGATTGCTATGAGGCGTGTCAAGAATACGTCCACTGATATTTACGATATCCCTAAGGTCTTTTTTAGGGATACTCGCTCCAGGAGTTAGAATTCTGGGTACCTTAAGGTAAATTCTCTGGGAATATCGCCGTAGTTGTAATATACCCTAGGAAGCTGCCTTTAAGGAACTTCCATCAGGACGACATGGCCATCTTACCCAAAAATAGATTTTTCGCTTCGCTCAAAATCCGTTATATATATATATAGATATATATATATATATATATATATATATATATATATATATATATATATATATATATATATATATATATATATATATATATATATATATATATATATATACTTATATATATATACATATATAAACAGATATATATATATATATATATATATATATATATATATATATATATATATATATATATATATATATATATATATATATATATATATATACTTATATATATATACATATATAAACATATATATACACATACATACATATACCAAAAGCACTTCCCCCAATTTTGGGGGGTAGCCGACAACAACAAAAAAAAAAAAAAAAAAAAAAGGGGGGGGGGACCTCTACTCTCTACGTTCCTCCAGCCTAACCAGGGACTCAGCCGAGTTCAGCTGGTACTGCTAGGGTGCCACAGCCCAACCTCCCACATTTCCACCACAGATGAAGCCTCATACTGCTGAGTCCCCTACTGCTGCTACCTCCGCGGTCATCTAAGGCACCGGAGGAAGCAGCAGGGCCTACCGGAACTGCGTCACAATCGCTCGCCATTCATTCCTATTTCTAGCACGCTCTCTTGCCTCTCTCACATCTATCCTCTTATCACCCAGAGCTTTCTTCACACCATCCATTCACCCAAACCTTGGCCTTCCTCTTGTACTTCTCCCATCAACTCTTGCATTCATCACCTTCTTTAGCAGACAGCCATTTTCCATTCTCTCAACATGGCCAAACCACCTCAACACATTCATATCCACTCTAGCCGCTAACTCATTTCTTACACCCGTTCTCACCCTCACCACTTCGTTCCTAACCCTATCTACTCGAGATACACCAGCCATACTCCTCAGACACTTCATCTCAAACACATTCAATTTCTGTCTCTCCATCACTTTCATTCCCCACAACTCCGATCTATACATCACAGTTGGTACAATCACTTTCTCATACAGAACTCTCTTTACATTCATGCCCAATCCTCTATTTTTTACTACTCCCTTAACTGCCCCCAACACTTTGCAACCTTCATTCACTCTCTGACGTACATCTGCTTCCACTCCACCATTTGCAGCAACAACACACCCCAAGTACTTAAACTGCTCCACCTCCTCAAGTAACTCTCCATTCAACATGACATTCAACCTTGCACCACCTTCCCTTCTCGTACATCTCATAACCTTACTCTTACCCACATTAACTCTCAACTTCCTTCTCTCACACACCCTTCCAAATTCTGTCACTAGTTGGTCAAGCTTCTCTTCTGTGTCTGCTACCAGTACAGTATCATCCGCAAACAACAACTGATTTACCTCCCATTCATGATCATTCTCGCCTACCAGTTTTAATCCTCGTCCAAGCACTCGAGCATTCACCTCTCTCACCACTCCATCAACATACAAGTTAAACAACCACGGCGACATCACACATCCCTGTCTCAGCCCCACTCTCACCGGAAACCAATCGCTCACTTCATTTCCTATTCTAACACATGCTTTACTACCTTTGTAGAAACTTTTCACTGCTTGCAACAACCTTCCACCAACTCCATATAACCTCATCACATTCCACATTGCTTCCCTATCAACTCTATCATATGCTTTCTCCAGATCCATAAACGCAACATACACCTCCTTACCTTTTGCTAAATATTTCTCGCATATCTGCCTAACTGTAAAAATCTGATTCATACAACCCCTACCTCTTCTAAAACCACCCTGTACTTCCAAGATTGCATTCTTTGTTTTATCCTTAATCCTATTAATCAGTATTCTACCATACACTTTTCCAACTACACTCAACAAACTAATACCTCTTGAATTACAACACTCATGCACATCTCCCTTACCCTTATATAGTGGTACAATACATGCACAGACCCAATCTACTGGTACCATTGACA
>NC_090726.1:124180889-124190889 GCF_036898095.1 Palaemon carinicauda | reverse complement strand
AAGTGAAGTGATGAATTAACTAGGTGTGTAGAAGGACTCAGTAGAAGGAATTGTGTAGTTGTCATGGGTGACTTGAATGCTAGAGTGGGCGCTGGAGAGGTAGAATATGTCATTGGGAAGTATGGCGTACCAGGTGAAAATGAGAGTGGTGAGAGACTGGTAGATATGTGTGTTGAACAAGAGATGGTGATAAGTAATAGCTTTTTTCAAACGAAAGATAAAAATAAGTATACATGGGTAACAGTGGTAAATGGAAGAGTAGTAGAAAGGGCGTTAATGGATTATGTGTTGATAACTAAAAGAATGTTTGGAAGATTGAAAGACGTGCACGTGTTTAGGGGTATGGCTAATGGTATGTTTGATAATTTTTTGGTGGAAGGAAAATTAGTTGTAGCAAAAGAGAGGGGGAATAGAGTAGGTGGATGTAAAAGGGAGCTAGAGAGGGTTGAAGAGCTAATAAAACAGGGGGTAAAAAGTAAATATCAGGAAAGGTTGAAAATGACATATGACGAAGTGAAAGTAAGAGAAACTGGTAATTTAGAGGAGGAGTGGAAGTTAGTAAAATAAAATTTTGTTGGGATTGGAAGTGATGTGTGTGGCAAGAAGGTTGTTGGAGGCAGCATGAGGAAGGGCAGTGAATGGTGGAATGAAGGAGTGAAGGTAAAAGTGGAAGAGAAAAGGAGGGCTTTTGAAGAATGGCTGCAGAGTAATAGTATAGAGAAGTATGAAAAATATAGAGAGAAAAATGTGGAAGTAAAGCGCAAGGTACGTGAGGCAAAGAGGGCAGCTGACCTGAGGTGGGGTCAGGGATTAGGTCATTCATATGAAGAGAATAAGAAGAAGTTTTGGAAAGAAGTGAAGAGAGTAAGGAAGGCTGGCTCAAGAATTGAAGAGACAGTGAAAGATGGAAATGGAAGGTTGTTAAAAGGAGAGGAGGGAAGGAAAAGATGGGCGGAATATTTTGAAAGTTTACTGAATATTGAGGATGATAGGGAGGCAGATATAATTGCTGTTGCAGGTGTTGAGGTGCCAGTGATGGGAGATGAGAATGAGAGAGAGATTACAATAGATGAAGTGAGGAGAGCACTAGATGAAACGAGAGTAGGAAAAGCGTCTGGTATGGATGGTGTGAGAGCTGAGATGTTGACGGAAGGGGGTGTGACTGTACTTGAATGGTTGGTGAGATTGTTTAATGTGTGTTTTGTGTTGTCAATGGTACCAGTAAATTAGGTTTGTGCATGTATTGTACCACTATATAAGGGTAAGGGAGATGTGCATGAGTGTTGTAATTCAAGAGGTATTAGTTTGTTAAGCGTAGTTGGAAAAGTGTATGGTAGAGTAATGATTAATAGGATTAAGGATAAAAGAGAGAATGCAATCTTAGAAATACAGGGTGGTTTTAGAAGAGGTAGGGGTTGTATGAATCAGATTTTTACAGTAAGGCAGGTATGCGAGAAATATTTAGCAAAAGGTAAGGAGGTGTAAAACTGATAGACGAGAATGACCATGAATGGGAGGTAAATCAGTTGTTGTTTGCGGATGATACTGTACTGGTTGCAGACAGAGAAGAGAAGCTTGGCCGATTAGTGACTGAATTTGGAAGAGTGTGTGAGAGAAGGAAGTTGAGTGTTAATGTGGGTAAGAGTAAGGTTATGAGATGTACGAGAAGGGAAGATGGTGCAAGGTTGAATGTCATGTTAAATGGAGAGTTACTTGAGGAGGTGGATCAGTTTAAGTACTTGGGGTCTGTTGTTGCAGCAAATGGTGGAGTGGAAGTAGATGTACATCAGAGAGTGAATGAAGGTTGCAAAGTGTTGGGAGCAGTTAAGGGAGTAGTAAAAAATAGAGGGTTGGGCATGAATGTAAAGAGAGTTCTATATGAGAAAGTGATTGTACCAACTGTGATGTATGGATCGGAGTTGTGGGGAATGAAAGTGACGGAGAGACAGAAATTGAATGTGTTTGAGATGAAGTGTCTAAGGAGCATGGCTGGTGTATCTCAAGTAGATAGGGTTAGGAACAAAGTAGTGAGAGTGAGAACGGGTGTAAGAAATGAGTTTGCAGCCAGAGTGGATATGAATGTGTTGAGGTGGTTTGGCGATGTTGAGAGAATGGAAAATGGCTGTCTGCTAAAGAAGGTGATGAATGCAAGAGTTGATGGGAGAAGTACAAGAGGAAGGCCAAGGTTTGGGTGGATGGATGGAGTGAAGAAAGCTCTGGGTGATAGGAGGATAGATGTGAGAGAGGCAAGAGAGCGTGCTAGAAATAGGAATTAATGGCGAGCGATTGTGACGCAGTTCTGCTAGGCCCTGCTGCTGCCTCTGGTGCCCTAGATGACCGCGGAGGTAGCAGCAGTAGGGGATTCAGCATTATGAAGCTTCATCTGTGGTGGATAATGTGGGAGGGTGGGCTGTGGCACCCTAGCAGTACCATCTGAACTCGGTTGAGTCCCTTGTTAGGCTGGAGGAACGTAGAGAGTAGAGGTCCCCTTTTTGTTTTTGTTTCATTTGTTGATGTCGGCTACCCCCCAAAATTGGGGGAAGTGCCTTGGTATATGTATGTATGTATATAAATATATAATCATATGTGCGGGTGTGGTACTATTATAAACACACATTAGTGTTCTATCTCATGTCTCTTGAATGTAATATAGATTTGTTGGACTTGTAGGGTACTTCTTCTGAATAAGTCTAGTTAAGTTAACTTTAAAACAGTTTATTAATAGCTCCATCACAGGAGTATGGATGGTTTGGTCGGATGACCATTCCGTATGACAATTGAAAATAGAACTGTCAAAAATATAAGTTTTGGTGATAACGTCGTATGAGTTATATCAGCATTTATTAGAAATATGATTACACAAAATTATTATCGGAAGCCATCTGGCTCCATGCAAAGATCAAATAAGTCAACTGTTTCTCACGGGATGCTTGTGTTGTGTTTACTCTTCATACAAAATGTTACCTATGCAATGATTTAGCTTGGTCTTGACTTTTGCATCCTGTTATGTCTTGACGTTCACACACTCCTAACTTCTTCAATGATCCCTTGGGTCATGGGTTTATTATGTATATATTACATTAGCTCGGACAGCTACCCTCAAATATTTGAATAACTAAAATTACGTTAAAAATATGTTTTCTAGGAATGTGACTGGATATATATATATATATATATATATATATATATATATATATTAGCCATAAACAAGTGATTAAGGATGAATGTTGATATAGGTACATTGAAAAAAAATACATACCTAACGGATATTGTCAAAAATAAAGAAAAATGCATGGAAAATACAGATCTATATATGGTTTATTGCTGGCAAATGATTATGTGGTATCCCCCCCACAAAAAAAAAAAAAAAAAAAACTGATGTACAGTAGGCTACATATGATTCGGTAACTTGTTAAGGAATAGTTGTCACTTTTGTCAAAAATACAGATTATTATAACATGGTAACTAATAAAGAATATATGTTACCTTGGTAAAGATATAATTTCAGTGCAAAAAAAAAATGCTGGTACGTACACGCACTACGGTTTCATATATATATATATATATATATATATATATATATACATATATACATATATATATATATATATATATATATATATAAATATATATATATATATACATATATATATATATATATATATATGTATATATATATATATATATATATATATATATAGGGCTTATATATTTTATTAGATGCCCAAAAGATACTTTTATTTTAACATATAGGGCTTATATATTTTATTAGGTGCCCCAATTTTTTTTTTTCAAATGTTTTTAAAATGCAAATGTCCTAGAGTCTCTTCAACTACATATTACTAGCGTACTAACCGCTTTTCATGCACTTCACTATTCCAGACAATTTTACTCCTTCGAGTGAATGAAATGGCCAATTTTAAACGGCTCTAAATTGAAAAGTTTTCAAAATATATAGAGTGTTGTCTGGACATGGCAAAACGTTCCTCTTGAGCTCCACCTGTCTTTGCCTTAACCTACGCCAAACAAAGATGTTAACGGCGATAAATATCATCACCGTAACGCTGATTGATGCTAGCAACACGTAGAAACGAAGATCTGCATAAGTCGGTGACGGGTGGTCCATCTCTGTTAATTTCATCAACCGATTAGCCACTCGTGCATTGTATGGGAGAGGTAAGGATGTGATTGTAGTGGTCGACGTGAAATTCGCGAAGTAGGCCCGTTCCCTGATGATAGTGTTAATTCCTTGGACCGTGTAATTCGTGGACGTACCGATGCAACCATCTGCTGCAACAAAGATCTGGGAATAGGACGTGGATCCGTCTGGGCATGATACACTGAAGCCGGCCTTGTCGTATCGTATCCACGAGCCTGTGTTGAGTCTGCAATTGAACTTATTATCATCAAAAGGATAAAGTTTTTTCAGAAAATTTTCATATGTATGGGAGAGAGCACCATTTAGCACTATACCTAACTCGCATGAATCCTTTGATTTTTTATGGAATTCAAAGGAGTCAGCTGTACATACTTTATTATTCATTGCCTCTGAACAGTGAGTTGATTTATCTAAGTCTTTAATGACCGTATATGTTTCCTTATCAGGAGAAATCAATACGTGTCCTGTCAAACTGGATATTACTGGACTTGAGTTCTTTGTCATGAAAGTCGGGAATGGTGATATCTTGTATGATTCCCAGCCATCGGAAGAATCAAAGGGGACTGTAATCATGATCCTGTAATTTTCAACGCTAACTGTAATTAGACTATAATAATATTCTTACCTATGGGCGTCTAACAAACGAACATAACCTATTTTCTCCCGTCCGTTCTCCAAAATAAATTAATGTTGTCTTTTATTGGCAACAGATGTGGTGATAGAACACCTTTAGTTGCTAATGTAATAGCTTCCACATAGTCTTTTGATTTCTCAATGAAATGTGCAATTTAATATGGATATGATCTATTTTTGAATTATAATAAGTTCATGTTGCCAGCAAGTTTTGTACTTCCATAATCTGACTGATTTTACTAGAATGTTCGTTCACCAAACTCATAATTTGATTAATTGATGTTAACTGATTCCTTAGTTCTGGTAAAACTAATTCGTTTTAATGTTCTAAAAACTCAATTTTCTTATTTTGATTACTGATTTTAAGACGATTTGAAATCCCTAAGCCTAAACTTGCAACAGATCCAAAGATGTTTAGTGCAGCAAAAATGAACGGGTTACGTCTTTCAAGGTTAGTGTGTCTTACTGTCTACATCAGAAGGTCACGAGCCAAAGATTCTGCCTCATAAGTCTTATTTTGCAAGTCTTGGGATAGCATTTCGGCTACTCTTAGTGTCGGTGCAAGCGAACTCTCTGTATTAAAAGGAAAATGTCTTTTATGCATCTCATTTAATGAAGCAGCAAACCTTGAAATGTTGCTCTTTAAGCTAGTGACGTCATTCTCTGGGAGAAAAATAACTTGCATGTTTACTTCTATAACTATATTGCTTGCAGTAATAAAAACGTCTTCTGTTCTCTCTACTATAGTGCCATATCTAAAATCTAATCTTGTAGTTTTAGGGCCCTTCCCACAAGAGAAAAATATCTGAGCGAACATTATTGGTCCTAACAATAAAAACTTCATTTTGGAAACCTGCAATGAGAAAAATATATGGAATTACTCTTGTATTAAGAAGAAAAAAAATGTTAACATACAAATATCATATAAGTTTCATATTTTTAAAAAAAAATTCCCACACTTCCTTCTCTCTTATTCTAATTTTGTATGTGAGCCAATGGTACAATTCTCTCATCAGTGGGTTGGGATATGTTTTGAACTCTATAAATCTATTGGCCGTTAATGTTTCCAAAATGTTAAAAGGGCCTTCAAACTTAGGTGTTAGTTTGTAATTGAGTCCTTTACGTATATTTATCTGTATGTATACATTATCACTCATGGTATATGTTTTAGTTGGCTTCGCTATTTTGTCATGATTCCTTTTCATTATGATTTGTCATTCTTCTAAATTCTTTCGAAGGATATCATAACGATGTTTGCTTGCATTTATAACTTCCCTTAAAGGATTTGATAAATTAGTTGTAGGCGTTAATACATGGAAAGGCGTTCTAACTGGGGTACCATACAATGCCTTGTGCGGCGACATTTTAATTGATACATGATATGAGTGATTCAGAGTACTTAGTACCGCAGGTATTGCAATATCCAAGTTGGGGTCTGATCCCCCTAGTGTTACTCTTAATATGTTTAAAACCTTCCTATTCACTCTTTCCACTAGCCCATTTGATTCTGGGTGATAGATCATGGTATTGATTTTCTTTATGCTAAGGAATTCACATAATGAGTTAAGGAAATGATTATTAAATTCTCCATCCGAGTCTGAGATTATCATGTGTGGAATTCCATGTTTACAAATGTAACACTCGTAAAACTTCCTAGCGCATTCAATCGCAGTTTTAGTTTTAAGCGCTATCAGTTCTGTATATCGAGTCAAAGCATATACAATTACTAAGAGATGCTTATTTCCTCTGTCTGACTCGTAAAATCATGTTAATAAATATAAATGTATTCTTTCAAAGGGTTGATTGGGCACGGGATAAGCCCCTAGGCTGACAGGTGTTTTCGTGTGCCTTTTGTTTTCCTGACAAATGCGACAATTAGCTATCTGTTTTTTTTATATCTGTAAGCATCGTATGCCAATAAAACAATGATTTGGCTTTCTGTGACATTATGGAGAACCCCGGGTGTCCTGCAATGGATTTGCATGCAACCAATTTAGGACAGTGGATATAAGTGAGATTGGTACCACTACCTGGTTGTTAGTCACTTGTGGTGTATTGCGGGTTTTCCTTGTCACGGATCTACACAGAATATTGTCCTTGATTATATAATTCTGCTGTGTATACTTTATATATTTCTTTTCCTTAGGATTTCCTTTCAAAGCATTTATGATTTTTTTTCTAATTTCTGATCTTTTCTTTGCTCAGTCTGTAATAATTCAGCGCTCTAGCCCAGATCTTCCTGTTCAAATACAGTTTTAACAATAGGCATGGATGTTGATATATCTATTAATTCAGCTAATGGGTCCGTACAAGATGACACGGGGTTGCGTGATAATGCATCAGCAATGATATTTGCTTTCCCTGGTAAATACCTGATCCTCGCGCCAAAGTCTTGGATGATCAAATGCCACGAGTTCGTTTGGGGCTGTGACTAAAGTCTTTAAAGAAGTCGGTTAGGGGTTTATGATCAGTAAGAACCTTGACGGGATAACCGTATATTATGAACTTAAAATGCACTAGTGAATTAACAATAGCTAGCCCTTCCTTGTCTATTACTGCATACCTTCTTTCGGAAGTTCTCAGTTTACGTGAATAAAAAGCTATCAGGAAAAATTGTTTGTCATATTGCTGAAGCAATACCCCAAGTACTCCTAGGTCTGAGGCGTCTGTTGCAATGAAGAATTCCTAACCGAAGTCAGTAAATTTTAAGATAGGAGAACTACACAGTTCATCTTTCAAGGTATTAAACGCCTGTTGATGCTGCTCAGACCATATGAAATCTACGCCCTTCTTCGTAAGATCAGTTAGTGGAGCGGCTATTATTGAATAGTTACGTATAAAACGCCTGTAATATCGACTACACCCCAGAAATTGCTGTATTCACTTGACATTAGTAGGTATCGGAAAGTTACGGATAGCCGACACCTTATCGTGGACTACTTTATGACCTTGGCTAGACACCGTAAAACCTAAATAGACCAATTCCGTCTAGAAGAATTCACACTTACTAATCTTTACCCTTAAGTTATGCTGTCTTAGTCTCTGTAGTACTAGTTCCAGTTTACGTAGATTTTCTTCTAAGGTATTAGAAAAGATTACAAGGTCGTCCATATAGGCATGCAATACATCCCCTAGTAAGTCTCCAAACACTATGTTAATCATTCTAGTAAATGTTATGGGAGCACAATGTAAACCAAAAGGCATACACAAAAATTCATAATGTCCCCTGTTTGTGATGAAGGCAGTGTATGGGATACTATTTTCTTCTAATGATATCTGGTGAAAGCCTTTAAGTAAGTCCAAGCTGGTAAAATATTTATTCTGACCTAACAAAGATAAAATATTGTCAGTACATGGCACTGGGAATCGATCAGGGATCGTTTCCTCATTTAAGCGACGGAAGTCTAAGCAGATACGCCATGTTCGATCTTTTTCGGTACAACTATTAATGGAAAATTATAAGGGCTGTTCGATTTCCTAATGACTCCTTCTTCTAGTATTTTACCTACTTCATCATTTATCTCATTCTGGAATTTCATAGGGAGTCTGTACGAGGGTACATAGATAATTTTCTGCTTGTCTTTTAACCTTATTTGATGTTCGATAACATCTGTTTTTCCTAAGGATTCATCCGTAGTGGAGAAAACATCATGATATTCAGTTAAAAGTCCTAAAAATTTCTGCTGAGTTTCCTCTTCTTGAATGTCTTTATTGATTTTATTTTTAATAGATTGCAAAATGAATTCATCCGCAACTGATTGAGCGTGATTGATTTCAGCGACAGTAAGAATACGATGGTTATTAAACTTCTACATCCAATATATGTTGATTTTCGTGAATTACTAAAGTGGTATTTAAATGATTACAGACTTCAATATTACATTGTTGTTGTGAGCTGACTGTATAAATAGGTTTTGTGACGGACAATCCGTTAGTTTTCAAATTGTCGGAAAGGATTAATATTTCAGATCCCGGTAACGTTTTCTTTACTCGCACTATTATATTCGAAGTTACGTTCGGCTCGATAGATTGCGTGGTAGATGATATTACTGGTGAACGAGAATTCTGTTGGGTCGCGTATATTATTTCTTTATTAATGAGACAAGTGATTGGTTCTTCAACGTACATTACTGTTTTATTTGTCGTGTCCTTTTTATCCAAAATTGATTTTAAGGTATTAGAAGACTTATAGAATTTTCCTTTGATATACACGCCGTGCTTGGCAGGGGCTAAGATAACGTTTTGATTGCCCATAGACGGGTATCCTATAATTACAGCTGGATACATATCAATGTTTTGTACAACAACAAAGGTATCGGCAAACGTGCGCTTACCGACCTTGTACTGAACATGAGTTACGCCTATTACATCTAATTCATTATTTCCTATACCCAAGAGTCTTACTCCGGACTTCTCTATAGGGAAGTTCGAAAATAAAAAATGATGAGTCCTCAAATCCATGATATTACGAGGACTATCAGAGTCAAAAAATAATGTAAAGGATCGGTGTTCTAAATTTACAGCATATAATGTTTATCGTAACTCATTTTGGCTTATTATTGTGTGAATTTGTTGAAAATATACGGGAGCCTGCACTGATTTATTTGATTCGGCCGTGTGTTTCATAGGAAAATCAATTGCCTCACAATGACCTGAGAAACATTAAATGGATTATTTGATACTACTGATGTTGATACGAATGACCCAACATCACTCTCTTCCCCATTGGAGTTAATTATGTGGTATTTGCTTTGCTCTGCACATTCTGAAAATTAGTCTGACCTTGCGAGTTCTGGGTAGACGGCCCAGGAACAGAGTTATTTGAAGCACGATTTGTTTGTTTTTGATTTTGAACTGCATTAACGTTTGGCTGTTTCTTCTTATTGAACTGAGAATTTTTCTTTTTATATCCATAGGGAATTGACTGTGGAATTGACTGTGGAATTGACTGTGTAATTAACTTTGTATTTCTAGGATTCTGTTGTTGATTACGCGAGTAGCATCGACTATATGAATGAGTTGAACTGTTATGTATTGAACAATATCGCGTTCTGCAGTCTGCGATCAAGTGACCTTGACGTTGGCAATTATAACACGTCATTCCTGCAACTTAATTTTTATCAACTACGTTCACTTGTTGTGGCTTAGTTTCATTTTTTGCAAAAACTTGTGTAAACAAGGGATCAAGATCAGTACACTTAGACATGT